>NC_069504.1:857445296-858045296 GCF_027579735.1 Bombina bombina | reverse complement strand
CACCGGCAGACAGAAATGAAGGGCTGCCAACTACCACAGCTCTCACTCGGCGTCAGGAGCGGTATCTCGCCGGGGCAGTAGGCAACGTCGGCAAACCTCCGGGAGTGTTTGTCCCTCCTCTCACGCAGCACCGGTGGGAGAGGAGGAGATCACAAACTGAATACAAGGAGGATCCACGCTAGGCAGCCGTTGCTCCCGCTTTCTTTCCACGCCTCAATCTCGAAGCCTCTGAGGGGGATCGGTAACCCGGCTTAAAGGTACACAAGCTAGGATTGAGGATGCCTCTCCAGTGAATAAGGGGGGTGTGCAAGAGTAGCCTCTGCCTCCCGCGCAACACCGGTGGGGGAGGGAGAGGGGTCAGAAACCTCCACAAGTTCCCTTCAGCGTCTGGGTCAGCGGTTTAGCAGGCCGTCTGATTATATAGAGGACCTTTGGCAATATGCTTATCCCTCCTCTCCTGCAACACCGGTGAGAGAGGAGGAGATTTTAGATATATTGTATAGGAGCCTCTGTATATTTCAGATATGTTATGTTAAAAAAACAGCATAGAAATGCAAGTCTTTACAAGCTGACTATAGTGTCAGCACAGTGGGATGGATATCCACTGTATGGCTCAGAGAGTGTTAGAACAAGCTGTCCAGGTAGCTACCCAGGGCTCAGGGTGCGGCACGAGAAAAAAGAGAGCTCCGCCAACAGCTAAAGGACTGGAGAGCAACCACACAGAGAGATTGCAGTTAGCTCCTCCTCCAGAAACCCAGGGCATGTAATTTTAAACAACTTTCCAATTTACTTTTATTACCAATTTTGCTTTGTTCTCTTGGTATTCTTAGTTGAAAGCTAAATCTAGGAGGTTCATGTGCTAATTTCTTAGACCTTGGACACTGCCTCTAATCTGAAAGCATTTTGACAGTTTTACACCACTAGAGGGCGTTAGTTAATGTGTTTCATATAGATACTATTGAGCTCAGGCACGTGAAGCTCCTAGGAGTCAGCAATGATTGGCTAAAAATGCAAGTCTGTCAAAAGAACTGAAATAAGGGGGCAGTTTGCAGAAACATAGATACAAGGTAATCACAGAGGTAAAAAGTGACTCCTCAAGGAAGTTATGCCTTCACAGCATGCTTTATTAAAAGTTATTATGGAAGGCTGAGTAGCTTAGGAGAAGCCTGACATCTAATACACCCACGTCACTATTCTCAACAGACACCTCTGTTCCTCACAGCTTATGGATACCTTTATCCCCAGACACATAGGGGCCGAATTATCAAGGACCTAATGGCCCCAAATACCCTTGTGTCTTAAGACCACTGTTTCTTAACTCGTCCGCCGCCTCTGAGGCTGCAGAGATCAATCCACTCAATCATATACGATTGCGTTGATTGGCACCCTCTGCTAGTGGCCGATTGGCCGCAAATCTGCAGGGAACAGCATTGCACAAGCAGTTAAGTAGAACTGCTTGTGCAATGTTAAATGCCGACAGCATATGCTTTACGCAACCAGCGATGTCTGGCGGACATGATATGCTACAGCGTATCATGTCTGCCAGACATTGATAAATCGGCCCAGTATATCCTCCTGCCTGCATTCCTCTTTTTATATGAGCAAAACGAATGTAGAGAGACAGCAACCTCTTAGGTCAGCGCACGTAAGACAGGGACTCTGCAATAATCCCTTGGAATCCACAATATACAACAAATGTCCACAGCGCTTCTTAGTTTGTCTCAAGTGTTTTTATTACACAGACATTTACAATGACAAGCGACGTTTCGGGTGGCAACCCTTACTCATGCTTTACATATGTGCTTAATGTCATGAACCTTTTTATACATTTCAAATCCTTCACAATTCGCGCCAACCACTATACTAGTGGCTCTGCTGCCCTCTTGTGGTTAAAAATCATCATTACACCTTTATTATTAAAACACAATGCACTTAAAAACATATTGTCTATTACCTTAGCAGCAATAAACATCCTACATAAGCCTATATATATATTTTAAACTTTTCAATATATTTATTTCAATTCTACAATTTTTTAACAAACTTTCAGTATTAATTTATATTTTTAAATTTTTAATTTTTAAAGGAAAACTGCCCAATCATATTCTCTGTTCATGCCTTTTGGCACTAAACTTTCTAATTCCCTAATCCAGAACATTTATTTTTGCTTTAACAGCTTTTCTCTGAACCCTCCCTCTTAACAGTCAGACTTGTGTAAATATTTTAATTTCTAAACCATAATATGTACTGTGTACAAATAAATGTCTCATGGGTACCGTAAGTATTATTCTTTAGCAGTCCTCGGTCTTTTAGAACCAAGCCAGTAGTAATAAACAAACAGTGATGAAATAGTTTCACAGGTTAACAGGTTGACATGTCGGTAATGGTCAGATTACTATGCACACATTCCCTCTGTCAGTTACAAGTGTGACCGACCGGCTCCGGTCCATGGAGAGTGGTTAACTTCGAGTGTAATGTGTTTTTTAGAAAGTCACAAGCGGACATAAGTATTGTATAGCATAAACACTCACCACCTCTCCTCTTCAGAGACACCGACCTAGCACCTGCAACCACTTGAGTGCTGTGTTCAATCCGGTCCCAGATCTGCGCCGTAAAGAGAGCTCTACCCGGGTTAAGGTACAAAGTAGTAATCCAATAAAGAAAGTACCCAGGGAGCTCTGGTTAAAATCCAAAGTGCTTTATTTATTCAATTTCATTAAAACTTTTTCCTTGCAGCAGCAAAGTCAGCAAACAAACAAACAATCCGTGTGCTTGCAATCAAACACACATGGTGCTTCCACTGAGGTAGCGTCAGAGGGTCAGCTGACGCGTTTCGGCCAATAGCCGTAGTCAAAGCTGTATGACCCCCTCACACACCTCCGTGCTTTAAAACACAAAAGTTTATTTCTCATTGGTTAGATAAAAACATGACGGTACTCAGTTGCTATTGATGGTACATTTCAATGCAATCAGTGAAAGTAACTTAGTTTCTGTATACATTTGTAAATTTATTATACCCATTTTACACATTTTATCTGTTTGATATATGTTACTAAGTACATTTTCCTAATATATCGTTAAACCGCTGCTGCTGAAACTCTTTACCCATTCTCTTGCATGCATATCTCTTTTTAAATGTTTCCTTATTACCTAGTGATTGTATTTTATAATATGTCAAATTATTTTTGCTCGAGTTAAAAACTATGTTTATTTTATTTGTTTATTTTGTTTATTTGTCTAAAGAAACTAGGCGATTATGACTTTTGATCTTAATAAATTTGTCAAGGTTGTTGTGATATAGTACTCCTATTTAAATACCCATTTTCGTTCTGTTCTGATTATTTTCCTTAGCTTATCTTTTCTTTTTCTTTTTCTTTTTAAGGGATTTATTCACTGCCAGAAATTTATTACATCAGATTCCATATTTAGACCTTTTGGATATCTGGTCTGCAATTTTATCATCCAGTAAACTTCTTGTTTACCTAAGATGTAATCTAGATTTCCTCCTCTAGCAGGTGCCCTAACTTTCTGAATTATGGTCCATCTCAGCGAATTTGGACTTTTATTATGTTTCCTTGAAAAATGTTCTATAAGGGGTGTAGTCATAGTTCCTGTCTTGATGTTTGTGACATGCTCCCGTATCCTACTTCTTACCTCCCTTGTTGTAAGACCTGTGTACTGTATGTTGCAGGAGATGCATGTTAACAAGTAAATGCAATTTACAGATCTGCAATTTAAGCATTCATGATGGTTAAATGTTCGTCCAGTGGCCTCACTTTTAAATTCATCCCCTGGACTCAGATACTCACATGCAGTACATGTACGATTGCTGCACGGGTATACTCCTACACAACTTAACCAAGAGCTTGTGTTAACTTTGTTTTCTTGTAGTTTAGTAGGAGCTACGATATTGCCTATCGTTTTTGCCTTTCTATAAGAGAACTGACATCCTTTCTTTGCTACATTCATTAGGTGTTCGTCTGCACTTAGTATGGATAGGTTATTTTTTATTATATCACAAATTGTGTGATATTGGTCACTGTAATCAGTGACAAAGTATATACCTTTCTCAGGTGATCTCATGTTACCCCTCTTTTGTTTATTTTTCAGCAAACTGTCCCTATCAACTTCTCCTATGGTTTCTTTTATTTCCATTACCATTGGTGCACTGTACCCTCTCTCCTTCAATCTAGTTTCTAGGTCCCTAGCCTGTTTGTTATACTCGTCTTTTTTGGTGCAATTTCGCCTTAGCCTCGTAAATTGGCCTTTAGTTATTGCCTTAAAGATGCCTTTTGGGTGACAGCTTTTGGCATGAAGCACTGTATTTCCAGATATCGGTTTTCTGAAAATAGTGCTCAATATTCCCTCATTCTCAGATCCTTGTATTTTAATATCCAGATATTCAATGCTTTCTTTATCAAAGTGATAGGTAAAGCTGATCCCTACTCTGTTGTCATTGAGTCTATTTATGAAGTTTTCTGCTGATCTTTCGTCTCCATCCCATATTATTATTAGATCATCTATAAATCTTCTATAAAATTTTATTCTGCCTTGCTGGCACCCACTATCTCCAAAGATGTGGAACAGCTCCCACCAACCCATAAAAAGGTTGGCATAAGAGGGGGCAAATTTAGCCCCCATGGCCGTTCCACACCTCTGGAGGTAGTAGCTGCCCTCAAACAGAAAGTAATTGTGTGTCAAGAGATAATTAGTTACATTCAATATGAATCCCACTTGGATGTCACTAAAGTTACCCGACCTTCTTAAGAAGAATTCAATGGCCTCTAGGCCTTTGCTGTGTTGTATTGATGTATATAATGCTTTTACATCTATAGTTAACCATCCATATTGTTGTTTCCACTCAAAATCACTTAGAAGGTTTAAAAGATCTTTAGTATCTCTCAGATAACTATATAAATTTAACACAATTGGCTGTAGGATGGAGTCTAACCACTGTGATAATCTTTCTGTTAATGAACCAATCCCACTAACTATTGGCCTTCCTGTTACATTTGTGAGGGATTTATGCACCTTTGGCAAGTGATTGAAAATCGGTACAATTGGGTGTTCATTAATTAGATATTGCGCTGTATCTTGATTAAAGATGCCTAGTTCCCTGCCATCATCTACTAAATGTCTCAATTCCCTAGAAAATTTATTTGTGGGATTTCCAAGGAGTTTAATATACTGTGATGTATCATTCAACTGTCTGTGAGCCTCATTCACAAACCACTGTCTATCCATTACAACAACGGACCCACCCTTGTCCGCATTTCTAATAGTAATGTCTTTATTAGTACTAAGCTCCTCAAGGGCTTTTCTTTCCTTAAATGTTAAATTATTCTTGCTATTTCTCTGTGAGTTTATTTGATTGGATAATTCAGTTAGTTCTTTTTCTATTCTTCTCTGAAAGGTTACAAGGATAGGGCCCCTATCCTGTATTGGGTAAAATTTTGATTTATTTTTGAAAATGGGTAATTGTGTATTTTGGTCATTTTGATTATAGATATCTGGTGTGTTCTCTGAGAGAAGTGTTTCCATTGCAATCACATCACAGGTTTCCAAAAAGGTCAACCCTGTGTTGCAATGTTCATTAATAGTTTGATCAATTGTCTCATTTAACACACCATCATTAGTTTTAGCAAAATGTTTCTTTAATGTGAGATTTCTTATTAGCCCATTTACATCTATGAGCGTTTGAAATAAATTAAAGGTTGTAGAGGGTGAGAAGCCTAAACCCAATGATAGTACTTTATTTTGTTCAGGAGTCAATACATGCTTTGAAAGATTTAACACACTTTTTATTTGTACTTTGTCTGTGCAAGTATTCTCCCCCTGCTGCCTCTGCGTAATTGGTATCTCTCCTGCGGGGGATTGTAACTCGTTTGTGGGGAATTGTACTCCTGTCTGTTCCATTCTTCCTTGCCTATACCTCTTCCTGCTCCTCTTCCTCTTCCTCTCCCTCCCCCTCTGGGTCTCCGTTGGGGCATGGGAAAAACCTGTTCTATTTCAATCTCTTCTGATGTCTTATCTGATAAAAAGGAAGAGGCTTCAACATATTTATTTTGTTCGCTATTTCTTTTCAGGATAGATACAGTGGGAGGGGCATTCGTTCTTGATCTTACTACTGTGGGATTTGGGTCTAAGTTCTCTGTTGAGAGGGGCCTATCATCTTCCCCCCCTGATGCAGAATCTTCTCCCCAAGAAGATTCTCCTTCACTATCAGTAAAGGTTACTTTCTTTTCAGTTTCATTAGACCTTCTTCCCCTCCCTCTTGATCTATTGTAACCCCTATTCGTACTATATGACAATTTTCTCTGTTGGAATCTTTCTTTTCTATTCCACACATATACACTATTGTTATCATAGTCCATCTGGTCACGTAAATATTTTCCATGTTTTATCTGCATTAGCAGTTGTTTCGCTTCTGCCACACTCTTATGCAGTATGCTGTCAAACTTTAGATAACTTTCTTCATCCCTTCTCCTGTTTAGTTCTTGTTGTGTAGATTTGATCCCTTCTTTAGTTATTGCCAATTGTCCCATTTTAAAGTCAATAATCATTTTAATCAACCTTAGTGAACAGTCTGTTAATATCATGTTCCATTTTGTAATAAAGTCCAAATCATCTGTCTGGAATGTAGGGAATTTATTAATTCTTAATCCTCGTGGGACCATCCCTAAAGTATGATATCTTTCTAGAATCCATATATCCCAGCTTAGTCTCTTTTCTTTAATCAAAAGTTTCTCCATTTCGTCAAATAATTGACTCAGTGTTGAATATGACTTATCAGTTGAAAATATACTTTCTAATTCAGTGATATTACAGTCACGTTCCTTGTCTGATTTCAATGAGTAAAGAGTTACAGTCATATTCTCCTGCACTTGATCCATGGCGTTTTTTATATATATATCCACTTCACTGAACTGTGTAAGGGAGGATAAGGGTGGAGATGTACCTTTAAATCCCCAATAGAAACTCAAATGAAAATGAACCCTCCCTCTTAACAGTCAGACTTGTGTAAATATTTTAATTTCTAAACCATAATATGTACTGTGTACAAATAAATGTCTCATGGGTACCGTAAGTTTCATCACTGTTTGTTTATTACTACTGGCTTGGTTCTAAAAGACCGAGGACTGCTAAAGAATAATACTTACGGTACCCATGAGACATTTATTTGTACACAGTACATATTATGGTTTAGAAATTAAAATATTTACACAAGTCTGACTGTTAAGAGGGAGGGTTCATTTTCTATTTGAGTTTCTATTGGGGATTTAAAGGTACATCTCCACCCTTATCCTCCCTTACACAGTTCAGTGAAGTGGATATATATATAAAAAACACCATGGATCAAGTGCAGGAAAATAAAATAATAACAAATAAAAAGTGTGTTAAATCTTTCAAAGCATGTATTGACTCCTGAACAAAATAAAGTACTATCATTGGGTTTAGGCTTCTCACCCTCTACAACCTTTAATTTATTTCAAACGCTCATAGATGTAAATGGGCTAATAAGAAATCTCACATTAAAGAAACATTTTGCTAAAACTAATGATGGTGTGTTAAATGAGACAATTGATCAAACTATTAATGAACATTGCAACACAGGGTTGACCTTTTTGGAAACCTGTGATGTGATTGCAATGGAAACACTTCTCTCAGAGAACACACCAGATATCTATAATCAAAATGACCAAAATACACAATTACCCATTTTCAAAAATAAATCAAAATTTTACCCAATACAGGATAGGGGCCCTATCCTTGTAACCTTTCAGAGAAGAATAGAAAAAGAACTAACTGAATTATCCAATCAAATAAACACACAGAGAAATAGCAAGAATAATTTAACATTTAAGGAAAGAAAAGCCCTTGAGGAGCTTAGTACTAATAAAGACATTACTATTAGAAATGCGGACAAGGGTGGGTCCGTTGTTGTAATGGATAGACAGTGGTTTGTGAATGAGGCTCACAGACAGTTGAATGATACATCACAGTATATTAAACTCCTTGGAAATCCCACAAATAAATTTTCTAGGGAATTGAGACATTTAGTAGATGATGGCAGGGAACTAGGCATCTTTAATCAAGATACAGCGCAATATCTAATTAATGAACACCCAATTGTACCGATTTTCAATCACTTGCCAAAGGTGCATAAATCCCTCACAAATGTAACAGGAAGGCCAATAGTTAGTGGGATTGGTTCATTAACAGAAAGATTATCACAGTGGTTAGACTCCATCCTACAGCCAATTGTGTTAAATTTATATAGTTATCTGAGAGATACTAAAGATCTTTTAAACCTTCTAAGTGATTTTGAGTGGAAACAACAATATGGATGGTTAACTATAGATGTAAAAGCATTATATACATCAATACAACACAGCAAAGGCCTAGAGGCCATTGAATTCTTCTTAAGAAGGTCGGGTAACTTTAGTGACATCCAAGTGGGATTCATATTGAATGTAACTAATTATCTCTTGACACACAATTACTTTCTGTTTGAGGGCAGCTACTACCTCCAGAGGTGTGGAACGGCCATGGGGGCTAAATTTGCCCCCTCTTATGCCAACCTTTTTATGGGTTGGTGGGAGCTGTTCCACATCTTTGGAGATAGTGGGTGCCAGCAAGGCAGAATAAAATTTTATAGAAGATTTATAGATGATCTAATAATAATATGGGATGGAGACGAAAGATCAGCAGAAAACTTCATAAATAGACTCAATGACAACAGAGTAGGGATCAGCTTTACCTATCACTTTGATAAAGAAAGCATTGAATATCTGGATATTAAAATACAAGGATCTGAGAATGAGGGAATATTGAGCACTATTTTCAGAAAACCAATATCTGGAAATACAGTGCTTCATGCCAAAAGCTGTCACCCAAAAGGCATCTTTAAGGCAATAACTAAAGGCCAATTTACGAGGCTAAGGCGAAATTGCACCAAAAAAGACGAGTATAACAAACAGGCTAGGGACCTAGAAACTAGATTGAAGGAGAGAGGGTACAGTGCACCAATGGTAATGGAAATAAAAGAAACCATAGGAGAAGTTGATAGGGACAGTTTGCTGAAAAATAAACAAAAGAGGGGTAACATGAGATCACCTGAGAAAGGTATATACTTTGTCACTGATTACAGTGACCAATATCACACAATTTGTGATATAATAAAAAATAACCTATCCATACTAAGTGCAGACGACCACCTAATGAATGTAGCAAAGAAAGGATGTCAGTTCTCTTATAGAAAGGCAAAAACGATAGGCAATATCGTAGCTCCTACTAAACTACAAGAAAACAAAGTTAACACAAGCTCTTGGTTAAGTTGTGTAGGAGTATACCCGTGCAGCAATCGTACATGTACTGCATGTGAGTATCTGAGTCCAGGAGATGAATTTAAAAGTGAGGCCACTGGACGAACATTTAACCATCATGAATGCTTAAATTGCAGATCTGTAAATTGCATTTACTTGTTAACATGCATCTCCTGCAACATACAGTACACAGGTCTTACAACAAGGGAGGTAAGAAGTAGGATACGGGAGCATGTCACAAACATCAAGACAGGAACTATGACTACACCCCTTATAGAACATTTTTCAAGGAAACATAATAAAAGTCCAAATTCGCTGAGATGGACCATAATTCAGAAAGTTAGGGCACCTGCTAGAGGAGGAAATCTAGATTACATCTTAGGTAAACAAGAAGTTTACTGGATGATAAAATTGCAGACCAGATATCCAAAGGGTCTAAATATGGAATCTGATGTAATAAAATTCTGGCAGTGAATAAATCCCTTAAAAATAAAAAGAAAAAGAAAAGATAAGCTAAGGAAAATAATCAGAACAGAACGAAAATGGGTATTTAAATAGGAGTACTATATCACAACAACCTTGACAAATTTATTAAGATCAAAAGTCATAATCGCCTAGTTTCTTTAGACAAATAAAAAAAATAAACAAATAAAATAAACATAGTTTTTAACTCGAGAAAAAATAATTTGACATATTATAAAATACAATCACTAGGTAATAAGGAAACATTTACAAAGAGATATGCATGCAAGAGAATGGATAAAGAGTTTCAGCAACAGCGGTTTAACGATATATTAGGAAAATGTACTTAGTAACATATATCAAACAGATAAAATGTGTAAAATGTGTATAATAAATTTACAAATGTATACAGAAACTAAGTTACTTTCACTGATTGCATTGAAATGTACCATCAATAGCAACTGAGTAGCGTCATGTTTTTATCTAACCAATGAGAAATAACCTTTTGTGTTTTAAAGCACGGAGGTGTGTGAGGGGGTCATACAGCTTTGACTACGGCTATTGGCCGAAACGCGTCAGCTGACCCTCTGACGCTACCTCAGTGGAAGCACCATGTGTGTTTGATTGCAAGCACACGGATTGTTTGTTTGCTGACTTTGCTGCTGCAAGGAAAAAGTTTTAATGAAATTGAATAAATAAAGCACTTTGGATTTTAACCAGAGCTCCCTGGGTACTTTCTTTATTGGATTGACTAATTTGGTGTCCACATTTAAAAAAATGATGTGATACCGGTGCCTCTGTGTTGTTGTTTCTAATGTTGGACCTATGTTGTGACATCCTATCTCTGGCCATGCGTATAGATTCACCTATGTAAATAAGCGAGCATGGACATTTTATTAAGTAGACTATGTGTGTAGATTCACATGTATAGTAATCTCTTATAGAATACTTTTTACCCAAGGCGGATAGGGACCCCCAAAAAGTAGAGAATTATAGGCCCATATCTTTGCTTAATTCCGATATTAAGATTTATGCAAAAATTTTAGCAACCCGCCTGAATACAATTCTCCCTCAAATAATCCATGTAGACCAGACAGGGTTTATCCCAGGGAGGGAGGCACGGGATAACACCATTAGGGTAATCCAATTAATTGAGCACGCCAGCCGGTCGGAAACCCCTTCTATATTAATATCCACTGATGCGGAGAAAGCTTTCGACCGGCTGGACTGGCAGTTTCTGCGCTCGTGCCTGTCCGCCTTTGGCTTGGGCGACCTAATGATCAGTAGAATCCTTAGTTTATATACCCAACCTTCAGCGAAAATAAAGGCGAATGGTGTCCTTTCTGATAGCTTTGGAATTGGTAATGGCACGAGGCAGGGTTGTCCCCTGTCCCCGCTCCTCTTTGCCATATCCATGGAGGTGCTGGCCTCTCATATCCGACGTAACCCTAGGATAACAGGCATAACATTGCGCCCTAACACCTATAAGCTAACCCTTTACGCGGATGATGTCCTCGTACTCTTGACATCCCCAAGCACATCATTTACTCACTTACTAGAAGAATTTGATCGTTTTAGAGCACACACAAATTTCCTTATTAATGCGCAGAAGTCAGAAGTCCTAAATATTAACCTAAAAAAACGATCTTATGAAGCCTTACGCCTCTACTGCCCTTATAAGCTTAACCATGACAAACTTAAGTACTTAGGGATAAAGCTCACACCAACAAGCAACAAACTATTTAAGCACAACTACATTCCTCTCATGCACAAGATCAAAAAGGAACTTGACAATTGGCAACATAAACCAATCTCGTGGTGGGGCCGGATACAGGCTGTCAAGATGACTGCCCTTCCGCAGATCCTCTATATATTACAAACTGTACCAATACACTTACCCCATACCTACATAAGCCAAATACAGACAATGCTAACTCCTTCATCTGGGGAAACATTAAACCGCGTATTAGCAGGAAATTCATCACAGCCCCACTGGGAGAGGGAGGACTTGGGGTCCCGTCAATACTGGCATACCACCAGGCTGTAGTTATGCAGAGAGTAATCGAATGGCACAATACAACAAACACTAAGGCTTGGGCATCTATCGACTCTTTCCTCTTAAAGACACCAAGTATTGGCCCACTTAGCTGGATTAAAAACACGGCTAGACCCCCCGTGGTGGGGCAATCCCTACTCTATGGCCACTTATTTAGAACTTGGGATAGGATCCGCTCTAAAATAAAAGGCATTTCGTCCCCCATCTCTCCAATGTCACCAATATCATATAATGCAGAGTTTGTGGGGGGCTTATTGGCAGAGAAACCCAACCTGGCAGGAGGAGAACACACAACACCTTTTGTTAACCTAGTATCTAACAATAAATTAAAGACCCGCACACAACTCGCAGAAACAGCGGGCGGAGCTTTCTCGGGTTGGCTCAAATACGCACAGCTCACACACCTACTAAACATATCACCCCATAGGGACAGTTTACTTAGAAACCTTACACAATATGAAAGGCTTTGCCTGACCGGTGTTACGCCCCGCGGCTCCCTGTCTTTGTCCAAAAAGATGCTCAACGCGGCACTTACACCAAAACTCCCTCCATGTAGACTACACTGGCAGAGAGAACTAGACACAGATTTTTCCGAGGAACAATGGCAGGATATCCTACACCACATGGCTAAGTCTTCATCATTGCCCAGGTCCCTGGAACTTAACCACAAAGTCCTTTTCCGCTGGTACCTCACGCCAGAGAGAATAAGGCAAATCTATCCAGGCGCGGGGGTGACCTGCTGGAGAGGATGTGGATCCGCTGGATCGATGTCCCATATCTGGTGGCAATGTGCCTCTATATCCCCATTTTGGAGAAAAGTGGAGATGGCCCTTAGGGAACTACTGGGGGCATCATTTAATTTATCACCTTCCCTTGCCCTTTTAAACCTAAAACCGGAAAAAATATGCAAATATAAATGGAAATTAATACAAATCGGTTTAAATAGCGCCAGGGCCCTGGTTGCTCAACACTGGAGATCTGCTCGCATCCCCGAGATGCAGGAATGGATCTCCCTCACCTCAGAACTATTGGCCGCGGAGGAGTACTCCTATTATCGGACGGGCAACTTAACTTTTTTCCACAATGTCCAGTTTTACTGGGACTGCCTTTCCAAAACCCTCCAGCCACCGGAGGTCCCCGTTTTTTCGGACACGCCGTAACTTAATAGAGTGCCCCGGCCGGGCATTCCCCCCCCCCCCCCACCGTCCTTTCCTCCCCCCAATTCCCATCTTTGCACAAATGGTAACGTCTCTTCAGGGGATGTAAATATAGATGTAGACATCTGCAGGCATGGTATAGACAGTTAAATGCAGTATGATATGTATATTTGCTCAGGAGAAAAAAGGTCTTCAGTTTTGCAGAATTTATTGATATCAGTCTTCTCTTGGGACTTTGCACACATGAACAGAGACAAGGCAGAGGAGACCTTCCCACGAGGTTTCTCCACCTCTTGACCTATTATGTACCTTTTGAACTGTAATGACCCATTGTAGTCTCTGTGCCTTACATTGTTTAACATGCTGTAATGCTTTGGTATTTCAATAAAAGTTTTCAAAAAAAAAAAAAAAAAAAGTGATATGATAAGGTATAATTGTAAAAAAAAAAAAAGAAAAAGAATACTTTTTACCCTTCTTGGATGTACAAAACTATCACCTTTTATCATGGAACTGCAACTCATGCACCCCAAACATGCGAAGCATCCCGAATTTTTATTGTTTAAGAAAGTCTGTCTGTTCTTCTTTTTGGATCCCACATCAGTTTTTACCAGATGGTCCCCTAGATTTTTCACTCTTTTATAAGCCATAAGGGGTGTTTCTTTAAATTCTTTAATTTCTTTATTACAATCTTTTAGAATGTGTCAATGTCTTCTTATTATATTACTGATCTTATTACTTAATGGATTATGTTGTGTCACTAGCACTAATCTATTTTGTTTTCCCTCTTGAGATGTTTTTCTACTTTCCTGTATTGCTTGTATTTGCTTATTAATGAGTGGTTCAGGGTACCCTCTTTCCTTGAATTTATTTTTCATCTCCTCCAGCCTAAGTTTTTTCACACTTTCCTTACTCACTATTCTGTCAACTCTTAATAACTGGCTTTTGGGAAGGGATTCTATCAAACTCTTGGGATGGAAACTGTCATATCTTAATAGAGTATTGCGGTCTGTGCTTTTTTTGTGTATATCAAAACTTAATTTATTTCCTTCTTTAATGACTCTTGTGTCAAGAAAAGTAACAGACTCCTCGCTGTATTCTACTGAAAATTCCAGACCTCTTACTGCTGACTTAATGCTCTTAGTAAATTGTAACAGGGACTCAATGCTGCCCCACCATATGCCAAACACATCATCTATGTAGCGCCACCATGTGGCTCCATACTCGATAAACATATCGTTCTCATAGATGATCTTTTCTTCTATTTCACTCATGAATAAATTGGCATATGATGGGGCAACATTGGTCCCCATAGCTGTTCCTTTAATTTGAATGTACCAACTATCCTCAAAAAGAAAATGGTTCCAATAGAGGATTAGCCTTAATAGATTTTCAACAAAGTCTACCTGTTTTCTAGAGTATTGTATATTTGCAGAAAGAATTTTTCTAATTATACCAAGCCCTGTCTCATGTTTTATGGCCGTATATAGACTTTTTACGTCCATAGTAAAGAGGATAAACTTGTCCGATTCTAACACTAGATTACCCACTTTATCTAAAAAATCTCTTGTGTCTTTTATGTATGATGGTACCTGTAATACTTCCTTTTGTAAGATGTTATCTAAAAATGTAGATATATTAGTGAATGCTGATTCTACACTTGACACAATGGGCCTTCCTGGGGGTATCATGATGTGTTTGTGAACTTTTGGGACTGTGTAGAAAATCGGATTTTTAGGGTCTTTATTAAACAAAAAATCTTTTAATTTTTTATCTATAAGTCCCTCATTGTATGCTTTCTCAAGTATGTTAGATATTTCTTTTTGTATCTTAAATAATGGGTTAAATCCTATTTTCCTATATGTCTCACTATCTCCCAATTGTTCATATATCTCTTTAATGTAGTAATCCCTTTCTAGAATGACTGTGGCTCCGCCCTTATCGGCTTTCTTTATTATGATCTTATCTGATTTATCTTTTAGTGTTTTAATAGCCTCATACTCTTTTTTGTTAAGATTATATGGTACATTTTGTTTCCTTTCATTGTTTTTTCTCAATACATTGATATCATTATTCACCAAATCCATAAAGGTATTCAAACTATGATTCATTATTGCAGGGTTAAATGTACTTTTATTTCTTAAATTAAACTGTTTTAATGCCCAACCCATATCCTTAATGTGACTTCCATTATCAGATTGTATATCAATGCCTTCTTTTTGATTAAACCAAAGCTTCAACTTTAAGTTCCTAAAAAACTTCTGTAAGTCTTTTTCTAACTCAAAAAAGTTAGTGTTAGTATAGGGACAAAAAGACAGTCCTTTCTCTAGTAGGTTATCTTCCTCTTCTGTAAGTGTTATTCCAGATATATTTAACAAGGTTGGAGATCTCATACTGTCATTGTTTACCTTGTCTTCGGGGGTAACGATATCTCTTACTGATGTTAGTAATGGCGCTGTCTGCCGTAAAACTGTCTCCCTCTCCCTCTCCGACTCGATCTTCTTACATCTCCACTTCTGATGTTTTCTCCCCGCTCTCTTCCGCGGCTGGTTTCTTCTCCACTTGTATCCAAAGGGGATGAACTTTCTGAACCGGATGTTACTCCTTGTTCCTGATCACCTTCTTGCTTCCTATTGGGTCTACGTCCCATGTGTCCTCTGTTGTATACGTTACCATGGCGACCTGTTTCCTCATTGTCCTTCCACCTGTACACTTTTCCGGTACTGTAATCCGCCTCATCCCGGCAAAATTTTTGTCTTTTACGCTCTTTGATGATTTTCTCCATCTCCTGTGTTTTGATTTTCGTTTGCTTAATTAATGTGTCGATATCCTCCAGTGTCATGACATTCGCCATTTCTTCTTTATTTTGTTTAATACGTTCCTCTTTGTATTGTAACAAATTTGAGGCAATATTAAACAAGTGCTCATATGATCTAATGATACTCACAGTGGAATTTCTATCAAAAGAAATAGCTGTACAAGAGGAACGTATTAAACAAAATAAAGAAGAAATGGCGAAAGTCATGACACTGGAGGATATCGACACATTAATTAAGCAAACGAAAATCAAAACACAGGAGATGGAGAAAATCATCAAAGAGCGTAAAAGACAAAAATTTTGCCGGGATGAGGCGGATTACAGTACCGGAAAAGTGTACAGGTGGAAGGACAACGAGAAAACAGGTCGCCATGGTAACGTATACAACAGAGGACACATGGGACGTAGACCCAATAGGAAGCAAGAACAAGCACCAGGTGATCAGGAACAAGGAGTAACATCCGGTTCAGAAAGTTCATCCCCTTTGGATACAAGTGGAGAAGAAACCAGCCGCGGAAGAGAGCGGGGAGAAAACATCAGAAGTGGAGATGTAAGAAGATCGAGTCGGAGAGGGAGAGGGAGACAGTTTTACGGCAGACAGCGCCGTTACTAACATCAGTAAGAGATATCGTTACCCCCGAAGACAAGGTAAACAATGACAGTATGAGATCTCCAACCTTGTTAAATATATCTGGAATAACACTTACAGAAGAGGAAGATAACCTACTAGAGAAAGGACTGTCATTTTGTCCCTATACTAACACTAACTTTTTTGAGTTAGAAAAAGACACAGAAGTTTTTTAGGAACTTAAAGTTGAAGCTTTGGTTTAATCAAAAAGAAGGCATTGATATACAATCTGATAATGGAAGTCACATTAAGGATATGGGTTGGGCATTAAAACAGTTTAATTTAAGAAATAAAAGTACATTTAACCCTGCAATAATGAATCATAGTTTGAATACCTTTATGGATTTGGTGAATAATGATATCAATGTATTGAGAAAAAACAATGAAAGGAAACAAAATGTACCATATAATCTTAACAAAAAAAGAATATGAGGCTATTAAAACACTAAAAGATAAATCAGATAAGATCATAATAAAGAAAGCCGATAAGGGCGGAGCCACAGTCATTCTAGGAAGGGATTACTACATTAAAGAGATATATGAACAATTGGGAGATAGTGAGACATATAGGAAAATAGGATTTAACCCAGTATTTAAGATACAAAAAGAAATATCTAACATACTTGAGAAAGCATACAATGAGGGACTTATAGATAAAAAATTAAAATAATTTTTGTTTAATAAAGACCCTAAAAATCCGATTTTCTACACAGTCCCAAAAGTTCACAAACACATCATGAAACCCCCAGGAAGGCCCATTGTGTCAAGTGTAGAATCAGCATTCACTAATATATCTACATTTTTAGATAACATCTTACAAAAGGAAGTATTACAGGTACCATCATACATAAAAGACACAAGAGATTTTTTGGATAAAGTGGGTAATCTAGTGTTAGAATCGGACAAGTTTATCCTCTTTACTATGGACGTAAAAAGTCTATATACGGCCATAAAACATGAGACAGGGCTTGGTATAATTAGAAAAATTCTTTCTGCAAATATACAATACTCTAGAAAACAGGTAGACTTTGTTGAAAATCTATTAAGGCTAATCCTCTATTGGAATCATTTTCTTTTTGAGGATAGTTGGTACATTCAAATTAAAGGAACAGCTATGGGGACCAATGTTGCCCCATCATATGCCAATTTATTCATGAGTGAAATAGAAGAAAAGATCATCTATGAGAACGATATGTTTATCGAGTATGGAGCCACATGGTGGCGCTACATAGATGATGTGTTTGGCATATGGTGGGGCAGCATTGAGTCCCTGTTACAATTTACTAAGAGCATTAATTCAGCAGTAAGAGGTCTGGAATTTTCAGTAGAATACAGCGAGGAGTCTGTTACTTTTCTTGACACAAGAGTCATTAAAGAAGGAAATAAATTAAGTTTTGATATACACAAAAAAAGCACAGACCGCAATACTCTATTAAGATATGACAGTTTCCATCCCAAGAGTTTGATAGAATCCCTTCCCAAAAGCCAGTTATTAAGAGTTGACAGAATAGTGAGTAAGGAAAGTGTGAAAAAACTTAGGCTGGAGGAGATGAAAAATAAATTCAAGGAAAGAGGGTACCCTGAACCACTCATTAATAAGCAAATACAAGCAATACAGGAAAGTAGAAAAACATCTCAAGAGGGAAAACAAAATAGATTAGTGCTAGTGACACAACATAATCCATTAAGTAATAAGATCAGTAATATAATAAGAAGACATTGGCACATTCTAAAAGATTGTAATGAAGAAATTAAAGAATTTAAAGAAACACCCCTTATGGCTTATAAAAGAGTGAAAAATCTAGGGGACCATCTGGTAAAAACTGATGTGGGATCCAAAAAGAAGAACAGACAGACTTTCTTAAACAAGAAAAATTTGGGATGCTTCCCATGTTTGGGGTGCATGACTTGCAGTTCCATGATAAAAGGTGATAGTTTTGTACATCCAAGAAAGGGTAAAAAGTATTCTATAAGAGATTACTATACATGTGAATCTACACACATAGTCTACTTAATAAAATGTCCATGCTCACTTATTTACATAGGTGAATCTATACGCATGGCCAGAGATAGGATGTCACAACATAGGTCCAACATTAGAAACAACAACACAGAGGCACCGGTATCACATAATTTTTTTAAATGTGGACACCAAATTAGTCAACTCAGATGGCAGATCATTGATAGTGTAGGCCCTCAAAGAAATGGTAGCAACAGAGAAAAGCTGTTAAAGCAAAAAGAAATGTTCTGGATTAGGGAATTAGAAAGTTTAGTGCCAAAAGGCATGAACAGAGAATATGATTGGGCAGTTTTCCTTTAAAAATTAAAAATTTAAAAATATAAATTAATACTGAAAGTTTGTTAAAAAATTGTAGAATTGAAATAAATATATTGAAAAGTTTAAAATATATATATAGGCTTATGTAGGATGTTTATTGCTGCTAAGGTAATAGACAATATGTTTTTAAGTGCATTGTGTTTTAATAATAAAGGTGTAATGATGATTTTTAACCACAAGAGGGCAGCAGAGCCACTAGTATAGTGGTTGGCGCGAATTGTGAAGGATTTTAAATGTATAAAAAGGTTCATGACATTAAGCACATATGTAAAGCATGAGTAAGGGTTGCCACCCGAAACGTCGCTTGTCATTGTAAATGTCTGTGTAATAAAAACACTTGAGACAAACTAAGAAGCGCTGTGGACATTTGTTGTATCTTTTTATATGAGGGTTAACAATAAACTGCCACTGGGTCTCTAACTTTAATGTATCTCATTAAAAAAACAGTGATACATTTTTCTTTTAGCAAGTTTGCTAATGTCTGTATATTACAAAAATGCTTGTTTGTCAAAACTATATGCTATTTTATAAGTAGACAACCCAAGGTATTCATCTAGGCCCATTTTAGTATATTTTATGTCACCATTTCACTACCAAATGTGATCATCTAAAAAAAAATGTTAAGTTTGGGTTTCTCACTGAAATTATTTACATACCGCTTTTGCAATCATGGTACAAATGATTGTAAAAGCTTCTCTGGAATCCCCTTTGTTCAGAAAAAGCAGACATACATGGCTTTGCCATTGCTTTTTGGTAATTAGAAGGCCACTTATTACAGCTGCGCACCACACTTCTATTATTCCCGGCAGTGAAGGGGTTAACCAGGTAGCTTGTAAGGTTAATTTTAGCTTTAGTATAGAGATTAACCTCCAACCTGATACCTCCCGCCCAATCCCTAAATGATCCCTCCCAAACTGCTCTCTTCCCTCCCTCACCTCCCAGTGGTCACCACCATCTTAGGTACTGGCAGACAGTCTGTCAGTATGCGTGTATATATATATATATATATATACATCATATTAGGTTAAAGGGTTAGCAAGAATACCCCAATACCCAGAATCATGGGGGCAATGTAAATTATAATCAAGGGGATCTCATCTTTAGGTTGGAAGAAGCCTATGAGATAGGAGAGCCTGAAATCTTTCCTGGATTTCAGCAAATATTTGAAGAGCAAATCTCCTTAGCTAATGGTCGTGCCAGTGATGATGAACACCAACAGCTATGAGAACTCCTGATGGAGTACAAGGATATTTTGGATTCTTATGACTGTGGGACTACAGACCTGCACATTGCAAGAATCCAAACAGATCCCAAGGCATCATCTGTCTTTGGTAAACAATACAGACTTCCTTTAGCATCATATGATTCTCTTGCAGAAATCATAAGGAACCTGGAAGAAAGAAGTATCATCAGACAGGTGCACAGATTTTATCCCAATCCTATTCTAGGTGTTCTTAAGCCCAATGGACAATGGCATTTGTGTGCTGACTTAAGACAGCTAAACAAACAAGTGTACATGTCTGGCTGGCCTGTGCCATACATTGACCAGTGCCTAGCACAGATGCAGGGATCCAAAATATTCACTGTCATTGATTGTGCACATGGATATTGGACCATAAAGGTACATGAGGAGGACCAATATAAGCTTACATTCTCGTTCCAAAAGGTCCAGTATGCATTCTAAAGGCTCCCGTTTGGATACATAAATTCAGGACATGAATTTGTTATATTCATGAATAAGGCTATGCCTGATGTACTGGGAAGGGGACGTTATCCTATCTTGATGATGTTTTGATCAAAAGCACAGACTGAAAAACACATCACAGAACTTAAACACAACCTCAGCCAACTTAAAAGGTCAGGTGTCAAATTATCCCTACAAAAAGCCCAATGGTACCGCACTCGTGTAAACTTCTTGGTATATTAAGTTGCTTCTGAAGGGTTAAATCCTCAGAAGAAAAAGGTGGAAGCTATAATAAATTCTAAGAACCAAACTAACTTAAAGGAATTGAGATCATTCCTGGGTATGACCAATTATTAGCGCAAATTTATTGATAATTATGCAGAATTAGCTAAACCACTGCTACTTCTTCTAAAGAAGGATGTGAAATGGCACTGGAATGAGGCTCAAGAGACAGCCATCAGAGAGCTGAAGAGGAAACTCACTCAAGCACCTTGAAGGGGGTACACCTTTCTACTTAGAGACAGGTTACACCGATATAAGCATGAGTGCTGTTTCATACCAAAAGCATTGCTTTCCCCATATAAAATATATAATGAGGACCAGTGTCAAACATTACCTTGGGTATATGTTGATGGTTGCTCTTACCATGCCACCATTGATAATGAGCACAGATTAGTCGCTGGCATTGGTATAACTTGGGCAAATGGATTCCCAAATATTTCTGTAGGTTTCAACATTGGACCAAGATCCAGTCAGGTTGCAGAACTAACTGCTGTTCTAAAAACCATTGAGATGGCTATTGAACAAGGTATTCATGAATTTGTGATCACTACTGACTCAAATTATGTGCGTGACAGTTTTGTTAAGGAGTGTTACGGTACCAACAGTGTACCAAGGGTTAATACCAGGGAACAACGTCCTGCATAGGGAATCAGCAATTCACAAACCAGCCAGTTTTCAGGTTTAAACAGAATATCTGCTTTATTTGAAGGCAGCACACAGATTTATACACCCTGGCTTCAGGTTACAAAGGGCATTGGTTTAACAGTAAAGCAAACATATGAACAATGCATCAAACCTCTAACAATTGTCTATTCACAGGTAAAACAGATTAACATATTAAGTTAATTAACTAGGGAAGAACGTTTACTCAGACAATCTGATGTTGGGCAGTCTAGTTAACATAATCACACAAGGACACAATCAGTTTACCTAGACAGACTCCTGAGACACAATCAGATCTTAAACATACATAGAATACATCTTATTAGAGAATATAGGAACAGTTCTTATTAGCTATAAAGTCTTTTATGCCCACTTTGCTTATAGAGTCACAATTGCTCCCACAAGGGGCACTCACACCCTGTACCCATCCTGTATTTATGGATACAGGGTGACATAGACATAAGACAGAGTTATGAAAGTACATGGGGTGTCCAGCATATAAAATTCCATATTTCCATGCAGTCTCTGGGTATCCTTAAGCCCATGTACCTCCAGCCCAAAGAATGTTCCATAACAGGCCCTCCAATGTACAGTGGCGAGATTGGTTTTGTCACATCTCTCCCCTTTTCCAAACAGACTAACAGGGTATCTGACCTCATGCCGGTCAGTGCCCTGGTTAGTCCAGCAACCCACCCATAAAACACAATTAGTAGTACAGCCCACCCACAATAAATGGTTACTACACCTGAGTACGGGGAAAACTTGTCCATGTCCAGGTGCCTCACCACAGCTGTGTGGGGGACTGGTACGCTGAATTGGTGGGTTGCGAGGTGGGCAGAGACCAGCTGTACTCTGCCCGGGTGCCAGCACTACCATGGAAGTAGCCTGGTGGGAGCCTGGTTGCTGGAGGGGAAGACCGACTGTCTCCCCTTCGGATACATAGCTGTGCTGCTGGAGGGGGAGACCAATCGTCTCCCCTTTGGCTAAACAGCCGTGTTGCTGGGGGACAGGACCATCAAACTCCTCTCCCTCTGGTTTGTCAGTTTGCTGGGACAATCCATCTGTATTCCCGTTATGAGAGAGAATTCCTGTCCATACAAACAAGGGTTCAAATTCCTCAGTGCCCAGACCAGGGCCAAACAGTCCTTCAAAATCCCATCAGCTTCTTTACGAGTTTTCTGTACCTGCTCTTTATAGGTATCCACAATCCCTTCATACTGACATAGGGTGCCCTTGAGTTGCTGCACCTCACTATGAGCCAGCGTCAGCTTCTCCTCCAGTGTCACTAAGTTTGTCTTTAATGTTTCATGTTCCACTCTCAAGCTGGTGTTTTCTGCAGTCTGTCGGTGCAGCTTGTCTAGCAGAGATTCCTGTTCTAAACGTGCTTTTTCCTCTGCGCTCCTCTTCTCCTTCATCAGCGCATTGTAACGGGACCTCCACATATCAATAGCGGATAGAGATTTACTGAGCTCAGCGTCCTGGGGCTTAGCAGCAGGTGGGTCAGTCTCTGCTGCACGGATCTGGGCACGGGTAGTCACAGAGTTAACATCAGCGGGACCCATAGGAGCGTAGGCAGAAACAAGGGGGGGCCAAGTCATTTCCAAGAAGAACATCAGCAGGTAAGTCCTTCTTGACCCCCACATTCACAGGTCTAGCGCCCACTCCCCAATCCAAATGTACCCTGGCAACAGGTAGGCTGAACACATCGCCCCCTGCTACCCTCACAGCCACAGTGTCTCCAGTGTACTGTTTCTCAGACACCAAGTTCTTTTGAAGCAAGGTCATGGTAGCACCAGTATCCCGTAGACCACTGACCTTCTTCCCATTCACTTTAACCAGTTGCCGGTTATTCCGGTGGGCAGCTTGCACAAGGTCTGCCTCATGTAGGATGCTCCAGCATTCTTGCGCCTCTACGTAGCGGGCCGCAGGCTGAGGATTACGTGGGATTCCGCCGGCGGGTCTTCTCCAGGACTGCGCTTGGTTTGCTGCGTTTAGGGGACACTCTGGTCTTTTGTGCCCTAGTTGCTTACATCTAAAGCACCGAATAGGTTGTGAGTAGCACCGCAGGGCTCTCTGAGGGTAGTTCGTGGCCGGAGGCCATGTGGTATAGTGGTGCGCCGGGGTTTGGTAACTGGCAGCTGCTGGGGTGACTGGGGGTCTGTACTCCACTCTAGCAGGGGGCTTAGTGGTAGCAGTGTCCAGTTTGCGGGCATCCGTATACTCATCTGCCAAGCGAGCCGCTTCCTGCAGGGTGGAGGGTTTACGGTCCCGAACCCACTCTCGAACTCCTGCGGGTAATTTGTCGAAGCAATGTTCCAACAGGAATAGCTGCAGCACCTCTTCCCCAGATATGGCTTGGCACCCCGCTATCCAGTGAGCTGCTGTGCGGTGCACCTTACATGCCCACTCAAGGTAGGAATCTCCAGCTAATTTAACAGTGTCTCTGAACCGTCTCCGGTATGCCTCCGGTGTAACCGCATACCTGGAGAGCAGAGCCTCTTTTACAGTATTATAATCCCTGACTTCCTCATCTGGAATGGCCCGAAAAGCCTCTCTGGCCCGGCCGGATAATTTTCCAGATAATATTGTGACCCAGTCCTCTGCGGGTACCTTGTGTAGTGCACATTGCCTCTCAAAATCCGCAAGGTACCCATCAATCTCTCCTTCTGTTTCCAGGAAGTTTTTAAAAGCTGCAAAATTTACTTTTCTCTTTTCCATCTTAGTCAGTATTGTAATAATCCCCCTCTTCCTGAGGTTACTGGCTTGTGTAGTTGCTCTTCTGGGCGATAAGGTTCATTCCGTCGCTGCCACCAATGTTACGGTACCAACAGTGTACCAAGGGTTAATACCAGGGAACAACGTCCTGCATAGGGAATCAGCAATTCACAAACCAGCCAGTTTTCAGGTTTAAACAGAATATCTGCTTTATTTGAAGGCAGCACACAGATTTATACACCCTGGCTTCAGGTTACAAAGGGCATTGGTTTAACAGTAAAGCAAACATATGAACAATGCATCAAACCTCTAACAATTGTCTATTCACAGGTAAAACAGATTAACATATTAAGTTAATTAACTAGGGAAGAACGTTTACTCAGACAATCTGATGTTGGGCAGTCTAGTTAACATAATCACACAAGGACACAATCAGTTTACCTAGACAGACTCCTGAGACACAATCAGATCTTAAACATACATAGAATACATCTTATTAGAGAATATAGGAACAGTTCTTATTAGCTATAAAGTCTTTTATGCCCACTTTGCTTATAGAGTCACAATTGCTCCCACAAGGGGCACTCACACCCTGTACCCATCCTGTATTTATGGATACAGGGTGACATAGACATAAGACAGAGTTATGAAAGTACATGGGGTGTCCAGCATATAAAATTCCATATTTCCATGCAGTCTCTGGGTATCCTTAAGCCCATGTACCTCCAGCCCAAAGAATGTTCCATAACAGGCCCTCCAATGTACAGTGGCGAGATTGGTTTTGTCACAAGGAGGTTAAGAAGAAATGTCTTCCTTCATGGAAGGGTCCTTTTGTCATTGCTGACAAAATATATCCAGTTGCCTATAAAATTAGGATACCTAAAAATTATACTTTTATGGATAAATGGGTCCATATTAACCAGTTTCAAGCGTGCAATCCTAGATTCCAACTACAAGTCATAGAGGGAGAATGAAGTGTCATATCCCCAAATGCACTACAGAAATATTTTAGTTTAAAGATGCCTAGTTAACGAGCATAAATATGAGCATGAAAAATAACTGACTCTCTTCACAGTAAGACTGTCTATAATCATAGGCATCACTACAGGGGGGCAAGGGGGGCAATTGCCCCCCCTAGTAAATTCCTTGCCCCCTATATGCCCCCCACTGAACAGAGGCGAATCAAGACAACCATCCTACTAACCAGTGACCGCAAATATCACTGTGCAGGCAGTATCTCAGCTGCATAAAATACAAAGGGGCATGCAGCATTATCATTAATTTTGCATTTTAAAAAAAAACCTTAGAGAGTTCCCCATGGCTCCTATAGAAGGTAAGGAGCAGAATTCTGAGATACGCTGTCTTATGGGTGGGGACTCCGGAGGCTGCATGGTGTGTGTCTGCTGTGACTCCTCCTCCTCAGTGCAGGAAGTGGCCTTCCCTCAGCTGAACCTGAAACCACTATTTCATGCTGAGGAGAATTACTGCAATAAAATGACTCAGTGTGCACCTCAAAAATAACATTCGCTCTTAAAAATATATGTATTTCAATCCCCATGGCAATGGAATATGCCTGGAAGCAGGCAGGATTATAATCTCACTGGCTGGTGCTGTTATTTATTCAACACCTGTGTGCCTGTGTCTTCTCTGTCACTAACAAACATGAGGGTTGGAGATGGGAGCTCTTGAAGAATAGCTGTAGTGCCGCATTGCACTCTGATCCCTGAAGGAAGAAAATTTAAAGCTGATTTTATTTAAAATGTATCATTCAGTGTCATTTTATTGTATAATTAATAAGCTATTTTTCCTCCTTAAGGATTCACCACATGGTTTGCTGCTTTATGCAGATAATCTGCACATAAGCAGCTAACGATGTTTCTCCTTTTAATAAAAGTCCCTTGTTATGGGAGGAGCACCCAAACAGGAAGCTGTGCACTGCCTTCCCTTCCCTCTCACAGCAGACACTGCTCCCTCCCTCTGTGACACGGAAGCTGGAGAAGCCTGAGCGGGCAGAGCATGTAGGAAGCTGCTTCCTGTGCAACAGACTAAGAAGAGATCAGTATAGGACACAAGGCAAGTGAATTATTCATTTACACCAAACAGATGCAGGCTAAACCTATTTGAGTCAACTTGCTGTTTGTATAGTTGGCTAAAATTCCATCATTCTAGTTCCTCTTGCTGTTTTGTCAATTACCAAGTCTTTTCCTTTTGTGTCCATGGTGTCCCTAAGAGAAACTTAAGGTCTTCCCAGACTGAGCCTCTCTCCCTTTCCTAGCCTTCATATTATTTTAGCCTAAGCAGGCATGTTTCTAACCTTAACACCTAACCCTAACATAAGCCAGACAAATGGTGTAGTATTAATATCTGTAAGAAAAGGCACTGCCTTTGTGTGTATTTGTGCAGCAGTTAGCAGCAATTTCTCATGGTGATCTGCAGAATGAATGCTTACTACATAAGAATACTTATACAACTTCTTCTTGCTATGGCTTGCAAAATAAAGGGCATACAAACTGCTTTTAGATCAGTGGCTGATATTTCTTTTTTGTTTTCATAATCTTCTGTCTCAGTCTCACAATAAGGTAATTTTTAAACTAATTTGGAATAAATTGGTCAATATCTCTGGGGAGGAAAGAATGAATGGGGAGTACCTATTTTATCATGTCAAGCAATAGCAATCTCCTAAAACCAAGTGCAACAGCCTTTTTTCCTATTCTGAACTCACAAATATGCAGTAAAATATCCATGCTTTCCAGTGTTCTATAGTGTTTATTTATGTTTTTCTTGCAGCACATACAGCACCTTTTGTTGTATGTTACAATTTTATTAATAAAGCAATACATTTTTTTATGAGTGAAATAGACATTATTTGGTAAAAGGGCTATTTAAAGGGATATTATAGTGCAAAATTACAAGCTCTTAATTTGTTAGAGCATGTCATTTCAGCACTAGTGACCCTGCAATTCTATGTGTTTAACCACCACAAATGGGTTAAACACATAGTTAAAATATTGTTCATGGGCCACACAGCACTGTTGGTCATCAGTGGGTACAACTGGTGAGCTAATCATCAGTGGCTAGCCCATGACTCAGTATTACTCTGCCACTCTATGCTCCATACTGGTACTTTTACTATGTGGCATAACTGGGCATAACATAAAAGTAAGAAGGTTCGGTGGGTTGCTAATGTGTATGTAAGCAGTGATGCTCCTGGGGTCACTAAATTGGATTAGGCGGCTGTACTGCTCTTGATTTATTCCTCATATTGTTTCTCACTCAAGCTCTCTATAAACTTTTTTGTTTTCCATGTTTTGTAAACAGTCAATTTGTCTGTTATGTGTGGCTATGTTTGTGGGTGCGCACCTCTGTGTGCATCTGCACATCTGTGTTTATGTATGACTTGTGTGTGTGCTTATCTGTGTTTATCTGTATCTATCTGTGTGTATATATGTGTGTATGCTATGTAGTGTGTATATATATGTATATATATATATATATTTATATAATGTGTGTGTGTGTGTGTATGTATATATATATATATATATATATATGTGTGTATGCTATGTAGTGTGTGAATGTGTGTGTGTGTATATGTATATATGTATATATGTATGTGTATATATATATATTTATTTATATAATGTGTGTGTGTGTGTATATATATATATATATATATATATATATATATGTGTGTATGCTATGTAGTGTGTGAATGTGTGTGTGTGTAAGCTATGTAGTGTGTGAATGTGTGTGTGTGTGTGTATATATAATGTGTGTATGCTATGTAGTGTTTGAATGTGTGTGTGTGTGTGTGTATGTGTATGCTATGTAGTGTGTGTGTATATGTGTGTGTCACATTCACATTTAACAAAAATATCCTAAATTACACAAATTCCATTATGTATAACCTACAGTAGAGAACATTATTTTTTTAACTGTTTCAATAAAGTTTTACACTGACTACTAATTAAAGGGACAGGAAACCCCAACATTTTATTTCATAATTCAGAGTAAGGTATGTAATTTTAAACAACGTTCTAACAACTATTATCTAATTTGCTTTGTGTCCTTTGTTGAAAGTCATACCTAGGTAGGCTCAGGAATATAAATGCACTACTGGGAGCTAGCTGCTGATTGGTTCTTATTAAGATATTTTTTTGTGGCAGTAGCCTGTGGTTTAAAGGGCTCCATTAAATGTGAGCAATTGTTCTTCCAGTCCTCAGTATTACCCAACTGGCAAATACACACACACACACACACACACATAAACACTGACATATACACTAGAATTGACACCTTTTCTTCAAGCCAAACCACAACACTAATGGCAATCGGCAAAGAAATGAAAAAAATGGCTGAATCTGGATCACAACTTCATCTTAAACCTGGAGACATAATTGAAAACCCAAACTTTCCGGGTCAATCCTGGACAGGTGGCAACTCTTATATACACACACACAAATACTGACATACACACACAAACACTGACACACACACATACACAGACATATACACACATACACTGACTTATGCACACATCTACCAAAAAATTGCAGCGTGGCGCTAGTGTTTGGGTTTGGCTTGAAGAAAAGGTGGAAACCCTATCCGAGGCCCCAGCTAGAGCAAGGCCTAAGGCAGCTGCCTAAATATTAGTGCCCCCCAGTTTGGACTGTGGTATCTTATGTGCCCCCCCAATATTTTGTTCCTAGAGTCGCCACTGTCTATAATGCATATAATGTAAATACCCTCACCAATTACATGGGTTTTCAGTCAATTTCCAATACATGCGTCCTACATACATTGAAAATTGAAAGGGGGAATTATGTCATGTAAAACAGGAGATATCATTGGAAGCTATGTGCACAAATATCATATTAATTAATCTATTCATATAGGAAGCTTTATTGCTGCATGATTTGACTGCATTGTGAATAAACGCTGAGCTGGGTAACACAACCTCCCTTTCTGTGGTCAGAGACATATCGCAAGCCTGGCATGTCCCCAGTACATATGAAAGAAAGTATGTTTACTCAAACCTCCTGCTGTTCAGAGTTTCACCAGACAGGACTTCAAAAGAACAAACATTTGTCTCAAACTATCGGGTAGATTACGAGTTTTTGTCAGTAAGACTTGCGTTGCTAACAAGCCTTTTTTTTAATGCTCCCTTAAGACAATGATGGTATTACAGGTTTTTTTAAACCCGGTGTTAGCCGCAAAAAGGTGAGCGTGGAGCAAAATTTAGCTCCACATCTCACCTCAATACCAGCGTTGCTTACGGTAGCGGTAAGCTGGCTAATCGTGCTCATGCACGATTTCCCCATAGGAAACAATGGGGCTGAGCCGGCTGAAAAAAACCTAACACCTGCAAAAAAGCAGCGTTCAGCTCCTAACGCAGCCCCATTGATTCCTATGGGGAAAGGAATTTTATGTCTACACCTAACACCCTAACATGAACCCCGAGTCTAAACACCCCTAATCTTACACTTATTAACCCCTAATCTGCTGCCCCCAACATCGCCGACACCTGCTTTATATTATTAACCCCTAATCTGCCGCTGTGGACACCGCCGCCATCTACATTATACTTATCAACCCCTAATCTGCTGCCCCCAACATCGCCAACACCTACATTTTATTTATTAACCCCTAATCTGCCCCCCCAACGTCGCCGCAACTATATTAAATGTATTAACCCCAAATCTGCCGCCGCCAACGTCGCCGCCACTATAATAAAGTTATTAACCCCTAAAGCTAAGTCTTACCCTAACCCCCCCAATTTAAATATAATTATAAAAAAAATTACTACAAATAAATAAATTATTCCTATTGAAAACTAAATACTTATCTATAAAATAAACCATAAGATAGCTACAATATAACTAATTGTTACATTGTAGCTATTTTAGGATTTATTTTTATTTTACAGGCAACTTTGTATTTATTTTAACTAGGTACAATAGTTATTAAATAGTTATTAGAAAAGGACCTCCAGACCGGCAGAAGTCTTCATCCAGGTGGCATCTTCTTTCTTCATCCATCCGGAGCGGAGCGGGTCCATCTTCAATCCAGCCGACGCGGAGCATCCTCTTCAAACGAAGTCCAAGCGAAGAATGAAGGTTCCTTTAAATGACGTCATCCAAGATGGTGTCCCTTGAATTCCGATTGGCTGATAGGATTCTATCAGCCAATCGGAATTAAGGTAGGAAAAATCCTATTGACTGATGCAATAAGCCAATAGGATTGAGGTTGCATTCTATTGGCTGATTGGAACAGCCAATAGAATTCGAGCTCAATCCTATTGGCTGATTGCATCAGCCAGTAGGATTTTTCCTACCTTAATTCTGATTGGCTGATAGAAGATGAAGATAGAAGATGCAGTCTGGATGAAGACTTCTGCCTGTCTGGAGGACCACTTCTGCCCATCTGGAGGACCACTTCTGCCGGATTCATTGAGGACATCTTGCCGCTTGGATGAAGACTTCTCCCGGTAAGTGAATTTTCGGGGGGTAGTGTTAGGAATTTTTTATTTATTTTTTCAAAAAAAGCTTTATTGAAATTATCAAAACATACATAAAACAAAAAAAGGAAAAGAAAAGTTCTCTCCATCGAGCAAAATCAATAACAAAAGAAAGCAAGAAGCACAGATTCAGAAGTATATCAGTTACATTAATACATATCAGTCATTAACGGTTAGCAAATAAAGATGGGTTGTCTTTCCAATTAACTACTGCACATCCCATCTTTATGTGGGCCACCATCTACAATACATTTTGGTTCTGCTTTGTACTGTCCCTTTACTATTAACCGTTCTGAATTTGAACCATTTCTGTAGTAACCTTCTTTTCCCCTTTTTAGTTACATGTTATATGTACATCCTGTATTTTCTGTAGCAGATAATCTGTTGATGAGTATGTCTAGTCTAGTGATGCTATGTATTCTTCCCAAAAGAATTTCATTGAGTGATAAAAGTCTAGCCCACTAGTTTGGTGAAAGTGGTATCTTTCCAAGGATATCAGTCTAGTGATGTTAGCCTTACACTTTACTGTTGGGATTTGTGATGTTTTCCATAATCTAGGGATTAGTTGTTTGGCTCCGCTAATCATCAGAAAGAACAGTGTTAGTCTGTAATGACATGGGATTTTCGGTGGATTATTAAAGAGGAATATTTGGGGATCCAAGGTCTGGTTCTGAGCTATAACTGTTGAAATTTCTCTGTTTTTACCTTCCCAAAATTCTATAATATGTGGATAGCTCCACCATATATGAGTCAGAGTACCATCTTGCCCGCAGCCTCTCCAGCATAGTTTGCAGGAACATTTTATTTAACCTTACAGGATAAAGGTATCATCTAGTTAGTATTTTCATGTTTGTTTCTGTAATGCTCATCGAGGAGGGTGATTTTCCCATGTGTTTAAATATGGTTTGCCACTCCTTGGTAGTGATTGCAATACCGAGTTCCGTTTCCCAATTCTTAGTATACCGTGGGAGCAGTTTCACGGGAATGTCTAACAAAATCCTATAGGATAATGAGAGGCCTCTTTTAGTAAGGCCTTGTGAATGGCATAAGGTCTCAAAAGGAGATAGTTGTCTAGTAAGGTCCGGTTTGTTCATGTTACTTTGTATATAGTGTGACATTTGACAATATGAGTACCAGTTTTGTTCTTTCATTGGTATTCTATCTCTCACTTCTGCTTCAGGCCGCAGTTTTCCCTTGTTTAATATAGTGCAAATTGGGAGTAGTGAGTGTATTGAAGCAGTGGGTGTTTCTTTTTTTGCTTGTAGTGATGGAATATCAGGATTAGACAAAAGTGGAGTGAGTGGTGAAGGTATGCTGGAAAGTGTAGTTGTTCCTCTAAACAGTTTATCCCAAGTGTTAAAAGTTTCAAGGATAATGTTAGAGGATTGAGGAGAGAGACGTCGCTTCTTTTTATGTAACCAGCAGGAACTGCTTAAAGCTATACATTCCGCCAGATTGTGTTTTAATGCTACCCATTCTTTGTGCTCAATGTGTTTACTCCAGTCTATTATTCTAGTCATATGTGTAGCTATTCTATAATAAGATAAGTTTGGAACTCCCAACCCCCCGTTATCTCGTTCACGGTACATATAAGTTCTAGCTAGTCTAGGTTGTTTGTTATGCCATATGAATTCAAAAGCAAGATTTTGTAGGGTCCTAATGTACGTCTCAGATAGTTGTATGGGTAAGGTTTGGAAAAGGTAGAGTATTTTCGGTAGCATGGTCATTTTGAAGGAATGAATACAACCTAACCAAGAAAGAGGCTTCGGGCACCAGTTATGGAAGTCTGTTTGTAAATCTTTAAGAAGTTTTTGATAATTTAATAAAAATAATTACTGTGGGGTTTTAGCTATTTGAATCCCTAAATATTTTATAGACTTCTGTTGGATAGAAAAGCCATATGTGGTTTTAATCTGTTTGATTACATCATCTGGTATCTCTATACTTAATAGTTCTGATATGGTAGTGTTTATTTTGTAAAATGATAATAATCCAAATACATCGCATTTGGCTTTAAGGGCTTCTAAAGAACTAGTGGGGGATGTAAGCGTTAATAATACGTCATCAGCATAGAGGGACATCTTATACTCCTTATTATTTATTTTTAACCCCCGAATGTCATTGTTCTGCCGTATTCTGGATGCTAATACTTCCATGGCCAATGCAAATAGAATCTGGGACAGGGGGCATCCTTGCCGCGTTCCATTACGTATAATTACTTTATCTGAGAGGGAATCGTTTAATTTTATGCGGGCTACAGGATTGGCATATAATGCCAGTATTCTATTGATTGTTGTGGTTCCGAATTCAAATTTATGTAGGGTTTCTCTCAGAAAAGACCAGTTTAACCTGTCAAATGCCTTTTCCGTGTCTATTGCCAAAAAGGCCGTTGGGATTGTATTTGTTTGCGCAAAATCTAACAGGTTTAACACTTTAAGGGTATTATTGCGTGCTTCTCTATGAGGAACAAAGCCCACTTGATTCAAGTGTATCAGTTGTGGTAGGAATACATTGATGCGTGTTGCAATGATTCTAGCGTATATTTTTAAGTCCACATTTAATAGTGAGATTGGCCTAAAATTTGAGGGCGTATAACTAGGTTTCCCTGGTTTTGGTATGACCGAAATTTGAGCTTATAACATTGTCTGAGGGAATTGTGTCATCGTTTATTCTGTTGAAGATTATTTTCAAGTGTGGAATCAATATGTGTTGTAATTTTTTATAATATTTTACAGAGAAACCATCTGGCCCTGGGCTCTTTCCACTGTTTAATATATTAATAGCCTTCTATATTTCCAATTCCAAAATTGGGTTATCCAGTGACTCTTTTTGATCTGTAGTCAATTGGGGGACGTTTATCGACTCTAAATATGCGGAAGGGGTTAAAGGGGGTATTACATGTTTCTCTTTGCTTCCTATGTCATATAAGTTTTTGTAATAATGTCCGGGGTGGCGTGTACTGTCTTGCCCGTCTGTGATTTAATACTATGTATATAAGTTTTGAGTTTTTTTAGCTTCAATGATCGAACAAGCATTTTCCCTGCCCTATTACTTTCAAAATGAAATTTTTGCTTTGTACGTTGTGCCATCAAGTTATACTCCTTGAGAAGTAAGTCTTGTAAGTTTTTCCTTAGCTTTTGCATTTGAGTATATATGTGTGTATCCTTGGGGTTTAGTTTGTGTGCATACTCTGTCTTTGTTAGATTTTGGGATAGAGTTAGATTTGTTGTCTAGCCTTTTAATTAATATGTGACTTTATCTTGATAAATTCCCCTCTTATATAGCATTTGTACGCTTCACATACCATATATGGGTCGCTTTCCTCTAGAGAATTAAAGGTAAAGTATTCAGTGAGTGATTTTGTGGTTTTTTTCGAGGAGAATTTTTGAGTCTAATAACGTATCGTCTAGTTTCCAGGTATAAGGATGTATTGGTAAATTTGGCCACTTAATTTGTGTAATAACTGTTGAATGATCAGACCAACTGGTGCAAGAAATTCTGGATGTTTTTGTGAGCGCAAGGCCGTCCGCGTTTGTAAGTATATAGTCAATTCTGCTGTAAGTGTAGTGAGGGTGCGAGAAAAATGTATAATCTCTCCTGTCTGTATGTATAAGTCTCCAAATATCATGTAGGTTACATTCCTTCATCATTTTCCCTAGAAATCTGATGGTTTTATTGGGTGTACTTTTGCTAAAATTTGAGGTATCTATGGTTGGGTTAAGTGGGAGGTTAAAATCTCCTCCCACCACTAACACTCCTTTTGTTATATCCAAAATTCTATTGAATGACTTCCTAAAAAAAACTGTCTTTGTTTGGAGTTTGGTGCATATAAATTAACTAGGGTTGTCGGAATACCATATAGGAGTCCAAAAACCCCTAAGAATCTTCCTTCTAAGTCTCTGTTTGTTTGTATATGTTTGAAGGGAATATCTCTGTGGAGCAATATACTTACTCCATTTTTTTTTATTGTAGCTGAGCTATGGAAATGTTGGGTATACTGATTCCCGAAGTATTTCGGTTCTTTAGTTTTTAAAAAATGAGTCTCTTGTAGGAATAAAATGTTCCCCTTCCTTTTGGAAAGATCTAGAAGGGCCATAGCTCTTTTCTGTGCAGAGTTTAAACCTTTGGTGTTTTGTGAAATAAGCACAATGTTTCTATTTATGTGTGACATTATAATGTTTTAAAATGTTTATCCAGAATATATAAACTTGTATACATAAATGTCTGATTGACCCACTGCATGTCAGTAACCATAAATGTAATGACAACCATATTTCAAAGATTTGCTTTCCATCTGAATCCATGTAAAATAATATCAAAAATAAAACAGTGTATAATGTTTTAAACTGATGACAATTATTTTGAAAAACAAACTATATAACTTAATATAACATAAAAAAAGGATATACCCTACTGGTATATTTGAAACAAATATAATGTCGAGAGACATTAGTCTTTTATACAGGGGTATTACCAGCTCTACTACAAACTTATATATAGAAATCTAATTAAAGCCTATAACATGCCTAACTTAAAAATGAGCATAAATACTGACCTAGTTTCCAAGTCTAGAATACTTTGTAATTCGCTGAACATTTCTAACTTGCAACACATCAAACTAACCAGCGTATACTAAAGTCTTTGATGTCTATGAGATCAATTTTGGAACAACAAAAATAGTCTTGCAACCTTACCTGTCCCTGAGTTCCTCTATCCATCTGTATCTAGGGTAAGTGAGTCTGAAGCAAAAAAAAAAAGCTATTTGCTTTACTATTGTTCTATGTTGTCCTGACATTTCTGTATATAGAGCTATTAGGGTCCTGGAGAAATGTGGGCTTTTGATTTAGAGTTCATCTTTTGCCATCTTTTTGGGTTTATGTGTGTTGCTTTTTTCTTTGGCAGTTGTTGTATCTCATCAGGCTCCGCTATCTCTGGAGGGTCTAATTCCAGTGCTGAGCAAAAGTCTCCTATGTCCTCTGTATTCTTGCACAATAATTTCCTGTTGCCGTGTAGGACATACAAATGAAAGGGGAATCCCCATCTGTATAAGATTTTCTTTTGGCGAAGAAGAGCAGTAAGTGGCGCCAACTCTCTTCTTCTTTGAAGTGTATGTTGTGACAAATCCTGATAAAATTGTAGCACGACCCCTCTAAATTTTACAGGTTGTTTTTTCTTGAGAGGTTTAGGATTTCCTCCTTCTCTGTGAACTCTTTAAATTTCATGATTATATCCCTTGGGAGGGCTGTGTCAGGTGGTCTCAGCCTTAACGCCCTATGGGTCCTAACCCAGGGAATATCTGTTGTTGGTGTGGTGTTTCTCAAGTGACCAAACAGAGCCGGGAGATATGTTGGAAGGTCTTTAGGAAGCACCGATTCCGGGATTTTTCCGGCGGCTCCGGTTCTCCAGATCCTCAATTTTGTCGTATAATTCTGCCATTGTGGTCGTATGTTGCATGGTAGACTCCTGGACAGTGTTGATTTCTTCTTGTAAAGTATCGGTATACTCCTCAAAAGCCCCCACTCTGCTACCCATAGTATGGAGTTCTTGCTTGATTTCTGCAATTTCTTCTCTAATGCAGGAGTGGATTATATCTGCTATATCCTGCTTAGACGCCAATGTAGATAGTAAAGTGTTAGGTACTTGCGTGCTTTCTTCTAAAGGTTCTGTTGAGTGTTGAGGTGTAACTTCCCCTGTCTCGGGGATATCCCCCCAATTCCAACACCAAATTGTTCCACTGTATTGTCCTTTTGACTGGAGGTCTTAGGTGGTTAGGAGGATTTGGATATGCGCTTATTATTCATGTTAAGGTAATTTTAGCTGAACAACGCGTCTAATAGTGCTTTAAGAAAGGGAAAGTTTGTATATTCCCCCTGCCTAGCACTAGCTATTGTGCTGGTGAACTATCTAGTCCAATCTTGGCTCCTGTGTTGCCTGCTATAGGACCTCTAAAGTTATAGTACATTCCACTTTGTGTGACCTATTTATTTATGGCACTCCGGTCTGATTATGTGCTTCCTGGGCCTTGCACGTTTCACAGTGTAATTCAGAACTATAAGATGTTGTCAGGAACCTAGCTCCTTCTAGGACCCAGCGGAATCCTTCAAGCAACAAACTTGCAGCTTGCCTTTAAAAACCACCCCAAATCAATTCTCTTTGCTTAGTAATTTGGAGTACAAGGCTACCCTATTTACCTGAGCCTAACTACTTTGAATAACTTGTTTTCTGAACTTTTTTCCTCACAGGAACTTTTTCATACTTTGTTCAACTTTAACTGGAATTCATCCAAACAACTGCAGTGTTCATTAACTTAGGAGCTGACATGCAATCAATTGAATGAACTGCCTGAACCAAACTGCAAGTATTATTCTATGTGTTCTAATGCTTTGTTACTTGGAGAACTTTCACTGTGTAGTTTGTATTTAAAGGAGAGTTACCACAGAACTTGTCACTGAAAATCTGGCTTTAACCCTTATTGAAACATCCTGACTGCAGATTAATAAACAACACAGCTTCCACAGTGAAACTGGAACTTCCACAGAACAGGCTGTGCATTCATTACAGCTCTGCCACACTACAAGTGCAACACAAGACAAGGTACAAGTAATCTCTGCAAATAAAATAGCAATACTGCATGAGCATATGTATAACTGTTAACAGAACCTGGTTACTAGTTAAATATTTATGTGTTACACTGCATAAGACTCTGAGAGTTAATAGAACCATTACTACACCTGCAACTTAAGAACTAAAGCTAACTTAATATTGAGAACAATTTCTACAAATCCTATTCAAGTTTGCTTAACCCTAACTGCATAATCTGGGGTGTGGCAAAATAAACCACTAAACTATCACTATTAGGTGAGAATATCACTAAGCCATAGTGATATTCCTTTACAATAGTGAAACAAAACAATTATTAATAAATTAAGATCTGTGAATTGTGTTCCATCGTTAACTTCATATTTGTAGCCTGACAGATGTCTCTTGCTCCCACAATCGATCTGTGCCTTTTGCAGGATTATGCTTTAAAGGATGTATAGATCAAGGCTGCCCCTGCTTTTTAGTTGGTCCATTTAACTTTTTATATACTGTGATTACACAGGAGATAGTTGTTGCAGGTTAAGCTCCCTATCTTGTCACCGGAAGTGTGTAGATCGTTTGTCTTATTCACTGGTGCGTCCCTTATTTATTTATATTATCATTTGTTGTAATTCTGCAAAGTCTTTAAATATGCCCCTGATCTCAGATCTTGTACCTCGCTGTTACTGACCTGTTGCTACGGCTCTGCCACGTTGTTCATCTGTCTTCTCCGTGTCACTATAACACTGATTTCTAAGTGTGACACTGTTTCTTGGGAGGCTGAAGATGCGTCTCAATAACTGTTTATTTTTCTTTGCTGTCTTTGCCTCCGTAAATGGGATCATTGAGTGCCCCTTGTTACTCCGGATCTGAGTGTAAGGTCTAGCTGTTATTTAGTGAGACTTAGGTCATGCTATGGCTATGTTCTGGTGCTCAGAGCATCGGAGTTACGCAGCCATCTTAGCTGCGGCCAGCTCCGCTCCCCTCGTGTTAGGATTTTTTTTAAGGGTGTATTGGGTGGGTTTTATTTTTAGGTTAGGGCTTTGGGCCTGCAATAGAGCTAAATGCCCTTTTAAGGGCAATGCCCATACAAATGCCCTTTTCAGGGCAATGGGGAGCTTAGGTTTTTTTTAGTTAGTAATTTATTTGGGGGGTTGGTTGTGTGGGTGATGGGTTTTACTGTTGGGGGGTTGTTTGTATTTTTTTTTACAGGTAAAAGAGCTGATTACTTTGGGGCAATGCCCCACAAAAGGCCCTTTTAAGGGCTATTGGTAGTTTAGTTTAGGTTAGAGTTTTTTTTTATTTTAAGTGGGCCTTTTTTTATTTTGATAGGGCTATTTGATTAGGTGTAATTAGTTTAAATATCTGATAATGTCTTTTTTTATTTTGTGTAATTTGGTTTTTTTTTTGTACTTTAGCTAATTTAATTTATTTAATTGTATTTAATTTAGGGAATTTATTTATTTATAATGTAGTGTTAGGTGTTATTGTAACTTAGGTTAGGTTTTATTTTACAGGTAAATTTGTATTTATTTTTACTACGTAGTTAGTAAATAGTTAATAACTATTTAGTTACTATTTTACCTAGTTAAAATAAATACAAACTTGCCTGTAAAATAAAAATAAACCCTAAGCTAGCTACAATGTAACTATTAGTTATATTGTAGCTAGCTTAGGGTTTATTTTATAGGTAAGTATTTCGTTTTAAATAGGAATAATTTAGGTAATGATAGGAATTTTATTTAGATTTATTTTAAATTATATTTAAGTTAGGGTTAGGGTTAGACTTAGGTTTAGGGGTTAATAAATTTAATATAGTGGCGGCGACGTTGGGGACGGCAGATTAGGGGTTAATAATTATAATGTAGGTGGCAGCGGTGTAGGGGCGGCAGATTAGGGGTGTTTAGACTCGGGGTACATGTTAGGGTGTTAGGTGTAAACATAACTTTATTCTCCCATAGGAATCAATGGGATATCGGGCAGCAGCGCACATAAGCTTTCGCTGCTTTCAGGCTCCCATTGATTCCTATGGCATCCGCCGCCTTCAGGGCGGCGGATTGAAAACCAGGTATGCTGGGCCAGAATAAAGGCGAGCGTACCTGGTAGAAATTTGATAACTAGCAAAAGTAGTCAGATAGTGCCGAACTTGCATTCGGAACTTCTGTAATGACGTAAGCATCGATCTGTGTCGGAATGAGACCGGCGGATCGTATGTTACATCACAAAATTCTACTTTTGCCGGTCTGTAGGGTTTGATAACTGAGGGGAATCAGGCTCGCAACAAATACACTGCGGAATTCCAGCGTATTTGCGGTTGACGGGTTGGTAAATAGATGCCATGGAATAAACTTCCACAAGAGGTAGTAATGACAAACACTGTGGGGGACTTAAAGAATACCTGTGAAAAGCATAAGGCTATCCAATGAACTAGATAAGTTTATACTTTTAGGAAATATCGGGCAGACTTGATGGACCTATGGCTCTTATCTATGTTTTTATGTTTATCTATATTGTCTCAATGCACTGTGAAGAGGATGGTTCAAGGATGGCCAAAATATCTCCAAGGACCACAGCTGGAGAATTGCAGAAGTTAGTAGCTTCTTGGAGTCAGAAAGTTTCCAAAATTATAATCCAATGCCACCTACATCACCACAAGTTGTTTGGAAGGGTTTCAAGAAAAAATCCTCTACCCTCATCCAAAAACAAACACAAGCATGTTCAGTTTGCCAGACACTACTAGAACTTCAAATGGGATTGAAAACCAAAATAGAGTTTTTTGGCAATAAACACCAGAGGTGGGTTTGGCGCACTCAAAGATGTAGCCATATGGTAAAGTACCTCATGCCCACGGTTAAATATGGTGGTGGCTCTTTAATGTTTGGAGCTGTTTTTCTGCTAGAGGACCTGGACAAAGTCGGGGTTAATGTTTGAAGTTAGGTGTCGGCGATGTTAGGGAGGGCAGATTAGGGGTTAATACTATTTATTATAGGGTTAGTGAGGCGGATTAGGGGTTAATAACTTTATTATAGTAGCGCTCAGGTCCGCTCGGCAGATTAGGGGTTAATAAGTGTAGGCAGGTGGAGGCGACGTTGTGGGGGGCAGATTAGGGGTTAATAAATATAATATAGGGGTCGGCGGTGTTAGGGGCAGCAGATTAGGGGTACATAAGGATAATGTAAGTAGCGTCGGTTTACGGAGCGGCAGATTAGGGGTTAAAATAATATGCAGGGGTCAGCGATAGCGGGGGCGGCAGATTAGGGGTTAATAAGTGTAAGGTTAGGGGTGTTTAGACTCGGGGTACATGTTAGAGTGTTAGGTGCAGACGTAGGAAGTGTTCCCCCATAGCAAACAATGGGGCTGCGTTAGGAGCTGAACGCGGCTTTTTTGCAGGTGTTAGGTTTTTTTTCAGCTCAAACAGCCCCATTGTTTCCTATGGGGGAATCGTGCACGAGCCCGTTTTTGAGGCTGGCCGCGTCCGTAAGCAACTCTGGTATCGAGAGTTGAAGCTGCGTTAAAAATGCTCTACGCTCCTTTTTTGGAGCCTAACGCAGCCATTCTGTGGACTCTCAATACCTGAGTTATTTTTATGGTGCGGCCAGAAAAAAGCCGGCGTTAGCTACGCGGGTCCTTACCGACAAAACTCCAAATCTAGGCCATAGAAAGCACAAAATATTGACTAAAAGGGTGCCAATAATTATGCAACACATATATTTAACAAATAATATTTTTTGTTTGTTAAACCAGTGTTGTATTTATTTATCCTATTTCCATAAGAGCAGAATATTTTTGAGTATTGTTTGAATAAAAGATCAAAAGGTTAAACAATAAAAATATGTAAATTTATAAATGGGTATAGATAAATGCAGATATTTATATATAAATGATATATTATGTGAAGAACATTAGACTGTGAAATCTTATCTGTAAATACATAGTTAAACCCTTTGTTAAATATAAATAATGTATATATATATATAACAGGTGCTTAGTATTTTGTTAGAATTCACAAAGTCTTGCTGTGCACTGAGATTCCTGAGAGTCAAATTTAATTTATCTAATTCACATTAGTGCAAACTCACTTTGGATTTCCTTTCTCCAGATAATTTAGTGAAGTCAAAGAAGTACAATTTGACTGGAATTTCACCTTTATATCAAGTCTGGATACTTACCATCGTTTACACTATATGATTAACCAACAACCACCGTTACTACCACTTTAAGTTGCTATCTGTTTCTGTATATGCTTAATCTATTCCGGACCTACTTGCTCCCATTGCAGAAAGGATTTACAATTATATTTCTCAATATATATGTTAAACTGTTTAACTTCGTAACAAAAACCAAAACTTAGCCACACCCCCTGTGACGTAATAGGTCTGACGTATCAGTACTCTCCACTCTTACTAAAGCTTTCAACTGTAATTTCGCCTGGCATCCTAATCACAGAGACAAACGGTCAGTAGCAAATCTATCAGCTAATTCAGAGAGTGTTAGTAATTTAGCTTGTCATTGCTAAGATTTATTCTGACGTTTTTATTCACTCTCATTAATTCACATAATTCAAGTCATTGTAACTTAAACATAGCTGCAATTTGGATAAATGTGATACAAACTACTCAAAATTTGAGAAATCATAATACGATTGTTCTGCAGCTGAGAATCCAAATATAACATTTAAACCTATCATTACATAATACTAAGCCCAATATGGATCCAGCAGAACTCCCACAGTTTGTTTACTATCTATCACAGAGAGTGGAACATTTTGGACAAGGACTTAGAGAGTTACAGGTGGAGAACCAGACTCTGCGTTCTATAATTAAAGACTCCATAGTCCAAAAAGATAGTCAATCTGACAATACACCTGAACCTCAGGTCTCTTTATCTGTGACCTTCTCCGGTAACAGAAAAGCATACCGGCAGTTTAAAAATTTCTGTAATTTATTGTTTAACCTGAAGCCTAGGACTTACAATACTGACAAAATAAAGGTTTTAACTATAATTCCTTCCTGAGAGTTGAACCCAGGGTTTGGGCCGATAACTGTTACTAGAATGACGATCCAATACTAACCTCCATTGATGATTTTTTTTTTACTATGGATGAACTTTATCAGGACACAGATATACAATTGACTGCAGAGGCAAAGATGAGAAACCTAAAACAGGGTCACTGAGCAGTTGAATAATATATCACTGAATTTAAACAGTTCGCCAAAGATTCACAGTGGAATGCCATTGCTTTACAAACCCAATTCAGACTAGGATTATCTGATCAACTAAAGGATGAATTAGCTCGTATGGAGATACCACGTTCCATAGAAGCATTAATGAGGTTAGTAATTCAAATAGATAGAAGGCTGAGAGAAAGAAGGAATTAAAGATATACCTCAGGCTCTTCATACAGCACTACCCATAGTCAAACTCAACAACCATCTATTAACAAATCTACTGTGGAAGCTATGGAGATAGGTGTTATCAGAGGACCTTTGTCTGCTGAGGAGAGGAGTCGAAGAAGAAACCTTCAACTCTACATGTATTGTGCAAACCCCAATCATACACTAAAGGACTACAACCTACTACTCAAGTCCAAGAAAAGTAAGTGTCATATTTTTTTAACATACCCTACTGAAAGAAAACCCACTTATTGTTATATCTCTTTCCTTTTACAGTGGGACCAAAACCGACTGACTGCTGAACCGATTGTGGATTCAGGAGCTTATGGGAACTACATAGATAAGAGCCTTGTTGTAAATAATAAAATACCCATGGTGTGTAAGCAGAAACCTGTGTTCATCCGAGTTATTGATGGTTCTTCTATTTTGACAGGACCAATTACACATCAAATCATCCCCATACATGTTAAAACTACAACTGGTTACACAGAAAATATATATTTTGATGTATTACCCTCACCCCTATTTTAAATTGTCCTTGGTTTAAATTGGTTACAGCAGCACCAGCCACAGATAGATTGGAAAAATTTAGACATAAAACTAGAATCCACATACTGTCTCAACTCTAGTTATCCTCATCGTGATTTTTTACTACAAATACCAGAAATATCATACTCATTGGCAAATGAATACTCAGATTGCGCTGATGTGTTCAGCAAGAAGGAGGCTGAAACTCTGCCCCCTCACAGGGTATACGATTGCCCTATAGACTTACAATCAGGAGCTACCATACCTTATGGACATCTATATCCACTTAGTCAGCCTGAATTAGGGCACCTAAAAACCTATTTAGACGAAAACCTACGAAAAGGTTTTATTAGACCATCGACCTCTTCAGCTGGCACTGGAATATTTTTTGTTAGAAACAAAGACTCAACACTAAGACCAATAATTGATTATCGCAAACTGAATTTCAAAACTATTAAGAACCACTATCCGTTGCCCTTAATACCCAAGCTTATAGATAGGTTATACCAAGCAAAGATCTTCACCAAACTGGACTTGCGTGGTGCATATAACCTTGTATGGATCAGAAAGGGGGACGAGTGGCTGACCACATTTAGAACCAGATATGGACTTTAGGAGTACTTAGTAATGCCATTCGGGCTTTGCAATGCCCCTGTCACATTCGAACACTTCATTAATGACATTTTCCGAGATCTTTTGGACGTCTGTATAGTAATCTATACTTATACTTACTTATATACTCCAATAATCTGCAAGAACACATTAAACACGTTAGGTCGGTACTCAAAAGACTTAGAGAACACCACATATTCGCAAAACCTGAAAAATGTCTTTTTCATACTAAGGAATTATCTTTCCTAGGCTACCACATTAGCCCAAAAGGTATTCAAATGGAGGATAAGAAAGTCCAAACTGTAAGAGAATGGCATCAACCTAAGAACCGGAAGGAACTTCAACGCTTCTTAGGCTTTGCCAATTATTACAGAAAATGTATCAGAAATTTTTCACACATTGCAAGACCTTTAACTCGACTTACGGGTTTGAAAACTCCATATCAATGGAATTCAGAAGCCACAGAAACATTTAATAATCTAAAAATCAGATTTACCACAGCACCCATTTTACATTATGCTGATCCTGCAAAACAATACATCCTAGAAGTTGATTCTTCAGATTTTGCCATCAGTGCCATCCTTTCACAACGAGAGACTCCTTCCGGACCAACTCATCCCATTGCATATTACTCGAAGGTTATGAATCAAGCTGAGAGGGATTATCCTATAGGAGAGAAAGAGCTTCTTGCAATAAAACGTTCATTAGAACATTGGAGACATCACTTAGAAGGTACTCAGTTACCCATTATAATCTACACAGATCATAAAAGTCTGGAATATCTACAAAGCAGTAAGACCCTCTCCTCCAGACAGGTTCATTGGAACCTCTACTTCACCAGATTTAACTTCATCATCCAATATAGACCAGCCAAAAAGAATGGCAAAGCTGATGCATTATCAAGGAAAGAAGAAAAACCTTCTATTTCTACAAACTTAGATAATATCATACCTACAGAACATTTTATTGGAATAATTTTGAGTTTTTCTGAAAAACTGAAGCAGTCACAAAGAGAAGAGATAGATTTAACTAAACTTAAACTCATCTTAAAACCTGATGGTTTGTACTACTACAACGAAAAGTTATACATACCCTCAAAATTACATCTAGAACTACTGAAGCAATTCCATGATAATCCTTCATCAGGACATCAAGGAATACGTTGAATAACGGAAAAGATATCAAGACAATATTGGTGGCCAGGAATGAAGAATACTATAAGTACTTACATCCAAACTTGTACTACCTGTAGAACTTTTAAAAGTGATAAGAAACATCCTTATGGTCTCTTAATGCATATACATATCAAGGAGAAACCATGGCAACATGTAGAGTTAGATTTTATTGTGGATTTACCAATCTCAGAAAAACAAACTACAATTCTAGTAGTCATTGACCTGTTCAGTAAGATGGCCCATTTTATACCCTACCACAAACTACCAACTTCATGTGAGACAACACATCTTTTTAAAAAAAATATAGTTTGACTTCATAGTATTCCACCCATTCTCACCTCAGATCGTGGAACTCAATTTACCTCCAGATTCTGGAGGCAGCTATGTAAACTTCTACAAGTAGATCATCGTTTTAGCCATCTTTCCACCCTCAAACAAATGGACAAACTGAACGTCTTAATCAATGGCTAGAACAATACTTGAGATGTTACTGTTCCCAACACCAAAGAGATTGGGTACATTATCTTCCAATGGCAGAATATACCTTCAATGATTTTGTCAATTCAAACACAAATATGACACCGTTTTATGCCAATTATGGTTATCACCCAAAATTAACTTTTTCGCCAGGACCTGTTTCTACCTCACCTTAAGTAGATCAGTTAACAAATTCTCTGTTGGAGACACCCATTATGACTTGAGAAGACGTGCACCACCCAATTACTCTGTAGGAGACTTTGTCTGGTTATCCACTAGAAACTTAAAATTACAAATACCAACTAAAACATTGGATAGCCTGTACATAGGACCTTTTCCTATTCTTAAAATAATAAATGCTAATGCGATAACATTGGATTTACCACAATGCGTATTCATCCCACCTTTCACGTATCTTTATTGAAACCGGCAAGACAAATGAGAGATTACACACCAATTCTACCTCCTACTACTGTTTCTGACATATCAGAAGAGTTTGAGATGCAAACCTTGTTGTACTCTAGACTTAGGAACGGACGTCTTGAATATTTGGTGCATTGGAGGGGATATTCCAGTGAGGAGGATTCATGGGAACCATCTACTAATTTGAATGCACCCAAATTGATCTCCCTATTTCATCATCGAAACCCAGATCGTCCATGCCCTCAAGCTGTGGGACAGCTTGCTTGAGGAGGGGGTGATGTCAGGATTCCACCTTAACTAGAATTCCATATAGGAATTCCACCTTAACTTTCTCACCTTTCCATTAAACCCTCCCACAGATCCTATTAATTTTTCTACACACCTGCAAACAGGTGCTTAGTATTTTGTTAGAATTCACAAAGTCTAGCTGTGCACTGAGATTCCTGAGAGTCGAATTGAATTTATCTAATTCACATTAGTGCAAAACTCACTTTGGATTTCCTTTCTCCAGATAATTTAGTGAAGTCAAAGAAGAACAATTTGACTGGAATTTCGCCTTTATATCAAGCCTGGATACTTACTATCGTTTACACTATATGAACCAACAACCTCCGTTACTACCACTTTAAGTTGCTATCTGTTTCTGTATATGCTTAATCTTTTCCCGGACCTACTTGCTCCCATTGCAGAAAGGATTTACAATTATATTTCTCAACAAAGTCTTGTTGTTAAACTGTTTAACTTCATAGCGAAAAGCAAAACTTAGCCACGCCCCCTGTGACATAATAGGTCTGACGTATCAGTACACTCCGCTCTTACTACAGCGTTCAACTGCAATTTCGCCTGGCATCCTAATCACAGAGACAAACGGTCAGTAGCGAATCTATCAGCTAATTCAGAGACTGTTAGTAACTTAGCTTGTCATTGCTAAGTTTTATTCTGACGTTTTTATTCACTCTCATTAATTCACATAATTCAATTCATTGTAACTTAAACATAGTTGCAATTTGGATAAATGTGATACAAACTACTCAAAATTTGAGAAATCATAATAAGATTGTGCTGCAGCTGAGAATCCAAATATAACATTTAAACCTATCATTTTATATATATATATATATATATATATATATATATATATATATATATATGTATTTATGTGTTTAAATGTGTACATATATCTGTAAATACATAAATACACATATAAATGCATATGTACACACATATAAACATATATATTTACAGTAGTGTGCAAAAGTGTTAGGCCATCATGAGCTTTGTTGTTTTAGCAAAGTTTTAATGACCATCCATATTTATTTTTCAGTCCCTTTATTAAGATATAAAGAGAAAATAAAAGAAATATGTACACAAAATATAAAAAACAAATTTTTCAGAACAAAATGGCTTCTTCCTGTATTCAGTGTAACCTCCCTTGGCAGGCCCTCCCAGGCTTCTTTTAGCACTTCCCAGAGTTATTCTTTGGAATTAGGTTGTGTTTTATTCTTTTTCTGTCCAGGTGATCCCATACTGCCTCTATAATATTCATGTCTGGAGCCTGTGGAGGCCAGTCCATGACTTTCAGTGTTTCATCAGCTGTTTTCCTCTCTAAATATAATTTCACTGCATTAGTAGTGTGCTTGGGATTTTTATCATGATGAAATATAAAACCATTCCCAATCAGGCGCTTTCTAGAAGGAATGGCATGATGAATTAAACCTGTCTGTACTTTTCAGCATTCTTAATCCCATCAATTCAGACAATATCACCAACACCACTGGCAGATATGCAGCCCCAAACCAGGACAGACGCTCCACGGTGTTTCACTAAAGGCCACAAGCCCTCATTCTTTCTTCTTTCTCCAACTCATCTTCTCACATATTGTCGACAATTTGACCCAAAAATTTCAAACTTGGATTTGTCACTCCATATTACTCTTTTTCACTGATCTTCATTCCAATCTTTGTGAGATTTAGCATATTTTGGCCTTTTCCCTCTGTTCTTCTTCCGAAAATATGGTTTCTTGGCTGCTACCTTTCCACAAAGGCCATTCCTGATCAAGCATCTTTGGACTGTAGAAGGGTCAACTTGGCATTCCAATGAAGCTCCCAGATGTGGAACCAGTCTTTCCAGGACTTCTTCCGGTCTCTCACAGAAGAAATTGCTCATCAGATTTTTAAAATTTTCTTGACTTTCCAGTCCTTTTTGTCCTTGACCTTTTCTTCAGATTTCTTTATAACAGCTTGAATACCACATCATGAGTACCCCGTTTGAGAGTGGCCTTGCTGATGCAAAAGTATGATTTTATGTCTGTTATCTTTGGCATTTTGAATGGAATGATGTGATTGAAAGTTGGTCTTATTAGCAAGCTTTCAATGAATTAAACTCATACCACATGTGTATGTAATGCTCAAGCATGTCTTGCACAAACCTGGTGTAATAGACCTTTTCACAGCAGTCATTTTGACATGAAATAGTACAACAAATACAGGTGTTAGCAACTATTAGGGTTCCATTCTATTTAGGTTTATGAGAGCCAGGTTCCTGCAATTGCTCAAGTGTAAGGTGGGTCACACTAAATACTTTCCACTTTAGCCTATAGAAGCTGTTTTTCTGGGTTTTTTTTTCTGTTTTTAATACTGTGTACAAATATCCTGTATTTTCTGGTTGTATTCTAATAAATAGACTGATAAATAATTATATATAGTCATTATATCATTGCTAAAACAACAAATCTAATGGCAGACTAAGACTTTTGAACAGTACTGTATATGTATATATAAGTAAAGTAGGATTACTCGGGTATATCGGACATTACCCAAGTGGCTGTGAGTAAAACCTGATGTACCATTCCCCCAATTCCCCCATCTACACATTTTTTTTGCCTCTGCCTGGGGGATTGAAGTGGGGGCCCCAACGATCCTCTGGCATAAACCCCAAGTGAAACTTGGGGAATGAGGTATCAAAGGGCTTAGCCAGTGAGTATTGTACATAAAAATGAAAATTGAAGAACAAGGGGTCATGATCTCAGGCCAAATTTCTTTATAACAGCTTGAATACCACATCGCGAGTACCCCGTTTGTTTGTTGATTTTCCTTTGAGAGTGGCCTTGCTGATGCAAAAGTATGATTTTATGTCTGTCAAATTCTGTTATCTTTGGCATTTTGAATGGAATGATGTGATTGAAAGTTGGTTTTATTAGCAAGCTTCCAATGAATTAAACTCATACCACATTTGCATGTGCATTTTTGCCTCCGCCTGGGGGATAATAGGTCTGACGTATCAGTACACTCCACTTTTACTACAGCGTTCAACTGTAATTTCGCCTGGCATCCTAATCACAGAGACAAATGGTCAGTAGCGAATCTATCAGCTAATTCAGAGACTGTTAGTAACTTAGCTTGTCATTGCTAAGTTTTATTCTGACGTTTTTATTCACTCTCATTAATTCACATAATTCAATTCATTGTAACTTAAACATAGTTGCAATTTGGATAAATGTGATACAAACTACTCAAAATTTGAGAAATCATAATAAGATTGTGCTGCAGCTGAGAATCCAAATATAACATTTAAACCTATCATTATATATATATATATATATATATATATATATATGTATTTATGTGTTTAAATGTGTACATATATCTGTAAATACATAAATACACATATAAATGCATATGTACACACATATAAACATATATATTTACAGTAGTGTGCAAAAGTGTTAGGCCATCATGAGCTTTGTTGTTTTAGCAACGTTTTAATGACCATCCATATTTATTTTTCAGTCCCTTTATTAAGATATAAAGAGAAAATAAAAGAAATATGTACACAAAATATAAAAAACACAATTTTCAGAACAAAATGGCTTCTTCCTGTATTCAGTGTAACCTCCCTTGGCACTAAGCACATCTTACACTCTTTTGGGGAGAGTGTCTTGATGTTTTCTGAAGTTTTCCAGGCTTCTTTTAGCACTTCCCAGAGTTATTCTTTGGAATTAGGTTGTGTTTTATTCTTTTTCTGTCCAGGTGATCCCATACTGCCTCTATAATATTCAGGTCTGGAGCCTGTGGAGGCCAGTCCTTGACTTTCAGTGTTTCATCAGCTGTTTTCCTCTCCAAATATAATTTCACTGCATTAGTAGTGTGCTTGGGATTTTTATCATGATGAAATATAAAACCATTCCCAATCAGGCGCTTTCCAGAAGGAATGGCATGATGAATTAAACCTGTCTGTACTTTTCAGCATTCTTAATCCCATCAATTCAGACAATATCACCAACACCACTGGCAGATATGCAGCCCCAAACCAGGACAGACGCTCCACGGTGTTTCACTGAAGGCCACAAGCACTCATTCTTCCTTCTTTCTCCAACTCATCTTCTCACATATTGTCGACAATTTGACCCAAAAATTTCAAACTTGGATTTGTCACTCCATATTACTCTTTTTCACTGATCTTCATTCCAATCTTTGTGAGATTTAGCATATTTTGGCCTTTTCCCTCTGTTCTTCTTCCGAAAATATGGTTTCTTAGCTGCTACCTTTCCACAAAGGCCATTCCTGATCAAGCATCTTTGGACTGTAGAAGGGTCAACTTGGCATTCCGATGAAGCTGCCAGATGTGGAACCAGTCTTTCCAGGACTTCTTCCGGTCTCTCACAGAAGAAATTGCTCATCAGATTTTTAACATTTTCTTGACTTTCCAGTCCTTTTTGTCCTTGACCTTTTCTTCAGATTTCTTTATAACAGCTTGAATACCACATCATGAGTACCCCGTTTGAGAGTGGCCTTGCTGATGCAAAAGTATGATTTTATGTCTGTTATCTTTGGCATTTTGAATGGAATGATGTGATTGAAAGTTGGTCTTATTAGCAAGCTTTCAATGAATTAAACTCATACCACATGTGTATGTAATGCTCAAGCATGTCTTGCACAAACCTGGTGTAATAGACCTTTTCACAGCAGTCATTTTGACATGAAATAGTACAACAAATACAGGTGTTAGCAACTATTAGGGTTCCATTCTATTTAGGTTTATGAGAGCCAGGTTCCTGCAATTGCTCAAGTGTAAGGTGGGTCACACTAAATACTTTCCACTTTAGCCTATAGAAGCTGTTTTTCTGGGGGTTTTTTTTCTGTTTTTAATACTGTGTACAAATATCCTGTATTTTCTGGTTGTATTCTAATAAATAGACTGATAAATAATTATATATAGTCATTATATCATTGCTAAAACAACAAATCTAATGGCAGACTAAGACTTTTGAACAGTACTGTATATGTATATATAAGTAAAGTAGGATTCCCCCATCTACACATTTTTTTTGCCTCTGCCTGGGGGATTGAAGTGGGGGCCCCAACGATCCTCTGGCATAAACCCCAAGTGAAACTTGGGGAATGAGGTATCAAAGGGCTTAGCCAGTGAGTATTGTACATAAAAATGAAAATTGAAGAACAAGGGGTCATGATCTCAGGCCAAATTTCTTTATAAAAGCTTGAATACCACATCGCGAGTACCCCGTTTGTTTGTTGATTTTCCTTTGAGAGTGGCCTTGCTGATGCAAAAGTATGATTTTATGTCTGTCAAATTCTGTTATCTTTGGCATTTTGAATAGAATGATGTGATTGAAAGTTGGTTTTATTAGCAAGCTTCCAATGAATTAAACTCATACCACATTTGCATGTGCATTTTTGCCTCCGCCTGGGGGATTGAAGTGGGGGCCCCCTACGATCCTCTGGCATCCACCCCAAGTAAACCTTGGGGAATGAGGTATCAAAGGGCTTAGTCAGTGAGTATTGTACATAAAAATGAAAATTGAAGAACAAGGGGTCATGATCTCAGGCTGAAGGGTAGTATATTTACGAGTAATTTGAGGAAACACTTCTTTACTGAAAGGATGATTGATTCATGGAATAATAATGGAATATGTAATTTTAGATTTTTTTAATTTTCTATAATGTTAGAGTTTTTTATTTTTTTTAATGTTATGGTGTTTTGTTTTTTTAAGTAATGATAAGTTGTTGTTTTTGAAGTAATGTTATTTTTTTTGTTTTTTAAAGTGATGTTAGTTGTTTTTTTAAAAGCTAAGATTGGGTTTTATTTATCTTTACAAGTGTTTTATTTTTTAAGGTAGTTAAGATTTATTTTGTACTTTTTGGGTATTTTAAATTGGGTTAAAATAAGGGGGTGTTAGGTTAAGGGGTTTAGAAGTTAGTTTATGACTTTGCGATGTGGGGGGTTAATAGTTTATTTACATAGTTTGCATTGCGGGGGGTGATGGTTTAGGGGTTAATATTGTGTTTAGTGTAACTATTTCACCTTGATGTTTTCTGAAGTTTTCCAGGCTTCTTTTAGCACTTCCCAGAGTTATATTTTAGATTTAGGTTGTGTTTTATTTCTTTTTCTGTCCAGGTGATCCCATACTACGTCTATAATATTCAGGTCTGGAGCCTGTGGAGGCCAGTCCATGACTTTCAGTGTTTCATCAGCTGTTTTTCTCTCCAAATATAATTTCACTGCATTAGTAGTGTGCTTTGGATTTTTATCATGCTGAAATATAAAACCATTCCCAATCAGGCGCTTTCCAAAAGGAATGGCATGATGAATTAAACCTGTTTGTACTTTTCAGCATTCTTGATCCCATCAATTTGGACAATATCACCAACACCACTTGCAGATATGCAGCCCCAAACCAGGACAGACGCTCCACAGTGTTTCACTGAAGGCCGCAAGCACTCATTCTTCCTTCTTTCTCCAACTCATCTTCTCACATATTGTCGACAATTGGACCCAAAAATTTCAAACTTGGATTTGTCACTCCATATTACTCTTTTTCACTGATCTTCATTCCAATCTTTGTGAGCTTTAGCATATTTTAGCCTTTTCCCTCTGTTCTTCTTCCGAAAATGTGGTTTCTTGGCTGCTACCTTTCCACAAAGGCCATTCCTGATCAAGCGTCTTTGGACTGTAGAATGGTCAACTTGGCATCCCGATGAAGCTGCCAGACGTGGAACCAGTCTTTCCAGGACTTCTTCCGGTCTCTCACAGAAGAAAATGCTCATCAGATTTTGAAAGTTTTCTTGGACTTCCAGTCCTTTTTGTCCTTGACCTTTTCTTCAAATTTCTTTACAACAGCTTGAATACCACATCGTGAGTACCCCGTTTGTTTGTTGATTTCCCTTTGAGAGTGGCCTTGCTAATGCTAAAGTATGATTTTATGTCTGTCAAATTCTGTTATCTTTGGCATTTTGAAAGGAATGATGTGATTGAAAGTTGGTCTTATTAGCAAGCTTCCAATGAATTAAACTCATACCACATGTGTATGTAATGCTCAAGCATGTCTTGCACAAACCTGGTGTAATACACCTTTTCACAGCAGTCATTTTGACATGAAATAGTACAACAAATACAGGTGTTAGCAACTATTTGGGTTCCATTCTATTTAGGTTTACGAGAGCCAGGTTCCTGCAATTGCTCAAGTGTAAGGTGGTATACTTTCCACTTTAGCCTATAGAAGCTGTTTTTCTGTTTGTTTGTTTTTTTTTGCATACAAATACCCTGTATTTTCTGGTTGTATTCTAATAAATAATTATAAAAACAACACATTTAATGGCAGACTAAGACTTTTGCACAGTACTGTATATGTATATATATATATATATATATATATATATATATATATATATATATATGTTACAAGTAAAGTAGGATTACCCAGGTGTATCGGACATTACCTAAGTGGTTGTGAGAAAAACCTGATGTACCATTCCCCCAATTCCCCCATCTACACATTTTTTTTGCCTCCACCTGGGGGATTGAAGTGGGGGCCCCCGACGATCTTCTGGCATCCACCCCAAGTGAACCTTGGGGGATGTGGTATCAAAGGGCTTATTGTACATAAAAATGAAAATTCAAGAACAAGGGGTCATGATCTCAGGCTGAAGGGTAGTATATTCAGGAGTAATTTGAGGAAACACTTATTTACTGAAAGGGTGATTGATTCATGGAATAAACTTCCTCAAGTAGTAGTAATGACACTGTGGGGGACTTTAAGAGTGTCTGGGACAAACAGATGGCTTTCCTACAAACTAGCTATGTTTATACTTTTAGGAAATATCAGGCAGACATGCTGGGTCTATGGCTTTTATCTGCTGTCAATATCTATGTTTCTATGTTATGTACTTTTAATTTTTTTTTTAATTTTCTATAATGTTAGAGGTTTTTTTATTTTTTTGTAATGTTAGGTGTTTTGTTTTTTTAAGTAATGATAAGTTATTTATTTATTTATTTTTTTTATTTTTTTTTCAAAGGAGCTTTATTTCACAGATAAAAGTATTAACATACATGCACAGACAGTGCCTTATAAAGAAACATCGTACAGTTACAATTATACAATTTGCTCCCTGTAACCCAACATGGGAAGAAGTCTGCTAAGTTTTTAGATCAAATAGTTACGGATCAGGGGGAGTGAGTGAGATGCAAGACTCCTATTTTCTTCCATTTTCTTAGATTTCCTTGCTGAGTGTTGTTAGATAAACTGTTTATACTCCACATGTCATGAACTCAGCATGTTGCTCCAAGGAGCAATCTCCATAAAAGAAAAACAATTTCAAACTTCTAAACAACAATAACAGTTATTACCAGCGTATCACAGACAATAGTTCTGGACCTTAAGATATATATTGCTTGTCCATACATTATGGTGAGATAAGAAGAGTATACTGAAAAGAGGGAGAGAGAGGTTAAGTGTGAAGTACGAAGGAGGGGGGGGGGGGGGAGGAGGAAAAGAAAAAAAAAAAAAAAAAAAAAGGGTGAAAGACACCAGGTGCAGTTGGGAGGATATATCACCCCTCCATGATCACTGCCCATCAGGGCTCATGCCATTCCAGAGCAGGGTCAACATCTCGTAGCTGTCTAGTTTTCCAATCTTAGCATAATGGAATCTTTCCAGGCTTAGCAATCTGTGCACCGCCTGTTTCCAATCTGAGATCAGGGGGATCTGAGGTGTTTTCCACTTGGCCGGAATCAAATTCTTAGCACAAGTCAGCATTAGCAGTAATAAAGACCTTTTAGTTGAGTCTTTAATCCTCTCAGGAAAGTGAAATAGCAGTGTTACGGCAACCTTTGGGATCTCAATCTCCAAAATTGATTGCATGTGTTCCCAGACCTCTCTCCAGAAGTCCTCCAGCATGGGGCAGACACACCAGATGTGCGTTACAGAACCCATACCACCACACCCCCTCCAGCATTTATCCGATGTGTTTGGATAGATCTTTTTAAGACGAGACGGTGTTAGATACCACTGGCTCATCAGCTTATATTGTGATTCCTGTATGTGTGCAGATACCGACACCGTCCTGGTGGTCATGAACACCCGATGCCACTCCCGCTCCTCCAACTCAACCCCCAGTTCAGCATGCCATTGCTTTAAATTATGTTGGGAGGCTGCCCATTCCTGACAGGAGAAGATGGTATATCTTTGAGACTAAGTGCCTTGGGATAGTTTTTTGCGTACAGAGCCTCTCGTAAGGCGTCTGATCTCGCAGAAATGCTTGCTTGTGTCTGTGTGTTGCGATATAGTGGCTGATTTGTAAATACACAAACCAAGGGATCTCAAGAAAGGGTTCGTTAGTTAGTAGGTCATCTCTAGTTCTCATAGTCCTATTGGCTACAAATTGTCCGATCCGGTTATGTGTGGGGTGAGTATGTTCAGTCGTGAGTTGGGTTTGTATTGGGATTCCCGGGTTCCCAAAAACTGGGGTCATCGGTGAGTACACCATGGATATATGTGATTCTGTTCTCACAGTCCTGTCCCATTCGTCTAAAACTACACCAATCATGGGGTAACTGGCCACCAGCACCGTCCTGAATTTTTTGTCAGTCCATGGGAGGGAGGCGAGCCCCCCCAGGCCAAGGATATTTGCCTCTAGCTTTATCCAATCTTTTTGGGGATCATTATGGCACCATTCCATTACCCTTTGAAGAAGGACCGCCCGTCTATAACTGAGTATATCTGGGAGGCCTAGCCCCCCGGCTTCTCTAGGGAGGTACATTGTCCTTCTATTCACCCGAGGTTTGATACCTTTCCACACATATTCCTCCAATAGTCTCTGTAGAGATGGGAGAAAGGAGTGTGGGAGAGGGATTGGAAGAGTCTGCAAAACATATAATATTCTGGGGAGGATATTCATTTTGAGAACGTTTATTCTTCCGAGCCATGAAATTGTTTTATGTTTCCAAGTAGATAAGTCATTAGAGATCTCTTTCCTAAGTGTTACATAATTGGCCTAAAAAATATCTGCATTCTTGGCTGAGAGCTTTACCCCCAGATATTTTAGTGAGGTGGGATTAATGACAAATGGGCTATAGGTTTTGAGCCACTGCAGTGTTTTCGGAGCTAGCGTGATGCTAAGTAATTCAGATTTGGAGTTGTTAAGATGAAAGTATGATACTTCCCCGTATTTCCGAAATTCATTTAGCAAAGCAGGAATTGAAGTTTCCACCTCCGTGATGGTGAACAGAAGATCATCTGCATACATTGCAATTTTGTACTCCCTATCTGCTATCTGGACTCCCCAAATCTGGCAGTTAGCCCTGATATTTCACGCCAGCGCCTCGACGGATATAGCGAACAGCAGGGGCGAAAGCGGACACCCCTGCCGGGTGCCATTTGAAATCTCGAAGGGGGACAAGAAGATGTTATTCACTTTAACTCTAGCATTGGGTGTGGAGTATAATGAAAAAAACATTCTTAGAAATTTTTCCCCGAAGCCTATCTTTTCCATCGTACTTCTAAGAAACTGCCAGTTAACTCTGTCAAACGCCTTTTCGGCGTCGGTTGACAATAAGGCAAGCTGAATGTTATTAGTCTTAGAGTACTCAATTAGCTGTAAAACCTTCAGGGTATTATCCCTCGCCTCCCTCCCAGGGACAAATCCAACCTGATCCAGAGAGATCAGTCCAGGAAGAATGCTATTCACTCTGTTTGCTAGGGTCTTGGCCATTATCTTCACATCAGTGTTTAGTAACGATATCGGTCTGTAATTCTGGGGTATGTCTGTGGGTTTGCCTGGTTTTGGTATTACTGTTATATATGCGGTCAACATTGAAGCGGGTAACGTCTCTGTTTCTGAAGTGTTAGTAAATAGAGCTTGCATGTGGGGGAGGAGAACAGGCAGAAAAGTCTTATAGTATTTAGCTCCAAACCCATCTGGGCCTGGGCTTTTCCCATTTGGCAGATCTAACAATGCGGTTTGTATCTCTTCCTGTGTAAGTGGGGACTCAAGGTAATCTACAGTCTCTTTCGTCAGGGTGTTCATGCGTGTTTCTGCCAGGTACTCTGCTGACCTAGTAGTCTGCTTTCCATCTAATAAAGTAGGGGATGTCAGAGAAGTCTTTAGGTTGTATAAATTGCTATAGTAAATGCGGAAGGACTCCGCTATGGCTGTGCTGTCTTTTTGAGCTCTACCGTTTTTATCTTTAATCGTGTAAACATATGCTTTTAGTTGGGAGCGTTTGAGGGCTCTAGCTAATAATTTCCCTGCTTTATCACCACCCTCGTAGTATGTTTGTTTCAGAAGCAATGCCTTCCTTTGATTCTCTTCCTGTAGGAGTTGCTTAAAGTCTTCTCTGACTTGGACTAATTTTTTCAGTAGGTCAGTATCTGCGGGGTATTTTTATGCTGCTCTTCTAATTTCCCTATCTGATTGAGAGTATCATTGTATTTTTCCCTGGTTTGCTTCACAATTCTACTTTTATGATCTATTAGTAATCCCCGAATAACACTTTTGTGGGCCTCCCACACTGTGGTCATTTCAAGGTCATCAGACATGTTTAAAGTGAAATATTCTGTCATCTTAGTTGTTATGTCCTCTACAACAAGCGGGCAGGACAGCAATGTATCGTCCAGTCGCCATAAATAGGGGGTTGCCGGGGTATCTGGCCAGTTCATCAAGCATGAGACCGGTGCATGGTCTGTCCATGTAATGGATGAGATATCGCTATGTGTGACATATTCTATTCCCTGTGAGTCTGTAAAAAGGTAGTCAATACGTGAGTATTTTGAATGCGGGCTAGAATAATAAGTGAAGTCTGTCTCTGCTGGGTGTAGTGTACGCCATATGTCATGTAGTAAATGAGTTTTCATGGTGTTGTTGATATGTTTGAGAATATGGTGTGACACACTTGATACACCATTGGAGGTGTCCATTTTAGGGATAAGTGGTGCGTTGAAGTCTCCTCCCAGGATCACAGTTCCTCTGGAGATTTCTAGAAGCTTAGTGGAGAGTGTCTTGAAAAATATGTGCTGCGCTGTGTTTGGTGCGTAAACATTTACCAAGGTGACTACTCTGCCAAACAAGAGCCCCACAACTATTAGAAATCTGCCTGCTCTGTCCCGCTCCACTGTTTGTACTTGAAATGGGACCCTGTGATGAATGAGAATTCCGACCCCATTTTGTTTGTGTGGCCCCGATGCAAAGATAGAAACTGGGTATCTGCGATCATGCCATTTTGGCTCTTTGTGCCTGGCAAAGTGAGTTTCTTGGAGGAAGAACAAGTCTCCCTGTAAGCGGTGTAATTCTCTGGTAACTATAGATCTTTTCCCAGGGCTATTTAGACCCTTTAGATTTATAGTTACAAATTTGGTCGGATGGACCCTTGGCTCTCTTCCCGGAGGTGCCATATTGGGGAGAGGAGAAGAGAAAAAAAAAAAAAAAAAAAAGGGGGGGGAGTGAGAATGTAGAAGAGGAGGGGAAAGGGTAGAGAGTAAGCTCACGAACTAGGGAAGAGCAGAAAAGTGTAGGCAGCTAAGAGTAAGAGAAGAAGTTAGTAAAGTGTGAAAAAGAAAAAGTTAGACAGGAGAAGTGTCAGAGTACTGTTCAGGTAAGCAAAATGAATTATCTACCATATACAGATAAGACAAGTTAAAGTATGATTATAACTCTTCTTGTGATACAAGCAAAGCAACAGTAAAACTTTTGCGTAAAACAACCTTTAAGGGGAATGTGCCTATGGCTGGTCTATTCATAAGAGGATATAATGAGCAATAATATCAGTGAAAACTGTTAAGCGGCATCTAATCTAGATACCTAATCGTAACCAAGAATTTTAAGGAATATTGAAATGTAATAAGTGAACCGAGAGGGGGGGGGGGAGGGGGAGTGTATTGAGGCAGTGGGGGAAATTAGAACTGCCCTTATATATCCACACATGTGTGTACATGTCTGCTAGGTAGTGTGCCATTATTCTAAAATACATATGTGAACAATTAGTGGTATGTTTGAACTAACATCATATGTAAGGCATACTTATCTAAACATCATCTTTAGTAGACATACAAGTAACAACCCTTACCCTTCAACCTGTTGAGGGTTTATATATAATTGTAAACTAACAGGCAGTCCATCCCCACAGTTTTTGTATAAAATAATAGCAGAGTTAAACTAAACAGCAATATTACCAGTCCTCCTCAGCCATTACTGTTACTGTACATCTTCTCGTGGTTTCCCGGATTGTTGTGTATCCTCATAAGCTGGGACTGGTACTCCCAGTGCGGTGCAGAAGGTTTCCAAGTCTTCTATATTTCTGTAAATGGCCGTGCTTCCATTATTGGCGGCCACGATACAAGTTGGGAAACCCCACCTGTATTGAATTTTTTTGTGCTGCAGCGTGGTGGTGAGGAATTTCATTTCACGGCGTTTCTGTAGAGTTGCGGGGCAAAGGTCTGAGAATACCTGTATAGTGATGCCCACATGTTGAATTGACTGCTTGTTCCTGCTGTGTCTTAGAATTTCCTCTTTGTCCTTAAAGTTCAGGAGTTTAAGGATCACATCTCTTGGCGGTGCTTTTGCTGAAGGTTTAGAGCGCAGGGCCCTATGAGCTCGCTCTATGACGATTTCTGGTGACATAGGGGTGCCCTTAATAACCCTGAATAGGTCTTGAAGATATCCCTGTAATGCAGTGGGATTAACACTTTCCGGTATGCCCCTAATCCGTAGATTATTCCGCCTGCCGCGGTTATCCAAGTCCTCAATTCTTTCTAGCAGGTTGTGTATAGTATTAGTATTTTGCTGCACCTGAGGGATTGTTTCTTTTATTTGGTCTTGCATGGTACTTTGAGCATGTTCAATAGTTGTGACCCTTTGAGTCAGATCTGACACATCTTTACGCAGCTCTCCAAATAAATTTTTAATCTCACATACAACTTCTTTAATATCTTGTTTAGAAGAGAGGGTTTTTAGATCTTCTTTTGTAACATACTGTGCTGCAGGGGGAGTCCCAACATGAGAGTGGTCTTGTTCTGTCATCAGGGGCTCATTTGGGGGTATAAGATCTGTAGTGGCTTGAGCCTCTGGGCCTTTTAGGTAATGGTTCATGTTCCTGGTCTTTGAACCCTTGTCTCCTAGTCCAGCTTTTTTATTAGCCATTATGTCAAGGAAAAGGTCTCAATCAGATGTATGCAAAGACCAGCAGGTCAGGGATGTCAGCAGTCTTTTGGGCTTTTAACAGCAGTCTTTATTATCACAACCTGTCACTTCAATTTCTGTATTAAGTTGCCTTTTGGCCTGTCACAAACAGGCTTATGATGGAAGTGCAAGCTAACACAGTTTGTGCGTTTCTAAACTACAGCTTGTGTTTATGACAAGGGAGGTCTAAGTCGTGTTTTCACTGTAATACACAAATGCCAGGCTATATAGGCCTCTTGATCAGTAAGATCGCAGAAATAAGCTGCTTCCAATAGCAGATGTACTAATAACAAGTGGCGCCAATGTGGTTATAGATGCCTTGGTATCAGTTGCCCTCTGTTCAGTTCTTTACCGCACCCCCAACTGTCTCCGTATGTGTATATATTCTACTGCCTGTGTTATTTTTAAATACCTCCAGATTTTATCTGCCTTGGCTCACCCGGTTGTTACTGCGGTATATGGTCCCCGCGTGGATGCTCAGGCCTGAATCCGGAACTGCACTCCAAGCCTGCGGATGCTATCCTCGTGTGTCACACCGTGTGTGAGCGGGTCAGCGCCAGAGGGCTCAATGATGAGGCGGCAAGTTCATAGGTAAGCTGCACTAACAAACAGTGAAAGCGGCAACAATTGTAGGGCAGTGGTATGCTCGGCTTCATGCGCGATACAGGAATGCAGTCTAGGCCCACAGTCTGAAGCCGATATGGCGCACTCTCTTCACTCCCCAATACAAGTATCGTCAAAGTTGGAAAAAATGTAGGGTAATCCTCTCGGTTCAATTAGAGTAAATTCTTGTCAGGTTTAGCTCATTTATGGGCTTATAAAGGGATTTGACCAGCTTTTTGGCTCAGGAGCTCTACTCAGCTGCGGCCATTCTCCAGCACAGCCAGGCTCCGCCCCCCGATAAGTTATTTTTTAAGTAATGTTAGTTTTTTTTTTTTTAAGTGATGTTAGTTGTTTTTTTTAAAAAGGTAAGATTAGGTTTTATTTAGCTTTACAGGTGTTTTATTTTTTTAAGGTAGTTAGGATTTATTTTGTACTTCTTGGGTATTTTAAATTGGGTTAAAATAAGGGGGTGTTAGGTTAGGGGGTTTAGAACTTAGTTTATGACTTTGCAATGTGGGGGGTTAATAGTTTATTTACGTAGTTTGCATTGCAGGGGGGATGGTTTAGGGGTTAATTTTGTGTTTAGTGTAACTATTTCACCTAGACAAACTATTTAAGCAAACTTTACTTTGTCACGTAAAAAATTTGATTGGTAAATGCGATTGCGCTTGCACGATCAAATTTACTTTCAACTTGTAATAAAAGTGCTGCGTAGCGCTTTACGCTCCCTATAGAAAATGTTTAGTCATTTTGATAGCTCTCCACTTGTAATATGGATTTGAGCATAAAAATTACAGTGACCTTGCAATTGTGTTTACACTCCTAGCTCTATCAATAGCACTCAGGGCCGGATTTCCCATTAGGCACAGTAGGCATGTGCCTACAGGCACACTGCAGAGAGGGGTGCAGCGCCTGCCTTTAGAGAGAGTTACAGACTGCATCTGCTAAAAAAAAAATTGTGTTTTTTTTTATTATTAATTTTACTGCTGGCCACCTAAACTTGCTATGGCCCTCCTGTGCTCTGGCCTCCCTTCCCCCTTGTGTGCTACAACCATCACGCTCCACTCCAGTTCTTCAGCCCCAGTCATGTTCTTAAGCGGTCACAGCACCAGGAACCTGGCCGGAGAGGAAGAGGGAGGAGCCAGTCAGCGGCAGTGCAGGACAGAAGAGAGCGGGAAAATAGAACAGCCGAATAGTGTAAGGCAGTAATTTATTGTATGCACAGTAAATATAACGTGTAAGCTTATAGAAACTTGCATTTACATCCACCAGCAGGGGATCAGACTGACTACAAGGAGGTGGGAGGCAAACTCACACTCATGCTTCTAGCCTCAATTTGTTGTGCACCTGCTTATTATTTGCCTTAAGGCTGCTACACAGACCAGGAGCAAAATTGAGAATGCCCTTTAGAATTTCTAAGGGGTGCTCTCTAAGACAATTTTAACGCTTTGGAGCCTTTGTGGGTGGGGAAATCAGAGCACAGCAAAGATCTATTACTGTAGCTTTGAAAGAATACAGGAACAGAACTACCACAGTCTGACAGCACTGCTCTTTTAAACTAACTGCCTAACAAAATACTTCCCCCTCCCCTTCTCTTTTCCCTCGTGTGCGGTGCTGTCAGTGACAGGAGGACTGACCCCAAATGAGGTCCTGAAAGGGTGACAGATGCAGTTGAGATTTGCCAGGTCTATTATTTATGTTATGTTAAAACTCGGAACTCTGTTATGTAGTTATTATGCAAATACTGTGACTCTGTTTGTTTATGGTAATATTGCATTGCCTTATACTTCCCGTTTCCTGTTCCTACCTCTGACCTGGATGTCTTTAGTTCAAGATTCCTCACACTAACAGCTTGTAGTGTCTTTATTTCTATACATGAAACATGGGGTCAGAAGTAACTAATATCAGGACTGAGCCTCTTGTTTGGAGCACAGCAGCTTTTGGATACAGCACAGCTTTGTGAGTTACAGCCTAAAACGTTTTTTTTCCTGATATTTGAGAGCTTAGAGACTTAAAGACAATATGACTGCCATGAATTGCATACCTCCCCCAGAGGGAATGAGAATCAGTGGGGATTGCAGCAGCAATTGGGAAACTTTCAGAGCTGAATTTGAAGATTATTCCCTGGCTACAGGGTTGAATGAGAAATCTGCAGCAGTGCAGGCAGCAACTCTGAGAAGAGTCATGGGCAGTGAATGCAGCCATGTGTATAAGCACAATCTGACCCTCACAGCAGAGCAGAAAGAGAATGTTACAGCCATTTTAGATGCACTGGAAGCTTATTTTAAACCTGATAAAAATGTTATATATGAAAGGTATATGTTTGGATGCTGCAAACAAGAAGAGGGAGAATCTCTAGATAACTTTGTTACACGCTTGAGAGAAAAGGCTGCAACTTGTGAATATGGTACCCTAAGGGATGAATTAATAAGGGACAAAATTGTTCTCGGTGTAGCTACTGATAGCATGCGCAGGCGTCTACTAAGAGAACATGACTTAACTTTAAACACAGCCATTGAAACGTGCCGTACAGGGGAGCTCACTGACAGGCGTTTGAAAGTTATGGAACAGGACAGACAGCAGACAGACAGCATAAACATTGCAATGCAGCGAGTACACATAAGCAAACCGCAGCAACAACGCCACCTGTTTAGCACAAATGCTACAGCATGCAAATATTGTGGGACTGTGCATCAAAGAATTAAAGAGCAATGTCCAGCTTATGGGAAGTCTTGTAGGTCTTGTGATAGAACAAATCACTTTGCTAACGTTTGCTTGTCAAGTAAAAGACAGCCATTACTAGGAAAGTTACACACCATTGAGAACACATCTGCATATGAGGAAGAGCGACACACCGCTGAAGTGATATACAGTAGTGAATTGATCGGCACTGTGCAAGCCAGAGAAAAGAAATGGTTTGTCACTTTAAATTTAAATAATAAGCCCCAATCCTGCCAGCTTGATTCAGGAGCAACATGTGATGTAATGTGTTTGAGAGACAAAATGATGTTAGCACCAGAAGTACATCTACTGCAAAGTGACACCAGACTAAAGTTATACTCAGGTGAGATTATGAAATCTCTAGGACTCTTCAGGACAGAATGTCTCATACGTGGAAGGACACACAAGCTAGAGTTTGAAATTGTGGAAGCCTGCCAAAAGCCACTGTTATCCGGATCAACCTGTGAGCGTCTAGGGCTGATGCATTTCTCTATCCTCGCAGAGCTCAACGTGATGGACAATCAATTCAAAGGGCCCTTGACAAAACATTTGCTATTAAAGGAATTTAGTGATGTTTTTACTGGGCCAGTAGAATCTGTACCAGGGGAAGTTCATTTTGACCTTGGCATGAGTATCCCTCCAGTACAATGCACACCACGCAATGTGCCAGTAGCCATAAAACAGGCAGTTAAGGCGCAGCTTGACCAGTATGAGGCTGATGGACATTTAGCAACAGTGACTGAACCAACTGATTGGATAAGTAACATGGTGATGGTAAAGAAGCCTGATAAGCTAAGAATATGCATAGATCCCAAATTCTTGAACCAGGCAATGAGGCGATCTCACTACATCATGCCAACTCTCGAGGATGTTTTGTACAAGCTGCCTAAGGCACGTCTGTTCACGCTTGTTGATGCCCGTGATGCATTTTTACAATGTAAGTTGGATAATGCAAGTAGCTACATGACAACCTTCTGGACTCCCTGGGGCAGAAAAAGATGGCTCAAGTTGCCTTTTGGAGTATCAGTTGCACCTGAGGTGTATCAACGTAAACAACATGAACTATTGTCTGGACTCAGTGGTATCGAACCAATAGCTGATGAGATCCTTGTGGTTGGCTGTGGGGACATAGATAGGGAAGCAGAGCAAGATCATGATGGCAAACTATTGGAACTAATGAATCGTTTTAGGCAGGTGAAACTAAGACTTGGCATGAAAAACTGCAATTCAAGGTAAAAGAGGTCCGCTTCCATGGACACATACTATCCTTTGAGGGTTTGAAGGCTGACCCAGAAAAAATCAGAGCTATACTGGATATGCCACAGCCGGTGAATGTGAAATCCCTGCAGCGCTTTATAGGATTTGCTACCTACCTATTAAAATTCCTACCACACCTCTCAGAGGTTTGCGAGCAGTTGAGAAGGCTTCTGGACAAGGATGCAGTTTGGCATTGGCTTCCTAAGCATGATAATGCAGTGCAGGACATCAAACATTTGGTCACTGATACACCTGTCCTGAAGTACTATGACGTTACAAAACCTGTAACTATTCAAAGTGATGCAAGCAAAAGTGGACTAGGGTGTTGCCTATTGCAAGCTGACCAGCCTATTGCTTTTGCTTCAAGGGCACTGACCCTTACTGAGCAAAACTATGCACAAATCGAAAAGGAATGTCTGAGTATTGTGTTTGCCTGCCAGCGCTTTCATCACTACCTCTATGGTCGTGATGAGATCACGGCAGAAACTGACCATAAGCCTCTGATATCTATTTTCAAAAAAACACTTTTGTGTGCACCAAAACGTCTACAGAGCATGTTGCTCACATTACAAAAGTATTGCCTAAATGTTGTCTATAAACCTGGACCTGAAATGTACATTAGTGACACTCTTAGCAGAGCTACAGCAGCAAGTGGTACACCTGAGAGTGCGCAACACACAGTTTGCAATGTTCAACAGGACCTGGATGTCCTGTCACAGATTAGTCATTCAGACTATTTAAACGTTACAGACCAACGATTGCTTCAGATAAGACAGCACACAGAAATTGATGAGAGTTTGCAAGCACTTAAGTGTGTTGTTCTGAATGGTTGGCCAGATTCAAAGGCAGAGGTGCCATTCATTGTAAGAGAATATTGGACTTTCCGAGACGAAATTGGCATTCAGGATGGTGTACTGTACAAGGGGTCAAGGGTCATTATTCCTAAATCATTAAGATCGGAGATGCTGACGCGTATTCATGCCAGTCACATTGGTGGTGAAGCATGCTATAGACAGGCACAAGATACCCTATATTGGCCTAACATGCAAAATGAGATTAGAGACTTTGTTAGCCGTTGTTCAGCATGCAATGAATATGCGCAGGCACAACAGAAAGAACCCATGATGTCACATGTGCTGCCCACACGGCCTTGGCAAATTGTAAGCATGGATTTACTGAATTATGCTGGGCAAGATTTTCTACTAATCGTTGATCACTATTATGACTTTTGGGAGATTGCGCTCCTTCCCGACCTGTCTGCTGATACTACAATCAAGCGTTGTAAAGCACAGTTTGCACGTAATGGACAGACAGACAGGGTAATCTCAGATAATGGACCTCAGTTTGCATGTGAGCAATTCAGATGGTTCTCTACAGATTGGGGGTTTGAGCATCTTACCTCTTCCCCGCGGCACCCTCAAGCTAATGGCAAAGCGGAATCAGCTGTAAAGATAGTGAAGAATGAAGGTAATGACCCATGGAAAGCCATTCTACATTAGAGGAACACCCCAACTGAAGGCATGGACAGCAGTCCTGCACAGCGCTTGATGTCAAGGAAGCTGAAGACTTCATTGCCAGTGGCAAATAAATTACTTGAACCTTGCATGGTAACAGGGATACTGGAGAAGCTGCGACGGAGAAAACAGATATCCAAACTGACATACGATGTGTCTGCCAAAGACTTACCTGAACTAAGCATTGGAGAGCCAATCCGTATGAAGCCGCTCCCTGGTGACAGGACTGGTCGCTGGAGACTGGGTACCTGTGTTCAGAGGGTTGCTCCTCGCTCATATCTTGTGGATGTGGAAGGCAGTCTCTACCGCCGCAATCGAGTGGACCTGCGAGTGGCAGAACATCTCACCACACAAACCTTTAAGCATCCGGCACTTGAGCATTCCAAGGCTCTCAATGCACCTAGTCCTACTGGACCACATAAGCAAGGCAGAGACAATACTCCTGTGATATCAGAAGGATACAATGAGGATGCCATAATGCAGCCTCTTATACCAGCAAGTTCTTCCATGCCAAACACACCAGCAGGGACAGAGGGCAGCTCCTTAACACATTCTGGAGCTGAACAGCTTCACCCAGGCAAAATCCCTGTGGCCTTGCGTAGTGGTCAAGTTTCAAGACCTCCAGATAGACTCAATCTGTAGTGCATCTACCAGTAATGTAGTATGTTATGTTTAAGACTGTTCAGGATCTGTTTTAGGTATGCAAATACTGTGACTCTGTTTGTTTATGGTAATATTGCATTGCCTTATAGTTCCTGTTTCCTGTTCCTACCTCTGACCTGGATGTAGTTCTTTAGTTCAATATGATTTCTCACACTAACAGCTTGTAGTGTCTTTATTTCTATACATGAAACAAACTCCTGTGTGCTGCATACATGGTTGACCACAACAAATCTCCTATCCTTATACCCAGCCTCAGACTCTTCCTGCTCAGAGCAGGCCTGCTTGTTTGTATAAGTTGTTCCCTGAGTAGAGACTGTAAATTTATAAGTGCAGCCATCCAGTCTTTTTTGTTTGTTTGTTTGGTGACAAAAAAAATATATAAATATAGATGAACTGATTTAGGCAGCAATTCTTGTGTAACCATAGATAATATTAGAGAGCATTTTGAGTTATTAAAATGTGTAATTTTATTTGTTTTTATTTTTGATGTACAGTATGTATGTGTATGTTTGTGTGTTTGTATGTGTGTGTATGTATGCATGTATGAGTGTGTATGTGTGTGTGTATGTGTGTATATGTATGTATGTGTGTTTATGTATGTATGTGTGTGTGTGTATGTATGTGTAATGCAGCTGAATTGAAGAAATTATATTCCACTAACTGAAGAATTAATATGTTTGGATCACAACTGCAGTTTCCCTATTGAATAAATTCTGAATATTAAATTGAGTGAAACGTCCCTTTAAGGGGGATCTTGTTTGTTGGTTACAGGAGAGACTGATAAGTCCTGTAATTATCAGGTTGTATTTCAAGTGATACAGGTAGAAGAGGTTATCAATTGTTGTTTTTAGGCTTTTAACAAGTTGTTAATAGTCTGCATTGGAGTAATGGATCTGTCCCTTTAAATCTGGTTTGCACATTAAGCAGATCTATTAATTCAGACAAGAGGAAACCAAAAGACAAAATGGGGATTTATCTGTTACTCACGTTCCTGGAAGGAGAGCCTGCTTATTCCCAGTTAGTTGGTTTGTGAACTGAGCGCTTTTCGGTAATGCTGCAGCGTCTGTGAGGCCTCTTTCGGTTCAGCCGTGACGTCACGCTGAGGGTGTGAGGCGGATGGCCAATGAGGAGCGTAGAATATCGGCAGCTACGAGTGGAAAGGAATCAAGGTTTGTTAAGATTGTTTGTTGGCGGTTGTAACCGCAGTCAAGCAGTGAATGTCCTTGAAAGTTTAATCCAAGTTGAATGGTGAGTATCCAGTCTTTGGTATCAGCTGAAAGTATGAGGGTTATAGTGATTTCAGTCTCTGATATGTTGCAACCTGGAACTTGCTTATCTGCTGAATGCAGTTAGGAGTGGATGTCCTTTATTTTCTCAAATATCCTTGATAACCTGGTTTGAAGGTTTAATGAGATAGCTGTAACTCATGTAGACAAGCTTCTTAGTCTCTGCACAAACACAGAATAATTGACAAGGTGCTCTAAGAATTGTGGGAATTTATAGAGCAGGTGTTGAAGGGAGTTACCTAACTAGAGCTGTTCTTAAAGGGACATATATCACTAGAATAAGTGTTACAGGAACCCCCGTCAAAGGGGCTGCACCGCAGCACCAGGACCTGGTCTATCAGGGTTGGCACGATGAAAAGCAGAAACCAATCTTGAAGCGAAAATGTTATCAGCAGGTTCCCAAGAATCATCATCGGAATTATACCCTTTCCATCGTATTAGATATTGGAGTTTTCCTTTAAGCAATCTGGAATCTTGAATGGAGCTAATCTCATAAACTTCTTCTTCAATGACTGTCGGTGGAAGCAAAGAGTTAGTTGACTGAAGTCTGGTTTCAACATATGGTTTTAATAGAGAGACATGGAATGTCGGATGGAACTTATATTTAGAAGGAAGATTCAAAGTAACAGCATTTTCATTCACCACCTTGATAATGGAGAATGGACCAATGAATAATTGAGTGAATTTCCTACAGGGCGTATTCATTTTTAGATTTTTTGTAGAAAGCCATACCTTATCTCCCACAGAGTAAGCTGGAGGTCTTCTTCTTCTAGTGTCATAATATTTTTTCTGTCTCATCTGCGCTTCTTTAATATTGTCCTTGAGGAACTGAAACGATTCAATTAGGCTGTTACTTGTCTCATCTACCTTTGGAGAAGTGGTGTTCATATGAGGGAACAGATGGAATGTTGGATGATATCCATAGTTGGAATAAAACGGAGTCATTTTTGTGGATACATTCAAAGTATTGTTGTATGCGTATTCTGCTGTAGAAATGTTGTCATACCATTGGTCTTGGTGGAAAGAACAATAGCATCTGATGTACTGTTCCAACCATTGATTCACCCTTTCCGTTTGCCCATTTGTTTGGGGATGGAATGCTGTACTGTATCTCTGGTCGATTTTAAGGACATTACATATTGCTTTCCAAAACTTGGACGTGAACTGAGATCCCCTATCAGTTATGATGATGGAAGGTAGTCCATGTAACCTTACTACATTTTGCAGAAATAACTGAGCAGTCTCTGATGAGGTTGGTAACTTTCGGTATGGAATAAAGTGTGCCATCTTGGTTAACAGATCTACTACCACTAGTATGGTGTTACAATTGTTGGATAGTGGGAGATCAACTATATAATCCATACCTATGGTCTGCCAAGGTCTGTCAGATATGTGGAGTGATTTTAAGTATCCATAAGGTCGGGCCTTTTCAGGTTTGAGAGTGGCACAAACCTCACAGGTTTTAACATAGTCCTCCACGGACTTATCGATGTTTGGCCACCAGTAGTTCCTCTTCAATAATTCTAAGGTCTTTTGGATCCGTGGATGACCTACAAGAGGGGAATCATGATGCATGGTAAGGATCTCTGTTCGAAGAGGAGGTGGAATAAAAATTTTGTCCTGATGATAGTAAAGATGATCATCCTTTTGATGTAATTTTTCTTTAGGGTATGTAATATCTTCCCTTTGAGATTTACTCAAAATTTCATAGGGTGTTACTAAGGCACAAAAATGTTCAGGTGATAGAATAGAATATGGTGCAGATTGAGATAGAGAATGACTGTCTTTTCTGGATAAGGCATCTGCTTTGCCATTCTTTGATCCTGGGCGATATGTGATTTGGAAGTTTAAACGGGTGAAGTAGAGACTCCATCTAAGTTGACGAGCAGAGAGAGTTTTACTGGATTGTAGATATTCCAAATTTTTGTGGTCTGTAAAAATAAGTATGGGTATTTTGGTACCTTCAAGTAAATGACGCCAATGTTCGAAAGCTTTTCTAATGACCAGAAGCTCTTTGTCACCAATGGAATAATTTAATTCTGGAGATGTCATCAATTTTGAAAAGAAGGCAACAGGATGTATAGGATCCAAAGCAGTCTTCCTTTGCGAGAGTATGGCTCCCATAGCATAATTGGAGGCATCAACCTCTAGTATATACTGTAAATCGGGGTTTGGAAATTGTAAAATTGGTGCGGTGGTAAAGGATTTTTTTAATGTATTAAATGCTTCGTCTGCCTGGAGATTCCATTTGAAAGGTGTATGAGAACCAGTGAGTATAGTAAGGGGTTTTACTATGGTGGAGAATCCCTTAATAAATTTCCGGTAGAAATTGGCAAAGCCTAGAAACCGTTGAACTTCTTTAGTATTAGTTGGTACGGGCCAAGTTTGTATTGCCTCTACTTTACCGTCATCCATCTTCAAACCAGCAGAAGATATATGATACCCAAGAAAAGATATCTGTTTTACATGAAAAAGACATTTTTCGGGCTTTGCATATAATTGGTGTGTCCTTAATCGTCCTAAGACCCAGCGAACGTGCTTTATATGATCTTCTTCATTGTCTGAGTAGATAAGAATATCGTCTAGATACACGACCATGCACACGTCCAACAAATCTCTGAAGATGTCATTTATGAAATGTTGGAACGTGGCTGGGGCATTGCAAAGCCCAAATGGCATCACCAAATACTCGTACAACCCATAGCGTGTTCTAAAAGCAGTGAGCCATTCGTCTCCTTCGCGAATCCTTACCAAATTATAAGCCCCTCTCAAATCCAACTTTGAATAAATCTTTGCATCGCAGAGCCTTTCAACCAGTTCTGGTATTAAAGGGAGAGGATAACGGTTTTTCACCGTGCGTTTATTAAGTTCCCGGTAATCAATTATTGGTCTGAGGGAAAGATCTTTATTCCTGACAAAAAAGATACCGGCACCAGCAGGAGAAGTGGATGGTCTAATGAAACCTTTTTTCAGATTATCCTCCAGGTATGTTTTAAGATGCTGTAGTTCGGGTTCAGATAATGGGTAAATGTGCCCATAAGGTATGGTGGCTCCCGGGAGTAGTTCAATAGGGCAATCATAGATTCGGTGAGGGGGTAGATTTTCTGCCTCTTTTTTACTAAAAACATCGGAGAAATCTTCATATTGAACTGGTAGATGGAATTCAGAAACCTGTAATAAATGTTGGCGGGGGAAACATGTTTTTTGACAATATGACGAATCAAATTTTATCTGTAAAGTTCCCCAGTTAATGTTTGGTTTATGTAGTTGTAGCCAAGAGAGACCTAACACTACAGGAAATAGAGGAGAGGGTATGATGTCAAAGGTAATATATTCTATGTGCCCTGTCTCAGTAATTGTTTTTAGAGGTATTGTATGATGTGTGATTGGTCCTGTTTTTACAAATGATCCATCAATAACTCTTATAGACACAGGTTTAGTTTTTTCACATAAGGGTATTTTATTCTTCATTGCTAAATCATAGTCCAAAAAATTAGAATAGGCTCCTGAATCCACGATGGCCTCAGTACGAATTGTTAGTAGATCCCACTGTAATGACAGAGGTAAGGTACAGTAAGCTGAATTTAAAACTTTGGTAGTTAAACAATTTCTCTTATTATTTAGAAACTTACTGTTCTTTTGTCTTTGAAGAATGGGACATTCTCTCACGGTATGTGTTGGGGAAGCACAGTACATACAAAGGTTGGCCCTTTTTCTTCTAAGCCTTTCTTCTGGCTGTAAGGGTCCCTTCATGATACCAAGATCCATGGGAACTGGTGTGTCCTTTTGGGTTGAAGATTTATTGATTGAAGGAATGTATTTTTGTGGACTATCAGAGTGTGTTTTTTCTGCACGTCTTTCTCTTAAACGTCTATCCAATTGTATAGTAAGATCTATTAACCCTTCGAGTGTCCTGGGTAACTCAGTACGTGCTAATTCATCCTTAACAGAATCATTTAAACCCAATCTGTACTGATTCCGGAGGGAAACATCACTCCATTCTGAGTCTTTAGCCTATAACTTAAACTCTGTTAAATACTCTTCCACAGGACGGCGGCCCTGTTTAAGTGAACGCATATTTGTTTCAGCAGAAAATTGTTTATGAACATCTTCGTATAAAGTTCCCATTTGTGAAAAAAAATCTGATAGTGACCCCAGTATAGGGTCATCATTCTCAAAAAAAACATCTGCCCATTTGCGGGGTTCCCCCCTTAGAAATGATATAACTGTCATTACTTTAATCCTCTCTGAGAAATAAGTCTTAGGTCTCATTTGAAAAAGTAACAAACATGCATTGCGGAACTGTCTGAAGGTTGCCCTATCTCCAGAGAAGAGATCTGGCAGAGATACTTGTGGTTCAGGTGTATTATCCCTAACCATTACCTTAAGAGTATCGTTTTGAGCTTTCAATTCACGTAGGCCTTGAGTTAACTGATCCACACGCTGAGACAAACTGTATACAACATTAGGTAAATCTGCTGGATCCATATTTTTTTTTAAGGTCAATTATTATGTAATGCAGCTGAATTGAAGAAATTATATTCCACTAACTGAAGAATTAATATGTTTGGATCACAACTGCAGTTTCCCTATTGAATAAATTCTGAATATTAAATTGAGTGAAACGTCCCTTTAAGGGGGATCTTGTTTGTTGGTTACAGGAGAGACTGATAAGTCCTGTAATTATCAGGTTGTATTTCAAGTGATACAGGTAGAAGAGGTTATCAATTGTTGTTTTTAGGCTTTTAACAGGTTGTTAATAGTCTGCATTGGAGTAATGGATCTGTCCCTTTAAATCTGGTTTGCACATTAAGCAGGCGGATGGCCAATGAGGAGCGTAGAATATCGGCAGCTACGAGTGGAAAGGAATCAAGGTTTGTTAAGATTGTTTGTTGGCGGTTGTAACCGCAGTCAAGCAGTGAATGTCCTTGAAAGTTTAATCCAAGTTGAATGGTGAGTATCCAGTCTTTGGTATCAGCTGAAAGTATGAGGGTTATAGTGATTTCAGTCTCTGATATGTTGCAACCTGGAACTTGCTTATCTGCTGAATGCAGTTAGGAGTGGATGTCCTTTATTTTCTCAAATATCCTTGATAACCTGGTTTGAAGGTTTAATGAGATAGCTGTAACTCATGTAGACAAGCTTCTTAGTCTCTGCACAAACACAGAATAATTGACAAGGTGCTCTAAGAATTGTGGGAATTTATAGAGCAGGTGTTGAAGGGAGTTACCTAACTAGAGCTGTTCTTAAAGGGACATATATCACTAGAATAAGTGTTACAGTATGTGTGTGTGTGTATGTATGTGTGTATACAGGGAGTGCAGAATTATTAGGCAAGTTGTATTTTTGAGGATTAATTTTATTATTGAACAACAACCATGTTCTCAATGAACCCAAAAAACTCATTAATATCAAAGCTGAATATTTTTGGAAGTAGTTTTTAGTTTGTTTTTAGTTTTAGCTATTTTAGGGGGATATCTGTGTGTGCAGGTGACTATTACTGTGCATAATTATTAGGCAACTTAACAAAAAACAAATATATACCCATTTCAATTATTTATTTTTACCAGTGAAACCAATATAACATCTCAACATTCACAAATATACATTTCTGACATTCAAAAACAAAACAAAAACAAATCAGTGACCAATATAGCCACCTTTCTTTGCAAGGACACTCAAAAGCCTGCCATCCATGGATTCTGTCAGTGTTTTGATCTGTTCACCATCAACATTGCGTGCAGCAGCAACCACAGCCTCCCAGACACTGTTCAGAGAGGTGTACTGTTTTCCCTCCTTGTAAATCTCACATTTGATGATGGACCACAGGTTCTCAATGGGGTTCAGATCAGGTGAACAAGGAGGCCATGTCATTAGATTTTCTTCTTTTATACCCTTTCTTGCCAGCCACGCTGTGGAGTACTTGGACGCGTGTGATGGAGCATTGTCCTGCATGAAAATCATGTTTTTCTTGAAGGATGCAGACTTCTTCCTGTACCACTGCTTGAAGAAGGTGTCTTCCAGAAACTGGCAGTAGGACTGGGAGTTGAGCTTGACTCCATCCTCAACCCGAAAAGGCCCCACAAGATTATCTTTGATGATACCAGCCCAAACCAGTACTCCACCTCCACCTTGCTGGTGTCTGAGTCGGACTGGAGCTCTCTGTCCTTTACCAATCCAGCCACGGGCCCATCCATCTGGCCCATCAAGACTCACTCTCATTTCATCAGTCCATAAAACCTTAGAAAAATCAGTCTTGAGATATTTCTTGGCCCAGTCTTGACATTTCAGCTTGTGTGTCTTGTTCAGTGGTGGTCGTCTTTCAGCCTTTCTTACCTTGGCCATGTCTCTGAGTATTGCACACCTTGTGCTTTTGGGCACTCCAGTGATGTTGCAGCTCTGAAATATGGCCAAACTGGTGGCAAGTGGCATCTTGGCAGCTGCACGCTTGACTTTTCTCAGTTCATGGGCAGTTATTTTGCGCCTTGGTTTTTCCACACGCTTCTTGCGACCCTGTTGACTATTTTGAATGAAACGCTTGATTGTTCGATGATCACGCTTCAGAAGCTTTGCAATTTTAAGAGTGCTGCATCCCTCTGCAAGATATCTCACTATTTTTGACTTTTCTGAGCCTGTCAAGTCCTTCTTTTGACCCATTTTGCCAAAGGAAAGGAAGTTGCCTAATAATTATGCACACCTGATATAGGGTGTTGATGTCATTAGACCACACCCCTTCTCATTACAGAGATGCACATCACCTAATATGCTTAATTGGTAGTAGGCTTTCGAGCCTATACAGCTTGGAGTAAGACAACATGCATAAAGAGGATGATGTGGTCAAAATACTCATTTGCCTAATAATTCTGCACTCCCTGTATATATATATATATATATATATATATATATATATATATATGTGTGTATATGTATGTGTGTGTATGTATGTGAGTGTGTGTATGTATGTGTGTGTGTATATGTATGTGTGTGTGTATGTATGTATGTGTGTGGGTGTGTATGTATATATGTGTGTGTATGTGTGTTTATGTATATGTGTGTGTGCGCATTGTGTGTATGAATGTGTGTGTGTGCATGTGTGTGTATGAATGTGTATGTATGTGAGTGTGTGTATTGGTGTGTGGGTATATGTATGTGTGTGTGTGTGTTTATATATGTGTGTGTGGGTTTACGTATGTGTGTGTATGTCTTTATGTATATATCTGAGTGTGTGTTTATATATATATATACCACCCAGACTATTTTAGCCAGCACTGATTATAAAGCTCAAATTCAAAAAACGCACCCACATACATTTAACTAGTTCATTCATTTACTTAAATACCATAAACCACAGTTGGAGTTTGATCATTGTAACCAGTCATAATGACACAGATGAGCCCTTAATTAGTTAGACAAAGTACCACCCGGGAGGTATAAAAAGTTCCTCTGGGAGTATACAAAATTGTTTCAAGTGGAATTGAAGTAGAACCAAAAAATACTCCTAGGGAATGGATATTCTATACTTGCTTACAGGATACTGTGTTATATAGAGGGAGCTATTTTCATCATGAGGCCCCTGTATATAGCAGACTTTTTTATTTGCCTCTGAGAAATATGTGAAAGTAGTACCCTGGTTAATTAGTAATGACAGATACACAGCCTTACGAAGTCTGATTTAAATTTATAAAGTGCGGGTGAAACACGCGTAGCAGAAGTTACACTGCAATAGGGGGTAGCAGCTGAACCCTCGTACTGTATCTGACGACCTTTGTTTGTGAAATGGCGAAGAGGTTGACACTATTTGACCCCTGTATATCTATTTCCTTTACAACGGAATCTAGTGACCGAAAGGGTGAGTGAATGTATGTTTACAGCAGGACATGCTCAGCGGAAACCAGCTCTTACTGACAGCTAAAAGGAAAAGTACGGACCGTCCAAGGATGGGTCAAGTATGTTAAACTAGCCTGATACAAGTATCCGTAAACCTTTGGAAGCCTTATCTCTGAGACTTTTCGTACACCACCCATACGGTCTGAAATTACCTGCCATTACTAATTAACCAGGGTACTACTTTCACATATTCCTCGGAGGCAAATAAAAAAGTCTACAATATACAGGGGCCTCAGGATGAAAATAGCTCCCTCTATATTACACAGTATCCTGTATTATGGGCATTGCCCTTAAAAGGGCATTCAGCTCTTTTTCTTGCCCTAAAAGGGCATTCAACTCTTTTAAGAAAAGCCCAAACCCTAATTTAAAAAAAACACCCAAAAAAAGTTTAAAATTATTATTATCGGTTATTTGTAGAGCACCAACAGATTCCGTAACCGTAACCCCCAATGATCCACTTACAGTTTCTGAAGTCTGGACATCCAGGCGGCAAAGTCTTCATCCAGGCGGCGTCTTCTATCTTCATCCCGGCAGCGTCTTCTATCTTCATCCCGGCAGAGCGGGTCCATCCTGAAGACATCGCCCGTAAAAGTCTAACCCGCCTCCCAAAAATAAACCTGACACATGAAAATCCCTATATCCGCCATCCCCCCACATTGCAACTACTAATAAAAGTGATTAACCCCTAAACTGCCATCCACCCACTACGCAATATACCTAATAAATGTATTAACCCTTAATCCGCCATCCCCCACATCACAAACTAGCTAATAAATGTATTAACCCCTAATCCTCCATTCCCCCACATCGCAAAGTATCTAATTACACTATTAACCTCTAATTCACCAACCCCCACAACACAATCTACCTATCAAACACTATTAACCCCTAAACTGCCAACCCCCTCACAACGCAATCTATCTAATTAACCTATTAACCCCTAAACCCCCATCCCCCCACAACACAAATAACTAATGTAATCACTAAGCCCCCTAACCTAACACCCCCTAAGTTAACCCCTATTACATAAAATAAAAAAGACTACCTTACTAATAAATTAATTAAAAATTATAAAAATAAAAACATTCTAACTTAAAAACAAAATGTATGCTTACCTGATAAATGTATTTCTTTCCGGTCATGGAGAGTCCACAACGTAATTCCAATTAATAATGGGATATTCAACTCCTGGCCAGCAGGAGGAGGCAAAGAGCACCCCAGCAAAGCTGTTAAGTGTAATTGATTTACCAATAACCCCCAGTAATTTAGCCAAAGGAATTTGTAAAAAGTATGCAGAGAGGACCATGCTGCCGCCTTGCAAATCTGTTCCACAGAAGCTTCATGTTTGAAAGCCCAAGACGAGGGAGACAGCCCTAGAGGAATGAGCTGTAATTCTCTCAGGAGGCTGCTGTCCAGCAGTCTCATAAGAAAAACGAATCAAACTTCTCAATCAGAGAGACAGAGAAGTAGAAGTGACTTTCTGACCCTTACGCTTCCCTTTGATCCGATACCACCTTAGGGAGAAAACCCAATTTAGTATGAAGGTTCCCCCCTATCTGCATGAAAGATAAGGTACGGGGAATCACACTGCAAAACTGAAAGTTCAGACACTCTGCGAGTGGAAGAAATAGCAAGAAGAAATAAAACCTTCCAAAATAACAATTCTCTCTCTCTCTCTCTCTCTCTCTCTGTAGTCTGCCTAGTAGCATCACAGATAAAAGAATTAGCAACCCTCAAGGCCGTAAATCAATATCTCTCTCTCTCTCTCTCTCTCTCTCTCTCTCTCTCTCTCTCTCTCTAGTCTGCCTAACAGCATCACAGATAAAAGAATTAGCAACCCTCAAGGGTTGAGAGAGAGAGAGAGAGAGAGAAAGAGAGAGAGAGAGAGAGAGAGAGATTAAAAACAGGTAGTAGGTGCCTATAAAAAATGTTGTTAACATTGCTGACCTTATATCTTATGTTTTTTCTTATTTTCTTTTAACCTCAGACACAAAACTGAAACCCTCTGCTTAGCTTCTCTGTTCTGTGTTTTTTTTTGACTTTGCATTAAAAAAAAGTCTGATTCTGGACATAGGAGGGGATAGGCAGCATGGTGGAGGGAGGACAGAGCAGGAAGCATGGAGAATGCAGGAGGCAGCATGAAGCAGGTAGTGCAGAGGAGGGAGGATAGAGCATGCAGCCACAGCATGTAGGATGCAGCATGAAGCAGGGAGAACAGAACAGGCAACATGTAGGAGGGAGGACACAGCAGGCAGCATGTAGGATGCAGCATGAAGCAGGGAGAACAGAACAGGCAGCATGTAGGAGGGAGGACACAGCAGGCAGCATGTAGGAGTGAGGACACAGCAGGCAGCATGTAGGATGCAGCATGAAGCAGGGAGAACAGAGCAGGCAGCATGTAGGAGGGAGGAAACAGCAGTAGGATGCAGCATGAAGCAGGGAGAACAGAACAGGCAGCATGTAGGAGGGAGGACACAGCAGGCAGCATGTAGGAGGGAGGACACAGCAGGCAGCATGTAGGATGCAGCATGGAGCAGGGAGAACAGAGCAGGCAGCATGTAGGAGGGAGGACACAGCAGTAGGATGCAGCATGAAGCAGGGAGAACAGAACAGGCAGCATGTAGGAGGGAGGACACAGCAGGCAGCATGTAGGAGGGAGGACACAGCAGGCAGCATGTAAGATGCAGCATGGAGCAGGGAGAACAGAGCAGGCAGCATGTAGGATGGAGGACACAGCAGTAGGATGCAGCATGAAGCAGGGAGAACAGAGCAGGCAGCATGTAGGAGGGAGGAAACAGCAGTAGGATGCAGCATGAAGCAGGGAGAACAGAACAGGCAGCATGTAGGAGGGAGGACACAGCAGGCAACATGTAGGAGGGAGGACACAGCAGGCAGCATGTAGGATGCAGCATGGAGCAGGGAGAACAGAGCAGGCAGCATGTAGGAGGGAGGACACAGCAGTAGGATGCAGCATGAAGCAGGGAGAACAGAACAGGCAGCATGTAGGAGGGAGGACACAGCAGGCAGCATGTAGGAGGGAGGACACAGCAGGCAGCATGTAAGATGCAGCATGGAGCAGGGAGAACAGAGCAGGCAGCATGTAGGATGGAGGACACAGCAGTAGGATGCAGCATGAAGCAGGGAGAACAGAGCAGGCAGCATGTAGGAGGGAGGAAACAGCAGTAGGATGCAGCATGAAGCAGGGAGAACAGAACAGGCAGCATGTAGGAGGGAGGACACAGCAGGCAGCATGTAGGAGGGAGGACACAGCAGGCAGCATGTAAGATGCAGCATGGAGCAGGGAGAACAGAGCAGGCAGCATGTAGGAGGGAGGACACAGCAGTAGGATGCAGCATGAAGCAGGGAGAACAGAGCAGGCAGCAGGTAGGAGGGAGGACACAGCAGGCAGCATGTAGGATGCAGCATGAAGCAGGGACAACAGAGCAGGCAGCATGGATCAGGGAGGACAGAGGAGGGAGGATAGAGCAGGCAGCATGGTGGAGGGAGGTGGCAGCATGAAGCAGGGAAGACAGAGGAGGGTGAATAGAACAGGCAGCATGGAGGAGGGAAGAGGCAGAATGAAGCAGTGAGGACAGAGGAGGGATGAAGGAGGAGGCAGCATAAAGCAAGGAGGACACAGGAGGTAGCATGAAGGAGGGAGGATGGAGCAGAAAGAAGGCAGTTTTACCAAAGATATGAGGAAGGAGGGAGTTTCAGAGGAGGGAGAAGGTAGTTTTACATGAGGGAGGATGGAGTTTTAAATATTGCGGTAGCAATACACAGCCACTTGAAATGGCTGATTAATTATTGCGCTCCTGCCAAAACCTGTCCACCTGCTCTGAGGAGGCGGCCGATTGGCTGTGAATCTGCAGGGGGCGGCATTGCACCAGCAGTACACAAGAGCTGTAATGCGGAGAGTGTATTGCTCTCCGCATTCAGCGATGTCTGTCTGACATGATCTGCTGATTGGATCATGTCGGACAGACAATTGGTAAATAGGCCCACATAACTGATGCTCAAAAATATACAAGATGTCAGTTGCTGCAGTTAAAATAAAAAGTCTCTTTATTTAGAAATGTTTAAAATACAGAGGGAACATACCCTACTAGAAAAGAAAAACAACAGACTAACATGTTTCGGCTTGCGCCGTACTCATAGTCAAGCGCAAGCCGAAACATGTTAGTCTGTTGTTTTTCTTTTCTAGTAGGGTATGTTCCCTCTGTATTTTAAACATTTCTAAATAAAGAGACTTTTTATTTTAACTGCAGCAACTGACATCTTGTATATTTTTGAGCTTCAATTTTTGCCCAAGTCAGTTGCTGCTTTTCTACCAGCTGCACTGCAGTCCGGACTTGCTAATAGCCCTCTCTCTGGATGATATCCTTTCTATTTTGTTCCCCGAGGACATAATATAAGACATCAGAAGAAAAACTGTGGAAGTACCTACTTCGGTGCTATTTATCTACATAGGATTTTACGGCAGAGAAACTTGAATCGGCCCGTGGATTGGCCAAAGTTCCACCAGACTCCAAGCCCAGTTGCCCAGGGTGTACCGCTAACAGACGGAATCCAGGAAGTGACGTCACGCCACACGTGTGGCGATACGGAAGACGCTGAATCCGCATGGTGTGGACGGACGGGGGTCCGGAACAGCGCACAACAAGCCAGCAAGACCTAGGACGATCCAGGTCAGAGGTACCGGGGCACAGAAGGGAGCGGAGGTATATGTATCCGTATATATATGTATCTGTATGAACAGTAGACATTTGTTTGCTGACTGGGACTTTTTCATATCTGCCTAAATCCTTTGGATCATCTTTACAAAGACCACTAGCCATATATTGACATTTGGGAACAAATCATATAGGGTTATCTGAATAGCGCAATACACATATATATAAAAAGTAAAAATATTAACGGAGGCGCTTGATAACCTATTGTTTATTGTCCTTAGAGAGAGGGGAGGACAGCTTACTATGCTTGTTATTACTGCTACTATTTTGAAGTAAAAAGTAAAAAGGAACTATAGCTCAAAGCCTGTTCGGACATTACTATATAGCAGTTACTTTGCTTTGTTGCAATAAACCATTTCTCTTTTTCCACATAACTGATGGTCAGATGGATTGTGATCACTGAAGGTAGTGCTTTTAATGCATCGCATGGATAACTTTAGCTAAATATAATACATATTTTTTCAAATAAGGATATTGTGTTATCATTTACATTGTTATCGTTCCAATGTTGAAAAACATGTATCAAGAGCCAAAAAGCAACTGATGAACATGATCAACAAGATTGGAATCTAACCCTATGTTTGCAAATGAAAATCAGCAGGGCAATGAACTGAATGTGCCTTGCTGCAGTTCTAATGGACTGCAGGGTGTGCCCTGTGCATTAACTTTCAATTATAACATGGAGTGATTGGGTAGAATGACGTAATGAGACAGAGCTTTCTCTCAAACTGCCCGTCCTCTTTTTCAAGTATTGCTGTAACCTAACTTGCTGGGACAAAAAGAATTATGCAAAGCAAATGAAAATTAAGTAAAATAAATGTTTTTTTTTATTTATTATTATTATTATTATTAATAATGGAGATGCTAAAGTATAAAAAATGTTATTGCTAGATATCTTGAACTTTGAAGAGACTTTGGGGCCAAATTACCAAGCTCTGAACGGAGCTTGATGCCCTGTGTTTCTGGCGAGCCTTCAGACTCGCCAGAAACACAAGTTATGAAGCAGCGGTCTAAAGACCGCTGCTCCATAACCTGTCCGCCTGCTCTGAGGCGGCGGACAGACATCGCCGGAAATCAACCTGATTGAATACGATTGGGTTGATTGACACCCACTGCTAGTGGCCGATTGGCCGCGAATCTGCAGGGGCGGTTTTGCACCAGCAGTTCACCAGAACTGCTGGTGCATTGATAAATGCGGAGAGCATATGCGGTCGTCATTTATCAATGTGCAGCGGACATGATCTGCAATATTGTATCATGTCCGCTCGCATTATGATAAATAGGCCCCTTTGAGCTTACTTGCGCTACATATATTCAAATGTTAGTAATCTGGTATCTAGAATGCAGTCTCAAAAACAGCCAATCCTCCTCTGATTTCAATAAAAAAAAAAAGAGAGACATGCAATAATTTGTTATTTACATTATTTTTTTTAAACAAATGTTGAGTTTGACTGTGGGCTGTATTATTCAGCTATTTTCAGAGGCAGATTTATAAGTATAACAATGCAGAACACAACTATCTGTATAATCCAGATATTTGTGTGTTGAACCTTTAGAATAATAAATCCAGTGCCAAAAATAGAAGAATGCAGCAGCCATATTTGGCAATGGTTTCAATAATGGATGAAGAATACCAAATTACATCCCTAGAAATAAATATTGAAAGACCATTAAATACAATAGAATTGTATAATTAACGTTTGTAACCTAAAAATAAGACATTTTAACAGCGTTTTATTGAACTTCAAATCAGCAGTAAATTTTTTCTGGATACATTTTAAATTCCATCCATTTTCCTTTGCCATGTATTTTATTTATACAGTGTGAACTCTTGTACATGCTCAGTAGGATCTAGTGCCTTAGAAAGTGTCCATATAAAAATATTGTTTACAATTTGATAATGAAAGTAAATTGTATTTTATTTTAAATTGCATGCTCTATCTAAATCAGGGAAGTTTCCTTTTGAATTTAGCAACCCTTTAAATATTAATCATACACTGGTGTGAGTCTGTGCTAATCTTAGCTTTTGTAGAATATGTCAGTAATCTTTATATGTTAATTATTTTAATGTAAGTATTAAATCCAGATTAGTGATGTCGTGAATAGTTTGCCGGTGAATAGTTCCCGGCGAACATAGCATGTTCGCGTTAGCCACGGACGGCGAACATATGCAATGTTCGATCCGCCCCCTATTCGTCATCATTGAGTAAACTTTGACCCTGTACCTCACAGTCAGAAGACACATTACAGCCAATCAGCAGCAGACCTTCCCTCCCAGACCCTCCCACCTCCTGGACAGCATCCATTTTAGATTCATTTGGAAGCTGCATTCTTAGTGAGAGGAGGGACAGTGTAGCTGCTGCTGATTTAATAGGGAAATCGATAGCTAGGCTAGTGTATTCAGTGTCCACTACAGTCCTGAAGGACTCATCTGATCTCTGCTGTAAGGACAGCATCCCAAAAAGCCCTTTTTAGGGCTAGAACATCAGTCTACTTTTTTTTTTTCCCAGTGTAATCTAATTGCAGTTGCCTGCCTGCCAGAGTGTGTGTCAGGCTCACAGCGTATACTGTGCCCACTTGCCCAGTGCCACCACTCATATCTGGTGTAACAGTAGTGTACATTTAAAAAAACAACACTTTTTTTACTGTGAAATAATAGCAGACAGCTGCCAGTACCCAAGATGGCCACCAATAAGGCAGATGGGGAGGGTTAGAGAGCTGTTTTGGGGGGATCAGGGAGGTTGGGGGCAAAGGGGGGATGCTACACCACAGCATATGTAAATATGCTTAATTTTTTTTTTAAAAAAAAAACCTTTTATTTTATTACTGGCAGACTTTCTGCCAGTACTTAAGATGGCGGGTACAATTGTGGGGTGGGGGAGGGAAGGGAGCTGTTTGGGAGGGATCAGGGGGTCTGATGTGTCAGGTGGGAGGCTGATCTCTACACTAAAGCTAAAATTAACCCTGCAAGCTCCCTACAAACTACCTAATTAACCCCTTCACTGCTAGCCATAATACACGTGTGATGCGCAGCAGCATTTAGCGGCCTTCTAATTACCAGAAAGCAACGCCAAAGTCATATATGTCTGCTATTTCTGAACAAAGGGGATCCCAGAGAAGCATTTACAACCATTTGTGCCATAATTGCACAAGCTGTTTGTAAATAATTTCAGTGAGAAACCTAAAATTGCAAAAAAAATTAAGGTTTTTTTTAAATTTTATCGCATTTGGCGGTGAAATGGTGGCATTAAATATACCAAAATGGGCCTAGATCAATACTTTGGGTTGTCTACTACACTACACTTAAGCTAAAATTAACTCTACAAGCTGCCTACATGCTCCCTAATTAACCCCTTCACTGCCGGGCATAAAACACGTGTGGTGCGCAGTGGCATTTAGCAGCCTTCTAATTACCAAAAAGCAAAACCAAAGCCATATAAGTCTGCTATTTCTGAACAAAGGGGATCCCAGAGAAGCATTTACAACCATTTATGCCATAATTGCATAAGTTGTTTGTAAATAATTTCTGTGAGAAACCTAAAGTTTGTGAAAAAGTGAACAATTTTTTTTTTATTTGATCGCATTTGGCGGTGAAATGGTGGCATGAAATATACCAAAATGGGCCTAGATCAATACTTTGGGTTGTCTACTACACTACACTTAAGCTAAAATTAACTCTACAAGCTGCCTACATGCTCCCTAATTAACCCCTTCACTGCTGGGCATAAAACACGTGTGGTGCGCAGTGGCATTTAGCAGCCTTCTAATTACCAAAAAGCAATGCCAAAGCCATATAAGTCTGCTATAATGGCATGTCTGGCACACAGTGTTGGGGCAAGGGTCCATCTGACCACTGATACCTGGTCTGCAAAGCATGGTCAGGGCAGGTATATCACCTACACTGCGCACTGTGAAGCGGGCGTAACCCTTACACTACCTGATCGATACAACATCATACCTGATGTTTTAAAGCACGTTATTCCAAACAATTTAGGAATGTTAGGTGATTTATGCCCTTTATGGATTAAAACCAGACTCTGCATCAACTATGTAATTTTCCATGGGAGTTTTGCCATGGATCCCCCTCCGGCATGCCACAGTCCAGGTGTTAGTCCCCTTGAAACAACCTTTCCATCACTATTGTGGCCAGAAAGAGTCCCTGTGGGTTTTAAAATTCGCCTGCCTATTGAAGTCTATGGCGGGTTCGCCCGGTTCGCGAACATTTGCGGAAGTTTGCGTTCGCCGTTTGCGAACCCACATTTTTAGGTTCGCAACATCACTAATCCAGATTAAAATGACATTCAGTTTTATATTAAGCCTGGTTATATCAAACCTTCCGAGCATGCAGTTTCACTTAAAGGTCTTTAAGGGATATAAAAGCTGTTTTTAAAATGTCAGCAGCAAGGCTACTTTTTTAAAGCATTACCTATATTTCAAGTAAATGGTTTAGCATGGTTTCTTTACATTGTACCCAACTATCAGGATCCCATACATATTACAATATTGTTATAAAACTTTGATATTGTATTACCCCATATCTAAATACTAGGTTTTTATTTTACCTGCCACATTCAAGGTTGTTCCATTTCCATGAGCAACGACTGAATCATATTTGTTATTATCAATACAGAATCTGAGCATCACAATGCAGTAATAAGAGGTGCTGTCTGCTTTCTGTAGCCCCTGTATATGCAGATCTCCTTGTCCCATCAGTTGTGTCCTCCCCATGTAAGTAGAACTAATAAATTCTTGGGAGGGGTGATAAGCATAAGGTCCTGTGAGGCTGCCTACTCTCCAGTAAATTCCAACCCACAAGGGATCATTATTGTTTGTAGAGTTAAAAGAACAGGGGATGGTCACAGATCCATTCTTAGTAGCTGATGCTTTCTGAGGCTGATGCACAAAGTATTTTGTATCTGATTTAGAATCTGTGGAGATAGGAGACAAGAAGATTTTACAACCATAACAAGCAAGTATTAGTTACATACATTATCAGCTGTTTATCAAATGCAGTTAAATGCATATTTATACAGATTGCAAATAACTTGTCTTTCTATGGGGTTTATCACAACCTTTTGATGTTACAAAGCTGCAAGTGAACTGTTTTCTATTGAAAAACACTGACAATACCAGCTGCAGCTCAGAAAACAAGTGCAAGATTGTGATTAATCCCTATGGTATGCTAAGGAAGTTATGACGAATAGTTATCAAATCTGTACACATTATAAAAACCTCCACAAATACAGCAGAAGAACATAAATAACGACTGAAATCATTCTTTGATAAATCATCATACAGTGCTACTTTTCTCTAAATAAATTATAACACGTTACCTTCAACTCCAAGTTGTGTGCCATGGATACTACTGACTCTTTCAAATCCTACAGTAACTTCACAGCAGTAATGTTTCTTGTCAGTAGGTCTCACATCTTTTATGTGCAGTGAGACGTCATTAGGAAAATCTACTACTGAGTATTTGCTATTTGAGTTCCTTTGTTGCTTCTCTGTGATTGATTCTTTATTTCCTGTGCACAGCTCACTGTTTCCCAGTCTCCAGATCACTTCCTTTAACTCCTGTTTATTTGCAGGTAGATTATGAATACGGCAAGGTATTGTAATGTTTTCTCCCTGTAAGGCAGGAACTGCATCCAACTGTTTTACATAGATCTCACGATTATCTGCAGACATGAGAGACAATGACAAAGGATAAAACAAACTAAAGTGATTGTCCTTCTCTCACACTGGTCACACAAGCAGAGAGCAGCTGTGACTATAAAGTACAATGGATCTGTGAATAAACAGCTCTTAGCAGAATTATTGAGCCATTTGGCTAGATTACGAGTTTTGCGCTAAACAGGGTGCGAAACTAACGGCTAAAAAGTTGCATTATTTCACTTTCCATAGTGCTGCCATTATGAGTTACTGAAAAGCCTCCTTCTGCTGTGCAATATGGTGCGTTAAGCTCCATACCGCACAAAAGCTGAGGGCTGACTTGACGTGCTCGTGCACGCTTTCCCCCATAGACATCAATGGGGAGAAAGGGTTAGAAAAAAAAACACCTGAAGTGCGGAATGAAAAATCTCTGTAACACAACCCCGTTGATGTCTATGGGGAAAAAACGTTAAGTTTAAACCTAACACCCTGACATAAACCCCTAGTCTAAACACCCCTAATCAGCCACAACGACATCGCCGAGACATAAATAAAGTTATTAACCCCTAATCTGCTGCTCCCGAGATCGCCAACAATAATAAAAGCTATTAACCCCAAATCCGCCGCTCCCCGACATCGCCGCCACTAAATAAAATGATTAACCCCTAAATCTCCAGCCACCCATATCGCCGCTACTAAATAAACCTATTAACCCCTAAACCTCCTGCCCCCAGATCGCCGCATCTAAATAAACCCATTAACCCCTAAACCACCAGCCCCCCCACATCGCAAAACACTAAATTAAACTTTTAACCCCTAAACCTAAAACACCCCTAACTTTAAATTAAAATTACAATATAACAATCTTAAAATAAATAGAAACTTACCTGTGAAATAAAAAAATCCTAAATTTAAACTATAAATTAACCTAAAATAACTATTCTAATAAAATAAAAAAACTACCAATTAAAAAATCTAAATTATAAATTTAAAAAACCTAACACTACGAAAACATTTAAAAAATCTAAAATTACGGGGGCGGAGCCTAGCCAGGATCTGAAATGGCTGCAATTTAAAAGAGCTCTGTAGTCCCTAGTGTGATATTGCATAAAATCTGGTTGACCCAACATCATTTTAATCAGTCACAGGGTTTGGTAAGGCTACCCTAACCCATAGGAATCACGAGATACCCTTCCTAGAGCAAAGTGGTGAATCTCATTGGAGAGCTGTCTGGAAGTGGAGCATTGCTCCTGAAGAGTGCCGGGCCCGGTGGTGGAGTACACAGATCCCCAGTGTACATACCTCAGAAGAGCATCGCCAGCATTGCTTTGTGGGGCGTTTGAGCCTGGGACCCCCGGAGCGGATTTAAGAACTAGGCGGCAGAGCTGCGCCATCGTATTGCCATCAGCGGTGACAGGGCCGCGACCACGTGGCTTCGTGAGAGGAGAGGATTGCCCACGTGGCACGCTGCTGCTACAAGGAGCTACACACTTACCGGGATTATAAACCGGAGCACACGTCTGGGCGATCTGGACTCCTGTTGACAAGAGGGCTCTGTTCTGCTGAGCAGCAGTCAATCGAGGAGCGGAGGTGAGTCCTGTGAGCGGCCATCATACCGCCAGTTAGAAGTGGGCCTACAAAAAGGGGACTACCAAAAGCAAGCCCTCAAACTGAGGCAGCTTTACTTCGAACAGGGCAACAAACCTGGGAAGCTTCTTGCAAGTGCGATAGCCAGGAAAAAATTAAAAACCTATGTGCATCATATAGCAGACGCGGGAGGGGACTCCAGGGCTGATGCACGAGAAGCTAGGGATAATACCCTCAAAGTACAGCAGTTAATAACCTACGCTCATATGCACAAATTACCACTCACATTAGTAACAACAGTCGCGGAAAAAGCGTTTGATCGGGTTAGCTGGAAGTTTATCCGATTGACGCTGGAAAGGTTTGGTTTTGGACCCGGTTTCATAAACGTAGTTATGTCCCTGTACTCGGCGCCAAATGCATGAGTGAGAGTGAATGGCACCCTCTCAGAAACATTTTTGATCAGGAACGGGACAAGGCAGGGGTGTCCTCTGTCACCCCTCCTATTTGCTCTCACGATCGAAGTCCTTGCCAATAAGATTAGGGCCAATACAGCAGTGAGGGGTCTGGTTGTCGGTGGCACCGAACATAAACTTTCGATGTACGCTGATGATGTCCTCTTAACATTAGCGGACTCGGCCACATCACTAGAGGAGGCATTGATAGAATTCTGATGGTATGGTGATGTGTCAAACTTTCTTCTTAACCCTTTGAAGTCTGAAATCATAAACATCACCGAGCCTCCGGTTAAGTTCGCTATGTCAACAGCAAACTGCCCGATAAAGTAGCCATACATACCATAAAGTATCTGGGTGTTATTATTACGTCCAGTGCCCCTGAAATAATTGAACTTAACTATAAAAAAAATCAGCGATGAAGTTCTTAGAGACTTGTCCAATTGGAAAAAGAAAACAATATCATAGTTAGGAAGAATAGGGATAGTCAAGATGAATGTGTTACCAAGAATTCTTTACATCATGCAGACAATCCCGGCGATATCTGCTTCTCATTACCTCGAGCAATTGCAAACGGGCATTGAAACATATATATGGAACGGAATTAGACCTAGAGTCAGAAAGTCCACTATATATATACCTAGAGACAGAGTCGGACTGGGGGTCCCGCTCTTAAGAGAATATCAAAGGGCGATATTCCTTCAGAGGATTGTGGAATGGAGTCGAAACTCCCATGATAAACTATGGATTCAAATTGACAACGAAATCTTGCAACGTGGAAATACTGGGGCACTGGCCTGGATATCTGTTAAGAATTGCCCGACATCCCTTGCACCATATCCGATGATAAATGATACGTTAAGGGTATGGGAAAAGGTGCTGGACGAGGGCACCTACATGTCAACTCGTACCTCACCAAACGTTCCTATACGGGAGAACCTTGACTTGGGAATGGAGCTTCTAAGGCGCGCAGTGGGTGTAACACATACTTTAGCTGAAGCAGCTTTTTCAAATGCTCTGCAGCAAAATAAACTCAAAACGCAAACAGAATTAGCTGAATGGGACCCGACGATATTCACGTCTTGGTATAGGATGGCACAAATCACACGTTACTACAACACTTGCAAAGATCAGGATGCACTGATCAGGAACAGAACACCTTTTGAGGCCCTGTGTACTATACAACACACACCAACACACTTAATCTCTCACTTATATAAACTTTTGATGAGTAGGGGAGGTTCTGCCCTACCGGCATATACTTCCATGTGGCAAACAGAGTTGGGATTGGACATATCTGCTGTAGACTGGATGAAGATCTTTAAAAAGAACAGGAGAGCTTCTGTATCTGTGAGGATACAGGAAATGCATTACAAATTACTCAGTAGGTGGTATCTCACGCCTCAAAGATTGTGGAAAATCTACCCTAACACAGACGGGGGGTGCTGGAGGGGCTGTGGAGAGGAGCAATCTTTTCTTCACATCTGGTGGGCTTGTCCACGGATAAGGCCTTTCTGGGAGGAGGTGCTGGGAGAAATTAGCAAAATTCTTAAAATCATCATCCCCCCCAAACCAACATACCTAATTTATCACGAGCTGCCTAAGGTAGTGGGAGTGGACAGACACATACTTTTCCTTTTGTTGCTGGGTGGCGCGAAGGGGCTCATTCCGGCACACTGGAAAAGCCCTCAGGTTCCGACTATCCAGGAATGGAGACACAAAGTGGGGGACCTACTCAAACTGGAGCGATACCATTTTCTCAAGACAGGGAGGCTTGTCACCCATGAGATGATGACATTGACTTCGGAAGGAAGGGAAATGTGATTATAATTCCCAGAACTCTGGTACCACTCGGAGTGTTTCTTCAACTCCTCTCTGCACCCCCCCCCTTGTTTCCCCTCCTCTCTCTCCTCTTTCTTTTTTCCCTCCCCCTTTTTTTTTCTCTTTCTTCTTCTTTTCCCTCTATTGTTCTTACAATTCTTTGTTGGTGGTGACATCAGACTTTATGATTCTTCAGCAGCATGAAGAAAGCGTGCTGAAAATAAACATGAGTAAACCTGTTTGATTATCTGATGGCAAACTTCTAAGTTGATATTTTAACTGTTTATAGTGATTGCCTTACACCCCAAACTGTCCGTTCTGTTCGTGGAAACAAGCTCAGGATTTCTGCACTGTTCTTAATGTAAAGATGACAAGAAACAGAGAGAATTGCTGGACTTTTATTTATAAAATATCTTCTCTCTGAAATTTATGTACTAAACTTAATTTGATAAAGATGACAGAGATCTGTTCGCTATTTTGCACAATGTAAAAGAATATTATGTAGTGATTAAGCAAACACTGTATATGATTTATAGTTGAATGTTACACTTGTCAACCTTAATAAAGCTTGTTTAAAACCAAAAAAAAAATCTAAAATTACAAAAAATAATAAACACTAAATTATGAAAAATAAAAAACACTGGCCTAGATTTGGAGTTTGGCGGTAGCCGTGAAAACCAGCGTTAGAGGCTCCTAACGCTGGTTTTAGGCTACCGCCGGTATTTGGAGTCAGTCAGGAAAGGGTCTAACGCTCACTTTTCAGCCGCGACTTTTCCATACCGCAGATCCCCTTACGTCAATTGCGTATCCTATCTTTTCAATGGGATCTTTCTAACTCCGGTATTTAGAGTCGTGGCTGAAGTGAGCGTTAGAATTCTAACGACAAAACTCCAGCGCAGAAAAAGTCAGTAGTTAAGAGCTTTCTGGGCTAACGGCGGTTTATAAAGCTCTTAACTACTGTGCTCTAAAGTACACTAACAGCCATAAACTACCTATGTACCCCTAAACCAAGGTCCCCCCACATCGCCGCCACTCGATTAAATATTTTTAACCCCTAATCTGCCGACCGCCACCTACGTTATACTTATGTACCCCTAATCTGCTGCCCCTAACACTGCCGACCCCTATATTATATTTATTAACCCCTAATCTGCCCCCTCAACGTCGCCTCCACCTGCCTACACTTATTAACCCCTAATCTGCCGACCGCAAAACGCAGCTACTTACGTTATCCTTATGTACCCCTAATCTGCTGCCCCTAACACCGCCGACCCCTATATTATATTTATACCCCTAATCTTCCCCCCTCAATGTCGCCTCCACCTGCCTACACTTATTAACCCCTAATCTGCCGACCGCAAAGCGCCGCTACTTACGTTATCCTTATGTACCCCTAATCTGCTGCCCCTAACACCGCCGACCCCTATATTATATTTATTAACCCCTAATCTGCCCCCCACAAAGTCGCCTCCACCTGCCTACACTTATTAATCCCTAATCTGCAGAGCGGACCGCACCGCTATTATAATAAAGTTATTAACCCCTAATCCGCCTCACTAACCCTATAATAAATAGTATTAACCCCTAATCTGCCCTCCCTAACATCGCCGACACCTAACTTCAAACATTAACCCCTAATCTGCCGACTGGAGCTCACCGCTATTCTAATAAATGTATTAACCCCTAAAGCTAAGTCTAACCCTAACACTAACACCCCCTAAGTTAAATATAATTTAAATCTAACAAAATAAATTAACTCTTATTAAATAAATTATTCCTATTTAAAGCTAAATACTTACCTGTAAAATAAATCCTAATATAGCTACAATATAAATTATAATTATATTATAGCTATTTTAGGATTTATATTTATTTTACAGGTAACTTTGTATTTATTTTAACCAGGTACAATATCTATTAAATAGTTAAGAACTATTTAATAGCTAAAATAGTTAAAATAATTACAAATTTACCTGTAAAATAAATCCTAACCTAAGTTACAATTAAACCTAACACTACACTATCAATAAATAAATTAAATAAAATACCTATAATTATCTACAATTAAACCTAACACTACACTATCAATAAATAAATTAAATACAATTCCTACAAATAAATACAATTAAATAAACTAACTAAAGTACAAAAAATAAAAAAGAACTAAGTTACAAAAAATAAAAAAATATTTACAAACATTAGAAAAATATTACAACAATTTTAAACTAATTACACCTACTCTAAGCCCCCTAATAAAATAACAAAGCCCCCCAAAATAAAAAAATGCCCTACCCTATTCTAAATTACAAAAGTTCAAAGCTCTTTTACCTTACCAGCCTGAACAGGGCCCTTTGCGGGGCATGCCCCAAGAAATTCAGCTCTTTTGCCTGTAAAAAAAAACATACAATACACCCCCAACATTACAACCCACCACCCACATACCCCTAATCTAACCCAAACCCCCTTAAATAAACCTAACACTAAGCCCCTGAAGATCTTCCTACCTTATCTTCACCATACCAGGTTCACCGATCGATCCAGAACAGCTCCTCCGATGTCCTGATCCAAGCCCAAGCAGGGGGCTGAAGAGGTCCATGATCCGGCTGAAGTCATCATCCAAGCGGGAGCTGAAGAGGTCCATGATCCGGCTGAAGTCTTCTATCAACGGCATCTTCAATCTTCTTTCTTCCGGATCCATCTTGCAGACCTCCGACGCGGAACATCCTGCTGGCCCGACGGACTACCGACGAATGAAGGCTCCTTTAAGGGACGTCATCCAAGATGGTGTCCCTCGAATTCCGATTGGCTGATAGGATTCTATCAGCCAATCGGAATTAAGGTAGGAAAATTCTGATTGGCTGATGGAATCAGCCAATCAGAATCAAGTTCAATCCGATTGGCCGATCCGATCAGCCAATCAGATTGAGCTCGCATTCTATTGGCTGATCGGAACAGCCAATAGAATGCGAGCTCAATCTGATTGGCTGATCGGATCAGCCAATCGGATTGAACTTGATTCTGATTGGCTGATTCCATCAGCCAATCAGAATTTTCCTACCTTAATTCCGATTGGCTGATAGAATCCTATCAGCCAATCGGAATTCGAGGGACGCCATCTTAGATGACGTCCCTTAAAGGAGCCTTCATTCGTCGGTAGTCCGTCGGGCCAGCAGGATGTTCCGCGTCGGAGGTCTGCAAGATGGATCTGGAAGAAAGAAGATTGAAGATGCCGTTGATAGAAGACTTCAGCCGGATCATGGACCTCTTCAGCTCCCGCTTGGATGATGACTTCAGCCGGATCATGGACCTCTTCAGCTCCCGCTTGGATGATGACTTCAGCCGGATCATGGACCTCTTCAGCTCCCGCTTGGATGATGACTTCAGCCGGATCATGGACCTCTTCAGCCCCCTGCTTGGGCTTGGATCAGGACATCGGAAGAGCTCTTCTGGATTGATCGGTGAACCTGGTATGGTGAAGATAAGCTAGGAAGATCTTCAGGGGCTTAGTGTTAGGTTTATTTAAGGGGGGTTTGGGTTAGATTAGGGGTATGTGGGTGGTGGGTTGTAATGTTGGGGGGGGTATTGTATGTTTTTTTTTTACAGGCAAAAGAGCTGAATTTCTTGGGGCATGCCCCGCAAAGGGCCCTGTTCAGGGCTGGTAAGGTAAGGTTTTTTTTCAGCTCAAACAGCCCCATTGTTTCCTATGGGGGAATCGTGCACTAGCACGTTTTTGAAGCTGGCCGCTTCCGTAAGCAACTCTGGTATCGATAGTTGAAGTTGTGTTAAATATGCTCTACGCTCCTTTTTTGGAGCCTAACGCAGCCATTCTGTGGACTCTCAATACCAGAGTTATTTTAAAGGTGCGGCCAGAAAAAAGCCAGCGTTAGCTACGCGGGTCGTTACCGACAAATCTCTAAATCTAGCCGACTAGGATTACAAAAAATAATAAATTAAATTATCAAAAATAAAAACAATTACACATAATCTAATAGCCCTATAAAAATAAAAAAGCCCCCCAAAATAAAAACGCCCCCTAACCTGCAATAAACTTCCAATAGCCCTTAAAAGGGCCTTTTGTAGGGCATTGCCCTAAGTTAAACAGCTCTTTTACCTGTAAAAAAAAAAATCAAAGTCCCCCAAACAGTAAAACCCACCACCCAACCAACCCCCCAAAATAAAAAATGGCGTACCTTGCATTCATATTGGCTGATTTGATTCTTCAAATTCAAAACAGCCAATAGGATGAGAGCTACTGAAATTCTATTGGCTGGTTTGAACAGCCAATAGGATTTCAGTAGCTCTCATCCTATTGGCTGTCTTGAACAGACAATAGGATTTCAGAAGCTTTCATCCTATTGGCTGATTTGAATTTGAAGAATCAAATCAGTCAATTGGAATCTAAGGTATGCCATTTTGAAACGGCTACCTTGCATTCAACTTCAGTGTAAGGCGGTGACCGTATGAAGAGGACGCTCTGCGCAGGATGTCTTCCAGGATAGCTCCACCCTGTGCCGCCGGGATGAAGATAGAAAACATCCCTGAGATGGATGAAGGTGTCGCCGCCTGGATGAAGACTTCTCACCACCTGGATGAAGATGGATGTCCGGACTTCAGGAACCGTGAGTAGAGTTTATGGGGATAGTGTTAGGTTTTTTTTTTTGTTTTTTTTTGGGGGGGTGTTTTTTTTAGATTAGGGATGGGCACTTGTAAAAGAGCTGAATGCCCTTTGAAGGGCAATGCCCATACAAATGCCCCTTTAGGGGCAACGGGTAGTTTAGGATTTTTTAGAATTAGGTTTTTTTATTTTGGGGGGTTGGTTGGGTGGTTTTACTGTTAGGGGGACTTTGTATTTTTTTTACAGGTAAAAGAGCTGTTTAATTTAGGGCAATACCCTACAAAAGGCCATTTTAAGGGCTATTGGTAGTTTATCATAGGTTAGGGGGTGTTTTTATTTTGGGGGGGCTTTTTTATTTTTATAGGGCTATTAGATTAGGTGTAATTGTTTTTATTTTTGATAATTTTGTTTATTATTTTTTGAAAGCTTAGTGTTTTTTATTTTTCATAATTTAGTGTTTATTATTTTTTGTAATTTTAGATTCTTTTAATTTTTTTTCGTAGTGTTAGGTTTTACTAAATTTGACATGTAGGTTTTTAATTGGTAGTATTTTTATATTTTATTAGAATAGTTATGTTAGGTTAATTTATAATTTGCTGTTAGGTTTATTTTTATTTCACAGGTAAGTTTTTATTTATTTAAAGATAGATATATTGTAATTTTAATTTAAAGTTAGGGGGTGTTAGGTTTAGGGGTTAATAGTTGAATTTAGTGTTTTGTGATGTGGGGGGTGCGGTCTTTGGGTTAATAGGTTTAGTTTAGTAGTTACGATGTAGGGGGCTGAAGGTTAAGGGGTTAATACTTTATTATAGTGTTGGAGATGTGGGGGGCCCGTGGTTTAGGGGTTAATAGGTTTATTTAGGCGTTGCAATGTCGGGAGTGGCGAATTAGGGGTTAATAACTGTTATTAGTGTCAGTGATGTCAGGAAGCGGCGGTTTAGGGGTTAATATATTTAAATAGTTTTGGTGATGTGGGTGGGCGGCAGATTAGGGGTTAATAGGTTTATTATAGTGTTTTGGATGCAGGAGGGTGGCAGTTTATGGGTGTTAGTGTACTTTCAAACAGTTTAGTTTGAGTTTTGTGAAACATTTTTGTTTTGCAAAATCCATAACTACTGGTCTCAGATGGCGGTATGGATCGTGTCGGTATAGAGCATAACACAAGCATTTTAGCCTGAACGCACAACCTGTAATACCGGCTATGAAAACCCCACACAAAAACGTCATTTTTTTTACCCCCTTTGACCTGTGTAATATTTGGCTACATGACTAAAATGTATTGCACTTTATTCAAGTCAAACTTGAAAATGTACACGTATATAGAGAAATACTCACACACACACACACACTCAGATACAAAGACACCCAAAAAAAACACTCACACACACTCCACACATCCACAGAAAACACACAGAGACGCTCAGGTCTTGCTTACACTGACTTGACAAGCAATGAGTAAGCTACATGTTTGTCAATCCACAACTTATAGCAAACTTCTTTTCTCAAATGAAAGGAACAGGAAACCCCCAACATTTCTTTCATGATTTGAATATAACATAGAAATTTAAACAACTTTTTAAGTTACTTCTATTATCAATTTTGCTTCATTATCTTGTTATCCTTTGCTGAAGGAACATAATTGCACCTCTAGCAACTTGATTAATACATCTAGTCAGCTAATCACAAATTTGAGCAGGCACCAATCAGCAGCTAGCTCCCACTAGAGTAGGATATGTGCATATTCTTTTTAAACAAGGGATACCAAGAGAACGAAACACATTTGGAAATAGAAGTGAAATTAAAAGTGTCTTAAAATTACATGCTCTAACTGAATCATGCAAGTTAATTTGGACTTTCCTATCTCTTTAAGTTAATCTATATGATACCCTAAAAATATCAAGTTCTATAGTGAGAGAGATATAGTGGTCACCCTTGGACCACCTCATTCACAACTGTATAATAAGGGGTAATACCAGAGGATGGAAAACATAAAAGGCTACTTTTGGACCAAGAGATATTAAAAGTATAATGATTCCTGATTACTGTTCCTTGTGCTCAAGGTAGTCAGGACCATAAATAGGCCCTGGCATTTTATGGCAGAGAAGCTCACCCCCATGTTGTTATTTAACCATTTACAGTATTTACAAAACAATTTCAAGTTTGTAACACCCTTGTTACAACACAGTACACAATAAATTATCTTTAAAAAAGCTTTTCGGAGATTTACAAAATAAAATGTAAAAATGGTGCCTAAGAACAGGTATTAGACTTTATGCACATACAGTAATATACATTTCAGGTCTTATGCAGTACAAACACAACATTTTAGTAAAATGTAGGACTATTATTAACCTTTACAATAAAACACACTCTACACACTCCTATGGCACTACAGTATGTATATAAAACGAGATCAGAAGCTTTATGTCCAACCAAATGCACTTTTCAGGGCAATCATTTTTTAGGATAGGGTTATTTTTTTAGATAAGGCTTTATTTGGGGGGAGGGGTACTTTTATTGTAGAATGAGGTTGTCGGTTTTAATGTGGAAAAGAGCTGTCACTTTAGGGCAATGCCTTTGGTAGTGTTTTTTTTTCTATAATGTTATTTTTTTTATTTTTTGTAAATGTAGTGTTTTGTAACTTTAGGGGTAGTTTAGAGGTGGGGGGTTAGGTGTTAGGAAGAAGTAGTGTAAGAGTAGTTTACTTTGGGGGATTGTGGCCATGACTGGGTTAATAGGTTAGGGGTTGTGGTGGTGTAGGGGTTAAGTAGAGTAGGGGATAATGAGTTGAACTATTGGCGGTTTAGTGGTTAATAGGGTAGGAGGTTTATTGCGGTGGGCTATTGGCGGTTTAGGGGTTAAGTAGTATAAGGTTAGTTTGCAGTGGTCGGTTCTGACAGTTTAGGGGTACAAAGGTAAAGTTGTTAGGCTTGGCGCTATATATTCCATAGTGATCCTTTACTATACATTGCCAATGTTGGTGCTGATACTGGCTGGAATATATCACCAGCATCACCACTCTTCGGAATGTATGGAATGTATCGTAAAACGCCTCTCGGCGATGCCACCTGTTAATATAGATGTCGGCAGCATGGAATATTTTGATGGCTCACTTGACATCACGGCGAATCCTTTTGAATATATTGTCACATTGCAGCACTTTCGATCATTAGGGCCTTGGAGGCCTAGTTATCAACGTGTCTACTTACCTGCCTTTGCCGGCCCAATACGCCCGCCTAAGCTCGCCTACCATCGCGGACCTGAATAATCTCGCCAAAGTTATCAAAAAAGCTGTCAAAAAGCCGCGCACCAAGTACGGGGTGATGAGCAGCGGACTGTGATAGTTATCACTCATCCGATCTCGCTGCTCTTCGGCTTTTTCCCAGCTTTATTGATACCCCTGTCACTAAGCACCCACACTAAACTACACTGTTCTACCCCCTATACCGGCACCCCTGGAGCCCCCCCGCAACTAAATAAAGTTATTAACCCCTAAACCGCCGCTCCTAGACCCCGCCACAACTATACTAAATGTATTAACCCCTAAACCGCCACTCCCGGAGCCCACCGCCACTCTAATAAACTGATTAACCCCTAAACCGCCGCTCCCGGACCCCGCTGCCACCTACGTTATACCTAGTAACCCCTATCCTGCCCCCCTATACCGCCGCCACCTATAATAAATATATTAACCCCTATCCTGCCGATCCCGGACCCCGCCACAACTAAATAAATTGTTTAACCCCTAAACCGCCACTCCTGGACCCCGCCGCCACCTACATTATACCTAGTAACCCCTAATCTGCCCCCCCTACACCGTCGCCAGCTATAATACATTTATTAACCCCTATCCTGCCCCCCCTACACCGTCGCCACCTATAATAAAATTATTAACCCCTAAACCTAAGTCTAACCCTAACACCCCCCTAACTTAAATATTAATTAAATACATCTAAATATTATAACTCTTATTAACTAAATTAATCCTATAAAATAAACCCAGAATATAGCTACAATATAACTAATAATTATATTGTAGCTATATTGTAGCTATTTTAGGATTTATTTTTATTTTACAGGCAAATTTCAATTTATTTTAACTAGGTACAATAGCTATTAAATAGTTATTAACTATTTAATAGCTACCTAGTTAAAATAAAGACAAATTTACCTGTAAAATAAATCCTAACCTAAGTTTCAATTACACCTAACACTACACTTTCATTAAATAAATTATTCCTATTTAAAACTAAATACTTACCTGTAAAATAAACCCTAAGATAGCTACAATGTAATTAATAATTACATTGTAGCTATTTTAGTATTTGTATTTATTTTACAGGTAACTTTGTATTTACTTTAGCTAGTTAGAATAGTTATTAATTAGTTATTAACTATTTAATAACTACCTAGCTAAAAGAAATACAAAATTACCTGTAAAATAAATCCTAACCTAAGTTACAATTAAACCTAACACTACACTATCATTAAATTAATTAAATAAATTAGCTACAAATAACTACTATTAAATACAATTAAATAAACTAACTAAAGTACAAAAAATAATAAAAATATTACAACAATTTTAAGCTACTTACACCTAATCTAAGCCCCCTAATAAAATAACAAAGCCCCCCAAAATAAAAAAATGCCCTACCCTATTCTAAATTACAAAAGTTAACAGCTCTTTTACCAGCCCTTAAAAGGGCCTTTTGCGGGGCATGCCCAAAGTAAACAGCTCTTTTGCCTGTAAAAAAAAAATACAACCCCCCAACATTAAAACCCACCACCCACATACCCCTACTCAAACCCAAACCCCCCTTAAATAAACCTAACACTACCCCCCTGAAGATCATCCTACCTTTAGCTGTCTTCAGCCAGCCGACCACCGATGGAACAGAAGAGGACATCCGCAGCGGCCGAAGTCATCATCCAAGAGGCGCTGAAGAGGTCTTCCATCCGATTGAAGTCTTCATCCAGGCGGCGTCTTCAATCTTCATCCATCCGGAGCGGAGCGGAGCCATCTTCAGACGAGCCGACGCGGAGCCATCTTCTTCCGCCGACGACTTCCCGACGAATGACGGTTCCTTTAAGTGACGTCATCCAAGATGGCGTCCTTCGAATTCCGAATGGCTGATAGGATTCTATCAGCCAAACGGAATTAAGGTAGGAAAAATCTGATTGGCTGATGGAATCAGCCAATCAGATTGGATCAGCCAATCGGATTGAGCTTGTATTCTATTGGCTGATCGGAACAGTGCCGAGCGTACCTGCTAGTCATTTGATAACTAAAAGTAGTCAGATTGTGCCGAACTTGTGTGCAGAACATCTGGAGTGATGTAAGAATCGATCTGTGCCGGACTGAGTCCGGCGGATCGAAGCTTACGTTACAAAATTCTACTTTTGCCGGGCAGCAGAGCTTGATTACTAAGGAGAATCAGCCTCACCACAAATACACTGCGGAATTCAAGTGTATTTGAGGTTGACGGCTTGATAACTAGGCCTCTTGGTCTCTACATCCATCTGAATTGTGTGTCCAGCCAGTGTCATAGAATATTTTGTTTATTTAAGGCCCGCAGCCATCTGAAGAAGAAACTTCTCTTTTAAGTAAAGATAATACATTTTTATTATTTAGAAGTATATAAATGTGTACACGTAGTGGTTTATTATGAATGCATAATACAAATGCTTATCAGCGTATTACAAGTTTACACATACTCCAACACAAAAATATGTAAGTTAAAAAAAAGTGGACCACTAAGAAATTTCATGGGACCACTAGCTCTTGGCACCACAAGATTAATTAGTACAGTTCACACTACCAATGTATTTCCAAATGTCCTCATGCTCATTGGTGTACAATTATAACCAAATAAAGAAAAGAAAAAAGACACCATTACCATCACTAAACTATTTAGTTCCATTTTAAGCCATAACATTGATAACAAGGTGCTTATTATGTCTAGTATATAAAACCATTTAACATATAGGGGCATATTTATGATTGTGCAAGCGGACATGATACGATATAGTGGATCATGTCCGCTGCACATAGATAAATGCCGACAGCATACGCTCTCTGCATTTATCATTGCACCAGCAGTTCGATCAGGTTGATTTCTGTTGATTTCTGTTTGCTGCCTCAGAGCAGACGGACAGGTTATGGAGCAGCGATCTTTAGAACGCTGCTTCATAACTTCTGTTTCCGGCGAGCCTAAAGGCTCGACGGAAACACGAGGCATCAAACTTCATACGGAGCTTGATACATATGCCCCATTAGTATTTCAAATGTCCCATGTATTACTTAAGCCTTCACTGACCCTCACTAGTCCCTAAGGAGAGGGTCATCTTTAATTTTTAACTGAGTCTGTTATATATTATCCTTTTGAGTTATTTCACCTTATAGTTCGATCATTTTCTTTCACACGTTATTTCCGTAAAAGGATAAATATAGATTCTTGAGGTTCAAAGTCACCTGATATTATGTGACCCATCAAGTTCTAACAGCCGTTAATCCATTTATTTATCCATCCAAATGTATGATTGTGTTCTACTATATCTCCAAGTATTCGTCATCCATTGTTCAATAACATTCAAATGATCAACACATATGTGGTGCTTGCAATATCACTCGAGATTTCTCGACTTTGGTATGGGATTCACAAAATAAAAGAGTTCGTTACAGCATTTGGCTAATTGTTGACAGGCCCAGGATGCTGTAGGTTAGGGTCCCAGGCAGGGCCGGCGCTCCCACTAGGCATCTAGGCAGCCGCCTAGAGCGCACTACCGCCTAGGGCGCAGCCAGCCATGACTGCTGTGATTTGGGTCTCAAAGTATGCAGAGCGATGATACCAGCGCTTTATGAGTGACACTCTCAGACTCAGTCAGTGAATGTGCTTAGCGTCAGCACACGAGTTATCACTCATCTCAGTTAGTCCCTGGACTGTCTGCAAGCAGTGCACTATGACTCTGTGTCTCCTGTCCTGATATGACTAAGCCTCGAAGTGATTGCTCCCAACAAGCAGTGGCCGCCTACTGGTGACGTCACATCACATGTGCGCACTGCACTAAGCATGTGCAGTATAGTAATCGTGGGGAAAGTGAGGTGGATTGTGGAGGAACGGAGAAGTCAGAAGTTTCAAGGATCCATCTGTTGTTGTGGAGTCTAGAGACTGGAGATCTGATTAGGTTATGGTTAGACCACACACTGTACTGTCTTAGCAATGTCTAGGTGAGAAGGTAAGAATGGGCAGTGGCCATTAGAGCAAGTCATAATCTGCTCTAAATATGTTTTCATTTTTTTTACACAAATGTAAATTAATCTATTCCAATCTAGCCATGACTGAATACTAGTGAGTGTTACTTCTTTTAGCAAACCTTTAAATTTCAGCATGAATTGATGCACATGCTGACATTGTAAGCATATTTTTAGGAGACCACTTTATCTCAACTCATGAGTCATATAACTATAATATACTAGGGACAAAAATACTGTATCTGTGCCCCTGCCACACAGTGCATACAGCAGCAATAGCAAAGCATACAAACTCAGTTTATTGAGTTTCTCTGCATAAAGTTTACAAAGTGTGGTTGGTATTCATAGATTAAATGCAAATATTTAAAACTGACATGTTTTTATAAATATTTTATTTGTATTACATGCACACATTAATCATATGTGGCTCTAATATGAATATCACATTACAAATTCATATTCATATATGAGTGATTTTTAAAGTGAACAGTTTATTCTTTATACAATATAATTAGAAAAACAACTGTGTGAAGTTGGTTTTGTAGGGATGATGGGTGAGGTGTGGGGAGGGTGTGACTGTCAGCTAGTGCTAAGGGACAGTGACATTTTTCATAGAGGAGAGGATGACTGTATGACAATGTGTAGTGACTGGCCTTTAAGTAACTGCATGGGTTTGTTTTATAGAGGAGAGGGAGACTGTATGATAATGTATAGTGACTGGGTTTGTTTTATAGAGGAGAGGGAGACTGTATGATAATGTATAGTGACTGGGTTTGTTTTATACAGGAGAGGGAGACTGTATGATAATGTATAGTGACTGGGTTTGTTTTATACAGGAGAGGGTGACTGTATGACAATATGTAGTGACTGGGTTTGTTTTATACAGGAGAGGGAGACTGTATGATAATGTATAGTGACTGGGTTTGTTTAATACAGGAGAGGGTGACTGTATGACAATATGTAGTGACTGGGTTTGTTTTATACAGGAGAGGGAGACTGTATGATAATGTATAGTGACTGGGTTTGTTTTATAGAGGAGAGGGAGACTGTATGATAATGTATAGTGACTGGGTTTGTTTTATACAGGAGAGGGAGACTGTATGATAATGTATAGTGACTGGGTTTGTTTTATACAGGAGAGGGTGACTGTATGACAATATGTAGTGACTGGGTTTGTTTTATACAGGAGAGGGAGACTGTATGATAATGTATAGTGACTGGGTTTGTTTTATACAGGAGAGGGTGACTGTATGACAATATGTAGTGACTGGGTTTGTTTTATACAGGAGAGGGAGACTGTATGATAATGTATAGTGACTGGGTTTGTTTTATACAGGAGAGGGTGACTGTATGACAATATGTAGTGACTGGGTTTGTTTTATACAGGAGAGGGAGACTGTATGATAATGTATAGTGACTGGGTTTGTTTTATACAGGAGAGGGTGACTGTATGACAATATGTAGTGACTGGGTTTGTTTTATACAGGAGAGGGAGACTGTATGATAATGTATAGTGACTGGGTTTGTTTAATACAGGAGAGGGTGACTGTATGACAATATGTAGTGACTGGGTTTGTTTTATACAGGAGAGGGAGACTGTATGATAATGTATAGTGACTGGGTTTGTTTAATACAGGAGAGGGTGACTGTATGACAATATGTAGTGACTGGGTTTGTTTTATACAGGAGAGGGAGACTGTATGATAATGTATAGTGACTGGGTTTGTTTAATACAGGAGAGGGTGACTGTATGACAATATGTAGTGACTGGGTTTGTTTTATACAGGAGAGGGAGACTGTATGATAATGTATAGTGACTGGGTTTGTTTAATACAGGAGAGGGTGACTGTATGAATGATAATGTGTAGTTACTGGGTTTGTTTTATACAGATGGTGACTGTATGATAATGTGTAGTGCATGTTTTTGTTTAATAGAGGAGAGGGTGACTGTATGACAATATGTAGTGACTGGGTTTGTTTTATACAGGAGAGGGTGATTGTATGATAATGTGTAGTGACTGGCCTGTAAGTAAGTGCATGGGTTTGTTTTATAGAGAGGGTGACAATGTGTAATGACTGGCCTGTAAGTAAGTGCATGGGTTTGTTTTATAGAGAGGGTGACAATGTGTAATGACTGGCCTGTAAGTAAGTGCATGGGTTTGTTTTATAGAGAGGGTGACAATGTGTAATGACTGGCCTGTAAGTAAGTGCATGGGTTTGTTTTATAGAGAGGGTGACAATGTGTAATGACTGGCCTGTAAGTATATTTACCTCTTCATGTACAGTATGTAGCTTGTTATTGTCCAATACAAGCTAGCCCCTTATTAATAAATTTATACAGCAAGACTTTGAAAACCCTGAACAAAACCATGTATACAAATATTTATTTACTTCACATGATTAATCATTATGTTAAAGGGACATTGGTACACTAGATTTTTCTTTGCATACATGTTTTGTAGATGATCCATTTATATATAGCCCATCTGGGTGGGTTTTTGTAAAAATGTATAGTTTTGCTTAATTTTATATAACATTGTGCTGATTTTAAGACTTCTAACCAAGCCCCAACGTTTCAGATGTATACTGATATATACAGACTTCAGACTGCTTCTGTTTGTAAATTGGGTCATTTCATATGCAGGGGAGGGGGGAGGATTTTTGGAGGGGGGCGCAAGTAGCAGGTCTTGCCTAGGGCGCGAAATAGTCTAGCACCGGCCCTGGTCCCAGGCATGGGCATCCGCAGAAATTTTTTCAGGGGATGGGGGCAAAAAAATAAAGTTCCCTAAGCATAATAATATCAGTGGTAACATGGGAAGCAGAGAGAGTTGCTCTTCATATGCATGAGAAATAAGGCTGGGCTCGACAAATATGATTTGAAAATCTGGAAGCCAGCCCAAAAAGAAAAAAAAAAAGACATACATTGCATGCCTTCAACCAAACAGAGACACAAACATGGACTGCACTCCCAAACCAGACACACACAAGGTTGAAAATATAGATTAAATAGCAAAATAAAATATGCTATGATAGTGAAACCTGCTAATTGTCTTAGACAACCTACCTAACTAGTGGATACTGCTCAAAATGTTGATGAAACAAAGGGGCCTATCTATCAACGTGTCAACCGCAAATACGCCGGAATTCCGCATCGTAATTGTTGCGAGATTGATCTGACCTAATTATCAAAGACTCAAGACCGGCAAAAGTTGAAATTTGTGACGTAACATATGATCCACCGGTCTCAATCCGACGCAGATCGATGCTTACGTCATTACAGATGTTCTGAATACACATTCGGCTCTATCTGATACTTTTCCCTAGTTATCAAACATTTAACAGGTACACTCGCGTCTTTTTCGACCCAGCATACCTGGTATTTAATCCGCCACCCTGGAGGCCACGTATGCCATAGAAATCAATGGGAGTCTGAAAGCAGCAAAAGCTTATGTTCGATGCCGCAAGACAAATAAATATAACCCATTGATTTCTATAGTAGAAAAAAAGTAACTTTTAACCTAACACCCTAACATAAACCCCAAGTCATAACACCCCTAATCCATACCTCCCAACATTTCAAAATTCAAAAGAGGGACACCCCCCCTACCCCCCGACAAAAATTTGAGAGGAGAGGGACTTAAAAAATCATAAGACCAAAGTAATATAGATAAAATTCTAAATAAAGTAATATCTTTTAATACTCTTAGGCAGCAAATCAAACACAAGCTCAAACCACTGGTATAGCTATGTGAGCTCTGTATTTAATTAACCTTTGCAGAGACAGTGCTAAATATTTTTATCTTAATTGGACATTTAATAATAGATTCTTTAAAACTGCTCTCTGCATTCCCCATTAATATTCTCGATTCTGGCCTTTAAAGTTAGCAAAAATGCACAATAACACACTATATAGCATACACTTATACAAGCAGATACACACACACACTACATAGCTTACACTTATACATACAGATACACGCTACACAGCATACACCTATACATGCAGATACAAACACACACTTATACATACAGACACACACTACACAGCATACACTTATACATGCAGATACACACATACACTACATAGCATACACTTATACATGCAGATACACACACACACACTACATAACTTACACTTATACATACAGATACACACTACATAGCATACACCTATACATGCAGATACACACACTTATAAATACAGATACACACACACACACACTTATACATACCGATACACACTACACAGCATACACCTATACATGCAGATACACACACACACTTACACATACAGATACACACTACACAGCATGCACTTATACATGCAGATACATACACACACTACATAACATACACTTATACATGCAGATACACACACACACTACATAGCATACACTTATACATGCAGATACACACTTATACATACAGATACACACACACACACACTACATAGCTTACACTTATACATACAGATACACACTACACAGCATACACCTATACATGCAGATACACACACATACATACAGATACACACACACACACACTTATACATACAGATACACACACACACACACACAACACAGCATACACTTATACATGCAGATACATACACACTACATAGCTTACACTTATACATGCAGATACACACACACTACATAACATACACTTATACATACAGATACACACACACTACATTGCATACACTTACACATGCAGACACACACTACATATCATACACTTATACAGGCAGACACACACACACACTACATAGCATACATTTATACATACAGATACACACACACACTACATAGCATACATTTATACATGCAGATACACACACACTACATAGCTTAAACTTATACATGCAGATACACACACACACACTTATACATACAGATACACACACACACACACACACACACTACACAGCATACACTTATACATGCAGATACACACACACACACTTATATATAGAGATACACACACACACGCAATACACAGCATACACTTATACATGCAGATACACACACTACATAGCATACACTTATACATGCAGATACACACTTATACATACAGATACACACACAGTTACACACACACACACACACACTACATAGCATACACTTATACATGCAGATACACACTTATACATACAGATACACACACACACACACACACACACACTACATAGCTTACACTTATACATGCAGATACACACACACACACTACATAGCATACACTTATACATGCAGACACGCACTACATATCATACACTTATACAGGCAGACACACACACACTACATAGCATACACTTATACATAGTGATGTCGTGAACAGTTTGCCGGAAAACAGTTCCCGGCGAACATAGCTTGTTCGCGTTCGCCACAGCGGGCGAACATATGCGTTGTTCGATCCGCCCCCTATTTGTCATCATTGAGGAAACTTTGACCCTGTATCTCACAGCCTTCAGACACATTTGAGCCAATCAGCAGCAGCCACTCCCTCACAGACCCTCCCAGCTCCTGGGCAACAGACATTTTAGATTCATTACGATCCTGCTTTCTTAGTGAGAGGAGGTTTAGTGCTGCTGCTGCTGATGATATTATAGGGAAATAGATAGCTAGGCTAGTGTATTTAGTGTCCACTACAGTCCTGAAGGACTCATCTAATCTCTGCTGTAAGGACAGCACCCCAAAAAGCCCTTTTTAGGGCTATAACTTCAGCCCAAAAAGCCCTTTTTAGGGCTAGAACTTCAGTGTTTTTTGTTTTTTTTTTTGTATTTGCCTGGCTGTCAGCCTGTGTGTGAGGCTCACAGCATATACTGTGATTAGTGCCACCACTCATATCTGCTTAACATTATTGTAAATGTAAACAAAAAAACGTTTAAATCATTTTGCTAGTGTAATCTAATTTCATTTTCTATCAGGCCTGTGTGTCAGGCTCACACAGCATAGACTGTGGTTAATTGCTCTGTGCCACCACTGATATCTGCTTAACAATCATTATTGTAAATTTAAACAAAAAAACTTTTAAATCATTTTGCTAGTGTAATCTAATTTCATTTTCTATCAGGCCTGTGTGTCAAGCTCACACATCATATACTGTGGTTAATTGCTCTCTGCCACCACTGATATCTGCTTAACATTATTGTAAATTAAAAAAAAAAAACTTTTACATCATTTTGCTAGTGTAATCTAATTTCATTTTCTATCAGGCCTGTGTGTCAGGCTCACATCATATACTGTGATTAATTCTTCAGTGCCACCACTGATATCTGGTTAACATTATTTTAAATTAAAAAAAAAAAAAAACTTTTACATCATTTTGCTAGTGTAATCTAATTTCATTTTCCATCAGGCCTGTGCGTCAGGCCCACATCATATAGTGTGATTAATAGCTTTTTTCCACCACTTATATCTGGTGTAACATTAGTGTAAATTTCTTCTAGTGTTATTTAATTTTAGTTGCCAGGCCAGCCTGGCTGCCATTAGTGCCAGCCTGTGTGTCAGGCTGCCAGCATATACTGTGCCTACTTCCATCCTCAGTGCCAGTCCACCACTCCTATCTGGTGTAACATTAGTTTAAATTTTGTAAAAAAAAAAACTTTTACATCAGTCTTCTAGTGTTATTTAATTTTAGTTGCCAGGCCAGCCTGCCACTAGTGCCAGCCTGTGTGTCAGGCTGCCAGCACATACTGTGCCTACTTCTATCCTGAGTGCCATCACTCCTATCTGTTGTAACATTAGTGTAACTTTTTTAAAAAAAAACTTTTACATCAGTCTGCTATTGTTATTTAATTGCAGTTGCCTGTCTGCCAGCGTGTGTGCCAGGCCCACTTTCCAACTAGTGCCACGAAATCATATTTGTTATAACAGTAGTGTAAATATTTAAAATAAAAACTTTTTTGACTGTGAATCATCAGTCTGCTAGTGCAATTGAATTGCAGTTGCCTGCCTGCCAGCGTGCGTGCCAGGCCCACTTGCCAACTAGTGCCAGCAATCATATTTGTTATAACAGTATTGTAAATATTTAAAATTAAAACGTTTTTGACTGAGAAACATCAGTCATCCAGTGTAATCTAATTGCAGTTGCCTTCCTCCCAGCGTGTGTGACAGGCCCACTTGCCAACTAGTGCCACCAATCATATTTGTTATAACAGTAGTGTAAATATTTTAAAAAAATATTTTTTGACTGTGAAAGATCAGTCTGCTAGTGTAATCTAATTGAAGTTGCCTGCCAGCGTGTGTGCCAGGCCCACTTGCTGCCAACTACTGCCACCAATCATATTTGTTATAACAGTTTTGAAAATATTTAAAATCAAAACTTTTTTGACTGTGAATCATCAGTCTGCTAGTGCAATTGAATTGCAGTTGCCTGCCTGCCAGCATGTGTGCCAGGCCCACTTGCCAACTAGTGCCACCAATCATATTTGTTATAACAGTATTTTAAATATTTAAAAAAAAAAACTTTTTTGACTGTGAAACATCAGTCTACTATAGTAATCTAATTGAAGTTGCCGGCCTGCCAGCGTGTGTGCCAGAGCCACTTGCCAAGTTAGTGGCACCACTCATATTTGTTGTCACAGTACTTTTTAATATTTAAAAAATAAACATTTTGACTTTGAAACATCAGTCTGCTTTTTTGTGTCAGGCTCACAGCGTATACTGTGCCCACTTGCCCAGTGCCACCACTCATAATTTGTTTAATAGTATTGTAAGTGTACATTTTAAAAAAAATGACAGGCAGAGGCAGGCCACCCCGCAGGTGCCATCGTGGTCGTGGAGCTGAGATTCCTTTAGACCCTAGAACTATGCACATTGTTCAGAGGCCAGGTGCCAGGGACGCGAAAAGTTCTGAGGAGGACCTAGTTGAATGGCTAACACAGGACACCCAATCTTCTACAGCTTCAGCTCCTAGTCCTAACCTTTACGCACCATCCACCTCCAGCTGTGCTTTGGGCACCTCTCAAGTGACCAGTGCCACTCGCCCGCCTGTCGCCACCACCAACACTAGCACCACAGCTGCTTCACTTGATCTGTCAGAGGAGTTATTGACACATCAGTTGGAAGAAATGAGTGATGCGCAACCATCATTGACAGAGGATGTAGATAACAGAGATATGTCTCAGTCAGGCAGCATTACAGACATGGACGTACGGTGTGATGATGATGAATGTTGTACCCACTGCTGTTTCCTTTGTTGATGTGTCAGATACAAGTGAAGTGGTTGATGATGATTAGTGATGTCGCAAACTTAAAAATTTCGGTTCGCGAACGGCGGACTAGAACTTCCGGCATTGTTCGCGAACCACCATTGACTTCAATAGGCAGGCGAACTTTAAAACCTACAAGGACTCTTTCTAGCCACAATTGTGATGGAAAAGTTGTTTCAAGGGGACTAACACCTGGACTGTGGCATGCTGGAGGGGGATGCATGTCAAAACTCCCATGGAAAATTACATAGTTGATGCAGAGTCTGCTTTTAACCCATAAAGGGCCTAAATCACCTACCATTCCTAAATTGTTTAAAATAACGTGCTTTAAAACATCAGTTATGATGTTGTATCGATCAGGTAGTGTAAGGATTACGCCCGCTTCACAGTGACAGACCAAACTCCAAGTGTAACGCACCGCAAACAACCGCAAACAGTCCATTTGCACAACCACGAGATAGATAGATTTGATAGATAGATACATAGATTACATAGCTCAATCGATGCAATATACATATGATCGATACAAATTATATAGATCAATAGATGCAATATACATTTGATAGATACGAATTACATAGATCAATAGATGCAATATCCATTTGATAGATACGAATGTTATCTATCCAAAGATGCAATATACATTTGATAGATACAAATTACATCAATCAAAAGATGTTATATACATTCTATAGATACGAATTACTTTGATCAATAGATGCAATATACATTTGATAGATACGTTTGATAGTTAGATCGATTTGATAGATAAATAGATAGATTTGAAAGATATATAATTTCCCTAACAGAGTATAACAATAAGACATGCGGTCTGGGACCCGTGGTGTGTTAAGTAGTACTATTCTTAGTAGTTTAATACAACCTGTTACTCCCCCTATCGGGGGAGGTCTATATGGCCTGCATTTTTGGAACCGGGAGATGGAAGAAGATGATTGGTCTGTCCTCCTACTTCAAATTTTTCAAAAACACAAGTGGCTGTCTCAAAACAGTCCGGACACGAGATAGATAGATAGGATAGATAGATATACATAGATTGATAGTTATATAGAATCAATAGAAGATAAATAGATAGATTTGTTAGATATATAATTACCCTGACAAAGTATAATAATTAAACATGCGGTCTGGGACCCATGGTAACTAGGTTGTGTTAAGTAATACTATTCTTAGAACTTATAGCCCTGTAACTCCTCCTATCGGTGGAGGTCTATATGGCCTGCATGATTACCATGACAGAGTATAACAACAAGACACGCGGTCTGGAACCCATGGTAACTAGGTTGTGTTAAGTAAAACTTTTCTTAGCAGTTTAATCCTTTTTACTCCCCCTTTCGGTGGAGGTCTATATGGCCTTTATGATTACCCTGACATAGTATAACAACAAAACATGCAGTGTGGGACCCATGGTATCTAGGTTGTGTTAAGTAGTACTATTCTTAGAACTGTAATGCCTGTTACTCCCCCTATCAAGGGAGGTCTATATGGCCTGCATGATTACCCTGACAAAGTATAATAACAAAACATGCGGTCATGGACCCATGGTAATTAGGTTGTGTTAAGTAGTACTATTCTTAGCACTTTAATCCCTGTTACTCCCCCTATCGGGGGAGGACTATATGGCCTGCATGATTACCTTACCAAAATATAACAATAAGACATGCGGTCTGGGAACTAGTGTTAACTAGGTTGTGTGAAGTTGTACTATTCTTAGCACTTTAATCCCTGTTACTCCCCCTATCAAGGGAGATCTATATGGCCTGCATGATTACCCTGACAAAGTATAACAACCAAACATGCGGTCTGGGACCCATGGTAACTAGGTTGTGTAAAGTAGTTCTGGGACCCATGGTAACTAGATTGTGTGAAGTTGTACTATTCTTAGCACTTTAATCCCTGTTACTCCCCCTATCAAGGGAGGTCTATATGGCCTGCATGATTACCCTGACAAAGTATAACAACCAAACATGCGGTCTGGGACCCATGGTGGTGCTGGTATAACTAGGTTTTCTTAAGTATTACTATTCTTCGCAGTTTAATCCCTGTGATTGGTCTGTCATACTACTTCAAATTTGTCAAAAATACAAGTGGCTGTCTCAAAACAGTCCGGACACAAGATAGATAGATAGGATAGATAGATATACATAGATTGATAGTTAGATAGAATCGATAGAAGATAAATAGATAGAATTGTTTGATATATAATTATCCTGATAAAGTATAATAATTAAACATGCGGTCTGGGACCCATGGTAACTAGGTTGTGTTAAGTAATACTATTCTTAGAACTTATAGCCCTGTAACTCCTCCTATCGGTGGAGGTCTATATGGCCTGCATGATTACCATGACAGAGTATAACAACAAGACACGCGGTCTGGAACCCATGGTAACTAGGTTGTGTTAAGTAAAACTTTTCTTAGCAGTTTAATCCTTTTTACTCCCCCTTTCGGTGGAGGTCTATATGGCCTTCATGATTACCCTGACATAGTATAACAACAAAACATGCAGTGTGGGACCCATGGTATCTAGGTTGTGTTAAGTAGTACTATTCTTAGAACTGTAATGCCTGTTACTCCCCCTATCAAGGGAGGTCTATATGGCCTGCATGATTACCCTGACAAAGTATAATAACAAAACATGCGGTCATGGACCCATGGTAATTAGGTTGTGTTAAGTAGTACTATTCTTAGCACTTTAATCCCTGTTACTCCCCCTATCGGGGGAGGACTATATGGCCTGCATGATTACCTTACCAAAATATAACAATAAGACATGCGGTCTGGGAACTAGTGTTAACTAGGTTGTGTGAAGTTGTACTATTCTTAGCACTTTAATCCCTGTTACTCCCCCTATCAAGGGAGGTCTATATGGCCTGCATGATTACCCTGACAAAGTATAACAACCAAACATGCGGTCTGGGACCCATGGTAACTAGGTTGTGTAAAGTAGTACTATTCTTAGCACTTTCATCCCTGTAACTCCTCCTATCGGGGGAAGTCTATATGGCCTGCATGATTACCATGACAAAGTATAGCAACAAGACACGCGGTCTGGGACCCATGGTAACTAGATTGTGTGAAGTTGTACTATTCTTAGCACTTTAATCCCTGTTACTCCCCCTATCAAGGGAGGTCTATATGGCCTGCATGATTACCCTGACAAAGTATAACAACCAAACATGCGGTCTGGGACCCATGGTGGTGCTGGTATAACTAGGTTTTCTTAAGTATTACTATTCTTCGCAGTTTAATCCCTGTGATTGGTCTGTCATACTACTTCAAATTTGTCAAAAATACAAGTGGCTGTCTCAAAACAGTCCGGACACAAGATAGATAGATAGGATAGATAGATATAAATAGATTGATAGTTAGATAGAATCGATAGAAGATAAATAGATAGAATTGTTTGATATATAATTATCCTGATAAAGTATAATAATTAAACATGCGGTCTGTGACCCATGGTAACTAGGTTGTGTTAAGTAGTACTATTCTTAGCACTTTCATCCCTGTAACTCCCCCTATCAGGGGAGGTCTATATGGCCTGCATGATTACCCTTACAAAATATAATAATAAGACATATGCTCTGGGACCCATGTTAAGGTTGTGTTAAGTAGTACTGTTCTTAGCATTTTAATACCTGTTACTCACCCTATCGGGGGAGGTCTATATGGCCTGCATGATTACCCTTACAAAATATAAATAATAAGACATATGCTCTGGGACCCATGTTAAGGTTGTGTTAAGTAGTACTGTTCTTAGCATTTTAATACCTGTTACTCACCCTATCGGGGGAGGTCTATATGGCCTGCATGATTACCCTTACAAAATATAATAACAAGACATGCGCCCTGGGACCCATGGTAAGGTTGTGTTAAGTAGTACTGTTCTTATTAGTTTAATACCTGTTACAACACCGAATGGTGGGAGGTCTATATGGCCTGCATGATTAGCCCCACCAAACAAAACAACAAGCCATGCGGTCCCATGGCTAACTCGGTTGTTTAAAGTAGGACTATTCTTAGCACTTTCATCCCTGTTACTTCCAGGCCTCTCGGGGGAGGTCTACATGGCCATCATGATTAGCCTAACAAAGTACAACAATAAAACCTTGGCTCTTGAAACCCTGTTAATTTGGTTTATTTCGGTAGTACTGTTCTTATTAGTTTAATACCTGTTACAACACCGAATGGTGGGAGGTCTATATGGCCTGCATGATTAGCCGCACCAAACAAAAAAACAAGACATGCGGTCTTGGACTAAGACCCATGGCTAACTCGGTTGTGTAAAGTAGTACTATTCTTAGCACTTTCAACCCTGTTACTTCCAGGCCTTTCGGGGGAGGTCTACTTGGCCATCATGATTAGCCTAACAAAGTACAACACTAAAACCTTGGCTCTTGAAACTCTGTTAATTCGGTTTATTTCGGTAGTGCTGTTCTTATTAGTTTAATACCTGTGACAACACCGAATGGTGGGAGGTCTATACGGCCTGCATGATTAGTCGCACCAAATAAAACAACATGACATGCGTTCTTGAACTGGGACCCATGGCTAACTCGGTTGTGTAAATTAGTACTATTCTTAGCATTTTCATCCCTGTTACTTCCAGACCTCTCGGGGGAGGTCTACACTTTCATCCCTGTTACTTCCAGGCCTCTCTGGGGAGGTCTACATGGCCATCATGATTAGCCTAACAAAGCACAACACTAAACCTTGGCTCTTGAAACCCTGTTAATTCAGTTTATTTCGGTAGTACTGTTCTTATTAGTTTAATACCTGTTACAACACTGAATGGTGGGAGGTCTATATGGCCTGCATGATTAGCTGCGCCAAACAAAGCAACAAGACATGCGGTCTTGGACTAAGACCCATGGCTAACTCGGTTGTGTAAAGTAGTACTATTCTTAGCACTTTCATCCCTGTTACTTCCAGGCCTCTCGGGGGAGGTCTACATGGCCATCATGATTAGCCTAACAAAGTACAACACTAAAACCTTGGCTCTTGAAACCCTGTTAATTCGGTTTATTTCGGTAGTACTGTTCTTATTAGTTTAATACCTGTTACAACACCGAATGGTGGGAGGTCTATACGGCCTGCATGATTAGTCGCACCAAATAAAACAACATGACATGCGTTCTTGAACTGGGACCCATGGCTAACTCGGTTGTGTAAATTAGTACTATTCTTAGCATTTTCATCCCTGTTACTTCCAGACCTCTCGGGGGAGGTCTACACTTTCATCCCTGTTACTTCCAGGCCTCTCTGGGGAGGTCTACATGGCCATCATGATTAGCCTAACAAAGCACAACACTAAAACCTTGGCTCTTGAAACCCTGTTAATTCAGTTTATTTCGGTAGTACTGTTCTTATTAGTTTAATACCTGTTACAACACTGAATGGTGGGAGGTCTATATGGCCTGCATGATTAGCCGCGCCAAACAAAGCAACAAGACATGCGGTCTTGGACTAAGACCCATGGCTAACTCGGTTGTGTAAAGTAGTACTATTCTTAGCACTTTCATCCCTGTTACTTCCAGGCCTCTCGGGGGAGGTCTACATGGCCATCATGATTAGCCTAACAAAGTACAACACTAAAACCTTGGCTCTTGAAACCCTGTTAATTCGGTTTATTTCGGTAGTACTGTTCTTATTAGTTTAATACCTGTTACAACACCGAATGGTGGGAGGTCTATACGGCCTGCATGATTAGTCGCACCAAATAAAACAACATGATATGCGTTCTTGAACTGGGACCCATGGCTAACTCGGTTGTGTAAATTAGTACTATTCTTAGCATTTTCATCCCTGTTACTTCCAGACCTCTCGGGGGAGGTCTACATGGCCATCATGATTACCCTCACCAAAATATAACAACAAGACGTGAGGTCAGGGGACCGTGGTAAGGTTACTTCCTTTTGCACAATCGAGTATAACAGTTGCAGGCAGAGGTTCTGACCCTGCATTATGGCTGCACCTATCCCTAAAAGAGGCATCCGTTACAGAGTCTGTGGGCATGTATGCAAAGAGCTGGCCTGCCTAAAAGGAGCAGCAAGGCAGTACAGGTCATTCTCCTTCAGCCGTTTTATACGATGGCCTACGACCCTCAACAGCCACAACAGCATGAAACACCACATATGCCATCCTTTTGAACAATAGAGTACAGGTATGGCATTGATTTTAGGAACACTGAGATAATTTTTACGAACCGTGAAATTGAACAAAAAACCATGCTTGGACACCCAGTACAGTACAGGTCGTTCTCCTTCAGCCTTTTTATAAGAGGGTCCAGGACCCTCAACAGAAAAAAATGCAGGAAAGAGGACATATGGCATTCTTTAGAACAATAGAGTACAGGTACGGCATTGATTTTAGAAACCCGGAGATAATTTTTAGGAACCGGGAAATTGAACAAAAAAAATTATTGGACACCCAGTACACGTCGTTCTCCTTCAGCCTTTTTATAAGAGGCTCCAGGACCCTCAACAGAAACAACAGCAGGAAAGAGGACATATAGCATCCTTTAGAACAATAGAGTACAGGTACGGCATTAATTTTAGAAACCCGGAGATCATTTAGAGGAACCGGGAAATTGAACCAAAAATATGATTGGACACCCAGTACACGTCGTTCTCCTTCAGCCTTTTTATAAGAGGGTCCAGGACCCTCAACAGAAACAACAGCAGGAAAGAGGACATATGGCATCCTTTTGAACAATAGAGTACAGGTACGTCATTGATTTTAGAAACCCGGAGATAATTTTTAGGAACCGGGAAATTGAACCAAAAAAATGATTGGACACCCAGTACACGTCGTTCTCCTTCAGCCTTTTTATAAGAGGGTCCAGGACCCTCAACAGAAACAACAGCATGAAACACCACATATGCCATCCTTTTGCACAATAGAGTACAGGTATGGCATCCATTTTAGAAACCCGGAGATAATTTTTAGGAACCGGGAGATGGAAAAAGAAGCTTGGACAACCAGTACACTTTGTTCTCCTTCAGCCTTTTTAGACGAGGGTCCCGGACCCTCAACAGGCACAACAGCATGAAACACCACATATGCCATCCTTTTGCACAATAGAGTACAGGTATGGCATCCATTTTAGAAACCCGGAGATAATTTTTAGGAACCGGGAGATGGAAAAAGAAGCTTGGACAACCAGTACACTTTGTTCTCCTTCAGCCTTTATAGACGAGGGTCCCGGACCCTCAACAGGCACAACAGCATGAAACACCACATATGCCATCCTTTTGCACAATAGAGTACAGGTATGGCATCCATTTTAGAAACCCGGAGATAATTTTTAGGAACCCGGGAGATGGAAAAAGATGCTTGGACAACCAGTACACTTTGTTCTCCTTCAGCCTTTTTAGACGAGGGTCCCGGACCCTCAACAGAAACAACAGCATGAAACACCACATATGCCACCCTTTTGCACAATCGAGTAAAGGTATGGCATTGATTTGAGGAACCCGGAGATAATTTAGAGGAACCAGGAATATTGTACAAAAAACGTGCTTGGACACCCAGTACAGATCGTTCTCCTTCAGCCTTTTTATACGATGGCCCAAGACCCAAAGCAGGCACAACAACATGAAACACTACATATGCCATCCTTTTACACAATTGAGTACAGGTATGGCATTGATTTGAGGAACCCGGAGATAATTTAGAGGAACCGGGAATATTGAACAAAAAATGTGCTTGGACACCCAGTACAGGTCGTTCTCCTTCAGCCTTTTTGTACGATGGGCCACGAACCTCAACAGGCACAACAGCATGAAACACCACATATGCCATCCTTTTGCACAATAGACTACAGGTATGGCATAGATGGAACCCGGAGATAATTTAGAGGAACCAAGAGATGGATAAAGATGCTTGGTCGGTCCTCCTCCTTCAAATTTGGGGCACTGCGCGTGCAATCTACTGTGCCACCAGATATGAGTGGTGTGTTAAGTAGTACTATTCTTTTTTTTTTTTTTTTTTTTAAAGTTTTTATTTTTCAAGACTTTATAGATACAGAAAAGAAAAATATTACATTCATTTGAAGCACATAGATATGAAAAATATCCACATCATGTCTAAACAGGATCCAACTAAAATAACAAAAAGAAAAGTAAAAAAATACAAATATCAGATATCAAGCATCTATCACGTAGGGAAAATGAAATAACATTTCAGAGGAACCCCTTGTATAATTAAGATAATATAGATCAATATCGTATACCTCTGAGTTTAGCATGGGAAGAACAAAAAAAAAACAAAGAAAAGAAAAGAGGAAAGTGAAGGGGGGTTCTTCTATAGTCCCTTCCTCAGTATTATCGCTCAAGCCCTATTCGATTTGAATTTAATAATTAACATCTTCCAGCTTTAAATAACCATTCGGTCCTTGGACCGAATTACTAATCTAAATAAATCTAAATTACTCTACTTTCTGAGGGCTTGTGAACTAATTCTGATACCTCCAAACCCTAGACTGCCTGGAATATCTGAATCTAGGATCAGCAAATTTTGACTCTATATATGACCATTTCCCATGACCCATAACCGTACTTATTAGGAGGTACCTTTGCCTGCATGGAGTCTATTTAGTGGTTCTCAACAAAACTCAACCTTAGTATGCTAAATCGCTAAGGAACTTCAGCCATCCAGCCTTCTGAGGTTTAGCCCCAGAAGAGGGCAGCGAGCGGTAGGCGGAGGGGAGGAGAGAGGGGAGGGGAAAGAGGGGAAAGAGAAGAAAAGGAGAGAGAAGAAAAAAAAAAAAAAAAAAAAAAGGGGGGGGGGGGAAGGGAGGAAAGAGGGAAGAAGGGAGAGGGGAAATAGTTATATTACCCCCTTTTCCAGCTTATGTGTCACATCACCAAACTATGGCTCTAAAAACCAGAACCTTGGGAGATTTCCCCCGTCTATTTGTTGTTGTATCCACATGGACCCTTTCCAGTAAGATAAGAGCTGACCCTGTGTTCCCATGGGGAGGGAGCCAATAAATCCCTTCCATTTATTGAAGAACCTGGATAACTGTTTAGGATTGATATCTCTAATATTATATTGCTCAAATACCATCTGATGTTGTACTTCTTTTAAGAAGTCTTTGAATTTAGGGGATTTTTTACCTCTCCAACTTTTAAGAATTAGATTCCTCCCTATCAGAATAAGTAGATTAACTAATCTATTGTTGGGGATAGCAGGGGTGTATTTACACAGAAAAAAAATTTGTAATGGGGTCAATTTCAATCTTATCCTGGTTATCTTATTGCTCCAAAAATTTATTTTCTGCCAGAATTGATGTATTTTTGGACAGGTCCAGAAACAGTGTAGCAAATCTGCACTCTCATAACAGCATTTGGGGCAATTTTGCCTTTCAGGGTTCCATTTTGCCAATCGGGCAGGTGTATAGTACACCCTATTTAATAGTTTGAGGTGTGATTCTTTCCAACTATGCATAATCGTAGCACCAAAAACCAGTGTTATACTCTGTAAAGTTGTCGTGATATCTAAAGTAACCTTGTCCTTAGCCCATTTATTCGTTATTTCCAAAATATTACGCTTCCCCCCAATTTTCAGGATAGTGTTGTAGATGCGGGAGATAGTGCACACCCCCTCCCGATATTCTCTTAAAATTATTTTTAATTCTTGGCTATCAATTTCTGGTCCTGTGTCCTGCCTTAGTGTCTCTATCCAATGCCTAAGCTGTAAATAGGCAAAGAAACTGGACCTCGGGAGGTTAAATTGAAGAGATATTTGCTCAAACGACTGAAGCCTTAGATTATTGCCTTCACATACCTGAATTACATCGTACACTCCTCTCTCCGACCATGTCTGAAATATAGAGGGATCTAATCCCGGTAAAAAGCCCGGGTTACCTCGTAAAGGCAAAAACTCTGATTTGCGAAAGTCAATTCTTAGTTCACTACATATTTTTTGCCAGGCCTGTACTATGGATTTGAATATAGTCATTTGGTGAATTATTCCAGGCAATCTACTTACAGGGTGATGCAAGACTGCCTTTAAGCTAAAAGGCTTAATTATTGATGATTCAATTTCAAGGAAGGAAACCAATTCTCTTTCAGAGATCCAGTCTAGCGCAAATTTAGCTAAGGCGGCATAATTGTAGAATTTAACGTTGGGGCATGCCATACCGCCATAGGCTTTCGGTAGTGATAGTTTAAAGATGGAGATACGTGGTTTCCCACCTTGCCAAATGAATTGGTTAAAGCTCCTCTGGAGCAAGGTCAAGTCTCTGTTATATAGTAACAAAGGTAAGTTCTGTAAAAAATATAGAAGCTTTGGAAACAAAACCACCTTGATCAGTATAATTCGAGCTGTGATTGATATTGGTAAATTACCCCATTTCTTGAGACTCCTATCAAGCCCTCTGATACATGGCTTAAAATTAAGCTCATACCATAAGTTAGGGTCTTTGCTCAATGTAATACCTAGGTAAGTAATCTGTGTTGTTTCCTTGAAAGGATAATTCCCAGAGTTGCTGGGTTTATGAATCCACATGATCTCAGATTTCCCATAGTTAATTTTATAGCCTGAAAAGGAACTAAATATATTAAATATCACAATAAGCTGGGGAATAGAAATAGTTGTGTTACTAAGGAAGAGCAATAGGTCATCTGCAAATAATGAAAGGACCAATCTATGCCCTCCAATCTGAATACCCTGCATTACATTCCGCAAGTAAACTGCCAATGGTTCAATGGATAGATTGAATAGGAATGGGGATAAAGGGCAGCCTTGCCTGGTTCCACATCTAAGAACAATCCTATTAGTGGGTTGCCCATTCACTATTATTGAAGAATATGGTTCTCTATAGAGTTGTCTAATGAATTGTTGAAAAATACCCGTTATACCAAACTTCTCCAAAGAAGTGAAAAGATGGTCCCATATGATAGCATCAAATGCTTTTTCAGCATCAATTGTAAGAATAGCTTGGTCAGGCTTGGTATACTGTCTTTTCTTCTCCGCCTTATTCCAGAAATAGTCCAATACTAGCTGGACTTTCCGTAGATTTTTAACTGGGTTTCTGCCCATCATAAAACCGGTCTGGTCGGGGTGTATCATGGAGCCTAAGGGAGATTTTAATCTATTGGCTAAGATGTATGTAAGAATTTTATAGTCCTGATTAAGGAGTGAGATTGGCCTATAAGAAGATGTAAGTTCTGGGTCCTTACCTTTCTTTAATATCAAGACTATATTGGATGCCGCAAATAAGGGAGATTGTGGGTTGTTGTCTACGAAGTATTTATTAAATAGTTTACCCAAAACTGGGGATATATGTTCCGATAGTATTTTGTAGAATTCGGCCGGCAAATCATCTGGACCGGGAGCTTTTCACAATTTTAACTTTTTTATAGTACTACTTATTTCTTCCCCAGATATAGGTTCGTTAAGACGCTGGAGATCTTCTATTTCAATTTGGGGTAAATTAACTCTTTGCCAGAACTGCTCCTTATTTACCATGTTAACCTGTTTGGTTGCATAAAGCTGTTGAAAAGTTTGAAAAAAAGCTTCCCTTATTTCTACAGGATCGGTCACTCTATTATTCCCAATTTTCAGTGCCGGAATAAAATTCTTTTGTTGCCTAATCTTGATAATTCTCGCAATGTACTTAGCCGAAACACCCTGTACCCCTAAGTAAAAAGCCTTCAATTTTTGTTCTTCTGCATTTGATTGTTGTTTTAAAAAGAAGTCGTATACTAATTTATTGTTTTTATATTTAGTCCAAAGATCAATAGATGGGTTGCTAAGATATTTACGATAACTATTTCTCAATGTGTTGGAAAGTTGCTCCTCTCTCTTAGCCCGAATCGCCTTAGTTCTTACTAAGTACGCTTTAATCTCGCCTCTGAAGACCGCCTTTGCTGTCTCCCAGAATATTTCTGGCCTATCTAAGTAATTTGCATTATCAGCCTGAAATAGATTCCATCTATTCTGCATCCATTTTCTGAAGCTGGCATTATTCACCAGATACTGCGGAAAAAATAATCTACTATTACCTGCTAAAGATCTATCAATCAAACTTATCTTCAATGAGATAATAGCGTGATCTGAGATCACAATGTCCTGAATTGCAGACCCAATTTTCATTTTTAGCATATGTTTCGCGATTAAAAAGTAATCAATTCGAGAGAAGGAAGAATGTGCGCCTGACGCACATGTATATTCTCGTTGATCTGGATTTTGTGTCCGCCATATGTCTTGCAGAGCCAATTTTTGGCAGAATTTTTGTAAGATTACCGCTTCCCTAGCTTTTCTCGGAGTGAATCTGGGCTTTGATCTGTCCAAACTATGTGAGAAAGCCATATTAAAATCGCCAGCAACCACTATGTTCTTCTCAATATGTAAAAACAACTTTAGACTAATATCTTCCCAGAAATCTCTGTCTATCACATTAGGTCCATATACATTGCATAGAACAAAGATACAGTTATTAATTTCTATCTCAAGAATTTGAAATCTCCCGTTAATATCATTGAGGACTGAAATGATGTTGTAAGTCAACTGTTTATTTATTAAAATAGCCAAGCCTCTTTTGGTCTTATCATAGGGGGTGTACACTACCTCCCCCACCCACTTACTCTTAAGTTTCATGGCCTCTTTGGGCCGAAGATGGGTCTCCTGTATAAAAACTAGATCAGGATTCTGTCTCCCAAGGTGTCTAATCAGCAATTTCCTTTTACTTGGAGATGAGATCCCTCCAATGTTCCAAGAAAGAAACTTAAGAGTAACCATTTAAAATATTATTAAGGGGTGCAGAACAAAAACTAGTATAAAATAAAAAAAAAAAAAAAAAAAAAAAAAAAAGGAAGAAGCCCCCTATACAAACCCCCCCTCCCCGCTCTGCCCCGCCCCATGACCACTCCACCCCGCCACCGCTCTTTATCTCTTTCTTACTCCAGCAGGAGAAGAAACAATACAAAAAAATGAACATCCAGAAATTCATCCTATTGATCTCATATATGTTTAAACAGTACATTTCCCTGTCCTTTCATTTTTATACTATCCCTAGGCTCTGACAGTATAATTTAATCTGTTCAACTTTTGTAAAAGTATGTATTTCTCCATCCTTATCTATTACAATCTTTGCTGGATATACAAGTCTTGCTCTTAGATTGGCTCTAATTAGTTGAGAACAAAATGGGGCCATTTCCCTACGTTTGTTTTGAGTCTCGTATGAGAAGTCTTGAAACAGTAATAATTTACTGGACCCCACCATGATATTATTGTTTTTACGGTATAATCTAAGTATATGAAACTTGTCCTGAAAGTTTAAAAATTTAATAATCACAACCCTAGGTTTAATAGGACCATCTGAGTTCCTTCTGGGTGCTCCTATTCTATGGGCTCTCTCTATGGGTAACCTTACGTTCTCAGCAGTACTCCCTACCAGCTTAGGAAGCTGACTAGATGCAAAGTTTATCAGGTCGTGATATTCTGCCGTTTCTGGTAGGCCAACAACCCTCAGGTTGTTGCGCCTAGACCTGTCTTCAAGTTCCTCAATTTTAGATTGTATAAGGTTAAGTTTACTATCATGCGAATTGATTGTCTGATCTTGAGCTACTGATCTATCTTCCATGTCCGACACTCTGGTTTCTAACTCATTCATCCGTGCTGTAAATTGTTTAATTTCATTTGTAGCTGTGGCCACTTCTTGTCTTAAGGACTCAAATTGTGGCATAATTAATTCTGAAATTTGCTGTAGTAGGGATGGATTATCTATACAGCTTGGAGTTGTTTCATTTTGTACATGTATTTCTGTACTACTTTCATTAGGCTTAAGTTTTTTCTCCTTCGGTTTAGGCGGCATGTTGAGTGAGAGTGTTTTGGAATGTGAAATATATTTTTCCATATAGGTAGATAAATCTGTCAAATAGAGGGACCAGTTTTCAAATTTAGATTTATAGTGCTAATATATTGTCAACTAAGGTTTTTATGCCCTCTCTACTTTATGAGTGTATATCGTGGTGTCAACAACAAATATCGTGCAAGCGTGTCCCAAGAGAGGGAAATTAGAAGAAAAGAAAAAACAAATTCTTAAGATTCCCTTCCCCTTTCCTGCTGGTTAAAAGCAATACCAGCAGGAACACAATTGTGATATTTTGTGCAAAACTTAACTACATATATTCCAACCTCTTAATTAGTAGTAATAGTCAACAAAAACTATTTATCAATATAAACTTTCTTATTACAATAATACTTTTGTGTGAAAAAAAAAAAAAAGAAAAAATTTTTTTTTTGAGAACAAAAAAGGAAAAAGACAGCAAAGTGGGAGTGAAGAAAGAAGGGAATACAGATAAGAAAAAAGGGGGGGAAAAAGAAAGAAGAAAAAGGCAAAAAAAAACAGTGTGTCTGCCGCTTTAAAAAACCTTGTTACACTTCCCAGTAATTATTCTGTATTTTGCCACAGTATCAGAAAACAAACGTTTTTAGCACGCAGTCAGCTATATACTTCTGGAGAAGGAGAGAGAGAAAGAAAAAAAATACAAGAGAAAAAAAAAACAGAGAAAGACCAGACCCTTTATATGCATAAAACTTAACCATTAAACTATTTCTTGTCTGTATAGACAGGTACACTTGAGGAAAAACCTTATATAGCCATAGCAGGAACTGCAGCAGAGTTGTTATGAGAAGAGCTACATAGGAGAATGTGGCCACTCTTTTATGTTTATGTTTAGGGTATATAAGCCTAAGTGGACTCTGATAAGCTAGTTCTCTGTTACACTAAACACATCACATTCAGCTTATAAAGTTCTGATATTTAGAGATCACTCTAATGCAGTCTTTATTCTGGAGTTTTAAAGTCACTGGATTGATTTAATGTCACAGGTCTTATTCTGATAATATATCCTCTCTGTAATCAGCTACGAATTATTTCCAGGGGGACTTTGCCTTCAGAGGACAGCACTTTCCTACCACCTCACCCCTTTTCACATCTCAAAGCAGTGGTCCTCTTGTTGTTACTTTAGAGGGTCCTGTAGAATGTCCCTTGATTTTAGGGTTTTGTGCCAGAGAGGAATTTACAGATTTAGGCTACTAGCTTAATCATTTAACCATTTATCAGCTTTTAAGGGCTTTGTTTGATCCATGCCCTCAGTCCTCAGCTCTTGCCCGCTTAAAGTCCAGTTAACCAACTATAATATAGGAAGCATTGGGGCGATCTTATGAGGGAGTTATAACCTGTAGCCTTCTACCAACTAACGGCACTCAGACTTCCCCTTTATCCCTGGCCAAGCTTATGTTCCCGACTTACAGTCCAGCTCTAGATTCCAGGGGGACCTAGCTTGAGTGTCATTAAAGATTGGGGGCACTTAACACAGTAAAAGAGGGGGGAAGTCAGAAACAAACAAGACTTGCCCGTAGTACCTGCTTCTTCCGGCACTCCGTCTGAATGGAAACACAATACCTTGTTGATACAAGCCGGTCTCCACCAACCAGGTCCTGTTTGATGCCGCCGGGACCTTTGTACTGCTATTCCGTGAAGGGGGGATCATCCAGGAGCGCTGTGTGTTAAGGCCGCCAAACACAGACACCTCTGCGGCTACAGCCTTGCCCTCAGCCTGCTCCTTCACCTTCGCTCCCCTGTCAGGACCAGTCGAATCAGCACCGGACCAGATGTTATCCTTAGGTTCCGGGTGAGTAGGGGACTTGTCGGGCTTAAGCACCTCCAGGGGTGCAACACAAATCTGTGAAATTAGATCTGCCGGTTCCGCTCCGCCGCCAAACACTGCCCCACTCAAATGTCTCCAAACAGGTAGTCGGAGAGGTTGTTGTCCTACTTGTAATTGAACGCCCCTTGGCGTCGCGACTCTGCACCCGAGTCAATCTGCCACTCGGCAGCCGGGCTCTGCTGGTAAATATCCGGGCCAGTGTGAGTCACCTGGCCAAGGAATAACGCAGGTAGGTTAGGTCTCTAGAGCTCAAAATTCCCTGAGCTCGGTGCTAGCGTCCCACGTTGCTGCTAGCTCCTCCCTTTCCGGCCGCCCCTATCTTATTTTTTGTGTAAGTAGTACTATTCTTAACAGTTTAATCACTGTTATGTGCGTTTTTTTTTTTTTTTTTTGCTTTGAGTTTTGTAGCCACAGTGCAGCAGCAGAGTCCAGAAAAATTAGGCATTTACAAATGCCTGAAAAATTTGGTATTGTTGCAGCCACTGCTGTAGCAGCGGCCAGAAAAATTTATGTTTGTAAAACATTTAGAAAGTGCCCTAAAACCTTGCGGCTTGAACACTAGTTGTTGGCGGATAAGTCACGCAAGTCATCCTGCATTATAAGAAAAAAAAAAGCCAGCGTGTGTACCATTTGTAGCCCAAGGCAGCTCATCTCATCATCAGGCCTTTTTTACTCAAATGTATCGCCCAATGTCAGTCCCTTCGGGATCGATCCCTCATTCATTTTAATAAAGGTGAGATAGTCAAGACTTTTGACCTAGGCGACTTCTCTTCTCAGTGACAAAACCTTCTGCTGCACTGAAGGTCCTTTCGGACAGGACACTTGAAGCGGGGCAGGCCAGAAGTTCAATTGCAAATTGGGATAGCTCAGGCCACAGGTCAAGCCTGCACACCCAGTAGTCAAGGGGTCCATCGCTCCTCAGAGTGTTGAGATCCGCAGTTAATGCTAGGTAGTCTGCTACCTGTCGGTTGATTCTTTCTCTGAGGCTGGATCCCGAAAGGCTCTGGCGATGCATAGGAGTTAAAAAGGTCTGCATGTCCTCCATCAACAACACGTCAGGAAAGTGTCCTGTCCTTGCCGCCGTGGTCGTGGGAGGAGGAGGAATACTTTCATCTCTTCCCCTGTTACATTCCCGTTGTGCTGTGACATCACCCTTATACGCTGTGTAAAGCATATTTTTTAATTTATTTTTAAAATGCTCCATCCTTTCCGACTTGCGGGAATTTGGTAACATTTCAGGCACTTTATGCTTATACGGGGGGTCTAGTAGCGTGGACACCCAGTACAGGTCGTTCTCCTTCAGCCTTTTTATAAGAGGGTCCAGGACCCTCAACAGAAACAAATGCAGGAAAGAGGACATATGGCATTCTTTACAACAATAGAGTACAGGTACGGCATTGATTTTAGAAACCCGGAGATAATTTTTAGGAACCGGGAAATTGAACAAAAAAAATTATTGGACACCCAGTACACGTCGTTCTCCTTCAGCCTTTTTATAAGAGGCTCCAGGACCCTCAACAGAAACAACAGCAGGAAAGAGGACATATAGCATCCTTTAGAACAATAGAGTACAGGTACGGCATTAATTTTAGAAACCCGGAGATCATTTAGAGGAACCGGGAAATTGAACCAAAAATATGATTGGACACCCAGTACACGTCGTTCTCCTTCAGCCTTTTTATAAGAGGGTCCAGGACCCTCAACAGAAACAACAGCAGGAAAGAGGACATATGGCATCCTTTTGAACAATAGAGTACAGGTACGTCATTGATTTTAGAAACCCGGAGATAATTTTTAGGAACCGGGAAATTGAACCAAAAAAATGATTGGACACCCAGTACACGTCGTTCTCCTTCAGCCTTTTTATAAGAGGGTCCAGGACCCTCAACAGAAACAACAGCATGAAACACCACATATGCCATCCTTTTGCACAATAGAGTACAGGTATGGCATCCATTTTAGAAACCCGGAGATAATTTTTAGGAACCGGGAGATGGAAAAAGAAGCTTGGACAACCAGTACACTTTGTTCTCCTTCAGCCTTTTTAGACGAGGGTCCCGGACCCTCAACAGGCACAACAGCATGAAACACCACATATGCCAACCTTTTGCACAATAGAGTACAGGTATGGCATCCATTTTAGAAACCCGGAGATAATTTTTAGGAACCGGGAGATGGAAAAAGAAGCTTGGACAACCAGTACACTTTGTTCTCCTTCAGCCTTTATAGACGAGGGTCCCGGACCCTCAACAGGCACAACAGCATGAAACACCACATATGCCATCCTTTTGCACAATAGAGTACAGGTATGGCATCCATTTTAGAAACCCGGAGATAATTTTTAGGAACCCGGGAGATGGAAAAAGATGCTTGGACAACCAGTACACTTTGTTCTCCTTCAGCCTTTTTAGACGAGGGTCCCGGACCCTCAACAGAAACAACAGCATGAAACACCACATATGCCACCCTTTTGCACAATCGAGTAAAGGTATGGCATTGATTTGAGGAACCCGGAGATAATTTAGAGGAACCAGGAATATTGTACAAAAAACGTGCTTGGACACCCAGTACAGGTCGTTCTCCTTCAGCCTTTTTATACGATGGCCCAAGACCCAAAGCAGGCACAACAACATGAAACACTACATATGCCATCCTTTTACACAATTGAGTACAGGTATGGCATTGATTTGAGGAACCCGGAGATAATTTAGAGGAACCGGGAATATTGAACAAAAAATGTGCTTGGACACCCAGTACAGGTCGTTCTCCTTCAGCCTTTTTATACGATGGGCCACGAACCTCAACAGGCACAACAGCATGAAACACCACATATGCCATCCTTTTGCACAATCGAGTACAGGTATGGCATTGATTTGAGGAACCCGGAGATAATTTAGAGGAACCGGGAATATTTAACAAAAAATGTGCTTGGACACCCAGTACAGGTCGTTCTCCTTCAGCCTTTTTATACGATGGGCCACGAACCTCAACAGGCACTACAGCATGAAACACCACATATGCCATCCTTTTGCACAATAGACTACAGGTATGGCATAGATGGAACCCGGAGATAATTTAGAGGAACCAAGAGATGAATAAAGATGCTTGGTCGGTCCTCCTCCTTCAAATTTGGGGCACTGCGCGTGCAATCTACTGTGCCACCAGATATGAGTGGTGTGTTAAGTAGTACTATTCTTAACAGTTTAATCACTGTTATGTGCGTTTTTTTTTTTTTGCTTTGAGTTTTGTAGCCACAGTGCAGCAGCAGAGTCCAGAAAAATTAGGCATTTACAAATGCCTGAAAAATTTGGTATTGTTGCAGCCACTGCTGTAGCAGCGGCCAGAAAAATTTATGTTTGTAAAACATTTAGAAAGTGCCCTAAAACCTTGCGGCTTGAACACTAGTTGTTGGCGGATAAGTCACGCAAGTCATCCTGCATTATAAGAAAAAAAAAAGCCAGCGTGTGTACCATTTGTAGCCCAAGGCAGCTCATCTCATCATCAGGCCTTTTTTACTCAAATGTATCGCCCAATGTCAGTCCCTTCGGGATCCATCCCTCATTCATTTTAATAAAGGTGAGATAGTCAAGACTTTTGACCTAGGCGACTTCTCTTCTCAGTGACAAAACCTTCTGCTGCACTGAAGGTCCTTTCGGACAGGACACTTGAAGCGGGGCAGGCCAGAAGTTCAATTGCAAATTGGGATAGCTCAGGCCACAGGTCAAGCCTGCACACCCAGTAGTCAAGGGGTCCATCGCTCCTCAGAGTGTTGAGATCCGCAGTTAATGCTAGGTAGTCTGCTACCTGTCGGTTGATTCTTTCTCTGAGGCTGGATCCCGAAAGGCTCTGGCGATGCATAGGAGTTAAAAAGGTCTGCATGTCCTCCATCAACAACACGTCAGGAAAGTGTCCTGTCCTTGCCGCCGTGGTCGTGGGAGGAGGAGGAATACTTTCACCTCTTCCCCTGTTACATTCCCGTTGTGCTGTGACATCACCCTTATACGCTGTGTAAAGCATATTTTTTAATTTATTTTTAAAATGCTCCATCCTTTCCGACTTGCGGGAATTTGGTAACATTTCAGGCACTTTATGCTTATACGGGGGGTCTAGTAGCGTGGACACCCAGTACAGGTCATTCTCCTTCAGCTTTTTTATACGAGGGTCCCTCAACAGGCACGACAGCATGAAAGAACCCATTTGCACAAGGTTGGATGCCGAGCTAATCATGTCCCGTTCCTCGTCCTCACTGATCTCACTGAGGGTATCTTCTTCCCCCCAGCCACGTACAACACCACGGGTACCAGAGAGGTGACAACAACGAGTACCCTGGGATGCCTGTTGTGCTTGGTCTTCCTCCTCCTCCTCCTCCTCAAAGCCACATTCCTCCTCTGACTCCTCTTCTTCACAATCCTCTTCCTGCGTTGCCGCAGGTCCAGCAAGCGATGCTGATAAGACTGTTTGTGGTGGTGATGGACACCACAACTCTTCCTCTTCATGCTCATCTACGGCCTGATCCAGCACTCTTCGCAGGGCACGCTCCAGGAAGAAAACAAATGGTATGATGTCGCTGATGGTTCCTTCGATGCGACTGACAAGGTTTGTCACCTCCTCAAAAGGACGCATGAGCCTACAGGCATTGCGCATGAGCGTCCAGTAATTTGGCAAAAAAATCACCAGCTCCCCAGAGGCTGTCCTAGCACCCCGGTCATACAAATACTCATTAACAGCTTTTTCTTGTTGGAGCAGACGGTCAAACATTAGGAGTGTTGAATTCCACCGTGTCCGGATGTCGCAAATCAAGCGCCTCACTGGCAGGTTGTTTCGACGCTGGATATCGGACAAGTGCGCCATGGCCGTGTATGAACGCCTGAAATGGCCACACACCTTTCTGGCCTGCTTCAGGACGTCCTGTAAGCCTGGGTACTTATGCACAAATCGTTGTACAATCAGATTACACACATGTGCCATGCACGGCACATGTGTCAACTTGCCCAATTTCAATGCCGCCACCAAATTACTTCCATTGTCAGAAACAACCTTGCCAATCTCAAGTTGGTGCGGAGTCAGCCACTGATCCACCTGTGCGTTCAGGGCGGTCAGGAGTGCTGGTGCGGTGTGAGTCTCCGCTTTCAGGCAAGTCAACCCCAAGACGGCGTGACACTGCCATATCCGGGATGTGGAATAGTACCTGGGGAGCTGGGGGGGTGCCATTGATGTGGAGCAAGACGCAGAAGAGGACTCAGCCGAGGAAGAGGTTATGGAAGAGGATGGAGTAGGAGGAGTAGAGGAGGTAGCAGCAGGCCTGCCTGCAAGTCGTGGCGGTGTCACCAACTCTTCTGCAGAGCCACGCATTCCATGCTTGTCAGACGTCAGCAGGTTTACCCAATGCGCAGTGTAGGGGATATACCTGCCCTGACCATGCTTTGCAGACCAGCTATCCGTGGTCATATGGACCCTTGCCCCAATGCTGTGTGCCAGACATGCCATTACTTCACAACAGAGTACAGGTTTGGGATTGCATTTTGTGAAAAGAAATTTCTGCCAGGTACCTTCCACTGTGGTGTCCCAATAGATACAAATTTTTTGAAAGCATCAGACTCCACCAGCTTGTATGGTAAAAGCTGGTGGGCTAAGAGTTCAGACAAGCCAGCTGTCAGACGCCGGGCAAGGGGGTGACTTTGAGAAATTGGCTACTTACGCTCAAACATGTCCATGACAGACAACTGACTGTGGGCAGATGAACAGGAACTGTTACGTAAGAGAGACTCAGTGGAGGATGGTTGAGAGGGGGCAAGGAGGACAGCAGTGGTTGACGTGGCTGAAGATGCTGGAGCAGGAGGAGGAGGGCGGCTTTCTGTTTGTGTGCTGCCTCTACTCATGTGTTCTTCCCATCGGCGTTTGTGATGTGAGACCATGTGCCTTCGCAAAGCAGTTGTACCTAGGTGGGTGTTGGAGTTCCCACGACTCAGTTTCTTTTGGCACAGGTTGCAAATGGCATCACTGTTGTCAGAGGCAGACACACAAAAAAAATGCCACACTGCTGAGCTCTGCGATGACGGCATTCTGGTGGTGGCAACAGCATGCGTTGATGGTTGTCGGCGTGCTGTCTGGCTGACCCCGGGTGCTGATGCATGCTGTCTGACTGTGTCGGTGGATGTCACGTGGGTGCCCGCTAGAAGAGGAGAAGAAGAAGAGGGGGAAAGTTCAGATGGGGAGACAGAGAGGAGGAGGAGGAGACGAGTTGGAAGCGGGGGGAGGTTGTCGCAAGGAGCTAGTGGCACAGTCAGACAGCATGCATCGGCACCCGGGGTCAGCCAGACAGCACGCCGACGCCAATCAGCGCATGCTGTTGCCACCACCAGAATGCCGTCATCGCAGAGCTCAGCAGTGTGGCATTTTTTTGTGTGTCTGCCTTTGACAACAGCGATGCCATTTGCAACCTGTGCCAAAAGCAACTGAGTCGTGGGAAGTCCAACACCAACCTAGGTACAACTGCTTTGCGAAGGCACATGGTCTCACATCACAAACGCCGATGGGAAGAACACATGAGTAGAAGCAGCACACAAACTCAAAGCCGCCCTCCTCCCGTCTGGTCCAGCATCTTCAGCCACGTCAACCACTGCTGTCCTCCTTGCCCCCTCTCAACCATCCTCCACTGAGTCTCTCTTACGTAGCAGTTCCTGGTCATCTGCCCACAGTCAGGTGTCTGTCAAGGACATGTTTGAGTGTAAGAAGCCAATTTCCCAAAGTCACCCCCTTGCCCGGCATCTGACAGCTGGCTTGTCTGAACTCTTAGCCCGCCAGCTGTTACCATACAAGCTGGTGGAGTCTGAGGCTTTCAAAAAATTTGTATCTATTGGGACACCGCAGTGGAAGGTACCTGGCCGAAATTTCTTTTCACACAATCCCAAACCTGTACTCGATTGTGCGAAAGGAAGTAATGTCATGTCTGGCACATAGCATTGGGGCAAGGGTCCATATGACCACTGATAGCTGGTCTGCAAAGCATGGTCAGGGCAGGTATATCACCTACACTGCGCATTGGGTAAACCTGCTGATGGCTGCCAAGCATGGAATGCGTGGCTCTGCAGAGGAGTTGGTGACACCGCCACGACTTGCAGGCAGGCCTGCTGCTACCTCCTCTACTCCTCCTACTCCATCCTCTTCCATAACCTCTTCCTCGACTGAGTCCTCTTCTGCTGCTGCGTCTTGCTCCACATCAACAGCACCCCCCCAGCTCCCCAGGTACTATTCAACATCCCGGATACGGCAGTGTCACACCGTCTTGGGGTTGACTTGCCTGAAAGCCGAGAGTCACACCGCACCAGCACTCCTGTCCGCCCTGAACGCACAGGTGGATCAGTGGCTGACTCCGCACAAACTGGAGATTGGCAAGGTTGTTTCTGACAATGGAAGTAATTTGGTGGCGGCATTGAAATTAGGCAAGTTGACACATGTGCCGTGCATGGCACATGTGTGTAATCTGATTGTACAACGCTTTGTGCATAAGTACCCAGGCTTACAGGACGTCCTGAAGCAGGCCAGGAAGGTGTGTGGCCATTTCAGGCGTTCCTACACGGCCATGGCGCATTTGTCCGATATCCAGCATCGAAACAACCTGCCAGTGAGGCGCTTGATTTGCGACAGCCCGACACGTTGGAATTCAACACTCCTAATGTTCGACTGCCTGCTCCAACAAGAAAAAGCTGTTAATGAGTATTTGTATGACCGGGATGCTAGGACAGCCTCTGGGGAGCTGGGGATTTTTTTGCCAAATTACTGGACGCTCATGTGCAATGCCTGTAGGCTCATGCGTCCTTTTGAGGAGGTTACAAACCTTGTCAGTACCACCGAAGGCACCATCAGCGACATCATACCATTTGTTTTCTTCCTGGAGCGTACCCTGCGAAGAGTGCTGGATCAGGTCGTAGATGAGCGTGAAGAGGAAGAGTTGTGGTGTCCATCACCACCAGAAACAGCCTTATCAGCATCGCTTGCTGGACCTGCGGCAACGCAGGAAGAGGATTGTGAGGAAGAGGAGTAAGAGGAGGAATGTGGCTTTGAGGAGGAGGAAGACCATGCACAACAGGCATCCCAGGGTGCCAGGTTGTTGTCACCTATCTGGTACCCGTGGTGTTGTACGTGGCTGGGGGGAAGAAGATACCTTCAGTGACATTAGTGAGGACGAGGAACGGGACATGATTAGCTCGGCATCCAACCTTGTGCAAATGGGGTCTTTCATGCTGTCGTGCCTGTTGAGGGACCCTCGTATTTAAAAGCTGAAGGAGAACGACCTGTACTGGGTGTCCATGCTACTAGACCCACGGTATAAGCATAAAGTGACTGAAATGTTACCAAATTCCCGCAAGTCAGAAAGGATGGAGCAGTTCCAAAATGAATTAAAAACTATGCTTTACACAGCGTATAAGGGTGATGTCACAGCACAATGGGAATCTAACAGGGGAAGAGATGAAAGTAATTCTCCTCCTCCCACGGCGGCAAGGACAGGACGCTTTCTTGACGTGTTGTTGATGGAGGACATGCAGACCATTTTAACGCCTATGCATCGCCAGGGCCTTTCGGGATCCAGCCTCAGAGAAAGACTCAACCGACAGGTAGCAGACTACCTAGCATTAACTGCAGATCTCGACACTCTGAGGAGCGATGGACCCCTTGACTACTGGGTGTGCAGGCTTGACCTGTAGCCTGAGCTATCCCAATTTGCAATCGAACTTCTGGCCTGCCCCGCTTCAAGTATTCTGTCAGAAAGGACCTTCAGTGCAGCAGAAGGTTTTGTCATTGAGAAGAGAAGTCGCCTAGGTCAAAAAAGTCTTGATTATCTCACCTTTATTAAAATGAATGAGGGATGGATCCCGAAGGGACTGACATTGGGCGATACATTTGAGTAAAAAAGGCCTGATGATGAGATGAGCTGCCTTGGGCTACAAATGGTACACACGCTGGCGTATTTTTTCTTAGCCTGCAGGATGACTTAACTGTTTTACAAACATTAATTTTTTCTGGCCGATGCTACAGCAGCGGCTGCAACAATACCTGATTTTTCAGGCATTTGGACATGCCTAATTTTTCTGGCCTCTGGTGCTGCACGGTGGCTACAAAACCCAAACCAAAAAATGGCACATAACAGTGATGAAACTGTTAAGAATAGTACTCAGTCATTAACACACCACTCATATCTGGTGGCACAGTAGATTGCACGCGCAGTGCCCCAAATTTGAAGTAGGAGGACCGACCAAGCATCTTTTTCCATCTCACGGTTCTGAAAAATTATCTCTGGGTTCCTAAAATCAATGCCATATCTGTAATATATTGTGCAAAAGGATGGCATATGTGGTGTTTCATGCTGTTGTGCCTGTTGAGGGTTGTGGGCCATCGTATAAAAAGGCTGAAGGAGAACGACCTGTACTGGGTGTCAAAGCACTTTTTTTGTTCAATTTCCTGGTTCCTAAAAATTATCTCTGGGTTCCTAAAATCGATGCCATATCTGTTATCTATTGTGCAAAAGGATGGCATATGTGGTGTTTCATGCTGTTGTGCCTGTTGGGGGTCGTGGACCATCGTATAAAAAGGCTGAAGGAGAACGACCTGTACTGAGTGTTCAAGCATCTTTTTACATCTCCTGGTTCCTAAAAATTATCTCTGGGTTCCTAAAATCGATGCCATACCTGTACTCTATTGATAAAAAGGATGGCATATGTCGTGTTTCATGCTGTTGTTTCTGTTGAGGGTCCTGGTCCCTCGTCTATAAAGGCTGAAGGAGAACAACCAGTACTGGGTATCCAAGCATCTTTTTCCATCTCCCGGTTCCTAAAAATTATCTCCGGATTCCTAAAATCGATGCCATACCGGTACTGGAGTGTTCAAAAGGATGGCATATGTGGTGTTTCCTGCTGTTGTTTCTGTTGAGGGTCCGGGACCCTCTTATAAAAAGGCTGAAGGAGAACGAAGTGTACTGGTTGTCCAAGCATCTTTTTCCATCTCCGGGTTCCTAAAAATTATCTCCAGGTTCCTAAAATGGATGCCATACCTATACTCTATTGTTAAAAAGGATGGCATATGTGGTTTTTCATGCTGTTGTTTCTGTTGAGGGTCCTGGACCCTCGTCTAAAAAGGCTAAAGGGGAACGACCAGTACTGGGTGTCCAAGCATCTTTTTCCATCTCCCAGTTCCTAAAAATTATCTCCGGGTTCCTAAAATCGATGCCAAACCTGTACTGGATTGTTCAAAAGGATGGCATATGTGGTGTTTCATGCTGTTGTGCCTGTTGAGGGTCCTGGACCCTCGTCTAAAAAGGCTGAAGGAGAACGAAGTGTACTGGTTGTCCAAGCATCTTTTTCCATCTCCCGATTCCTAAAAAATTATCTCCAGGTTCCTAAAATGTATGCCATACCTGTACTGGATTATTCAAAAGGATGGCATATGTGGTGTTTCCTGCTGTTGTTTCTGTTGAGGGTCCTGGACCCTCGTCTAAAAAGGCTGAAGGAGAACGAAGTGTACTGGTTGTCCCAGCATCTTTTTCCATCTCCCGGTTCCTAAAAATGATCTCCGGGTTCCTAAAATCGATGCCATACCTGTACTGGATTGTTCAAAAGGATGGCATATGTGGTGTTTCCTGCTGTTGTTTCTGATGAGGGTCCGGGACCCTCTTATAAAAAGGCTGAAGGAGAACGAAGTGTACTGGTTGTCCAAGCATCTTTTTCCATCTCCCGGTTCCTAAAAATTATCTCTGGGTTCCTAAAATCGATGCCATACCTGTACTGGATTGTTCAAAAGGATGGCATATGTGGTGTTTCCTGCTGTTGTTTCTGTTGAGGGTCCTGGACCCTCGTCTAAAAAGGCTGAAGGAGAACGAAGTGTACTGGTTGTCCCAGCATCTTTTTCCATCTCCCGGTTCCTAAAAATGATCTCCGGGTTCCTAAAATGGATGCCATACCTGTACTGGATTGTTAAAAAGGATGGCATATGTGGTGTTTCATGCTGTTGTTTCTGTTGAGGGTCCTGGACCCTCCACTAAAAAGGCAGAAGGAGAACGACCTGTACTGGTTGTCCAAGCATGTTTTTCCATCTCCCGGTTCCTAAAAATTATCTCCGGGTTCCTAAAATCGATGCCATACCTGTACTGGATTGTTCAAAAGGATGGCATATGTGGTGTTTCCTGCTGTTGTTTCTGTTGAGGGTCCTGGACCCTCGTCTAAAAAGGCTGAAGGAGAACGAAGTGTACTGGTTGTCCAAGCATCTTTTTCCATCTCCCGGTTCCTAAAAATGATCTCTGTGTTCCTAAAATGGATGCCATACCTGTACTCTATTGTTAAAAAGGATGGCATATGTGGTGTTTCATGCTGTTGTTTCTGTTGAGGGTCCTGGACCCTCGTCTAAAAAGGTTGAAGGAGAACGAAGTGTACTGGTTGTCCAAGCATCTTTTTCCATCTCCCGGTTCCTAAAAATTATCTCTGGGTTCCTAAAATGGATGCCATACCTGTACTTGATTGTTCAAAAGGATTGCATATGTGGTGTTTCATGCTGTTGTTTCTGTTGAGGGTCTGGGACCCTTGTCTAAAAAGGCTGAAGGAGAACGAGCTGTACTGGGTGTCCAAGCATCTTTTTCCATCTCCCGGTTCCTAAAAATTATCTTCGGGTTCCTAAAATTGATGCCATACCTTTACTGGATTGTTCAAAAGGATGGCATATGTGGTGTTTCCTGCTGTTGTTTCTGTTGAGGGTCCTGGACCCTCGTCTAAAAAGGCTGAAGGAGAACGAAGTGTACTGGTTGTCCAAGCATCTTTTTCCATCTCCCGGTTCCTAAAAATTATCTCTGGGTTCCTAAAATCGATGCCATACCTGTACTGGATTTTTCAAAAGGATGGCATATGTGGTGTTTCATGCTGTTGTTTCTGTTGAGGGTCCTGGACCCTCGTCTAAAAAGGCGGAAGGAGAACGAAGTGTACTGGTTGTCCAAGCATCTTTTTCCATCTCCCGGTTCCTAAAAATGATCTCCGGGTTCCTAAAATGGATGCCATAACTGTACTCTATTGTGCAAAAGGATGGCATATGTGGTGTTTCATGCTGTTGTTTCTGTTGAGGGTCCTGGACCCTCGTCTAAAAAGGCGGAAGGAGAACGAAGTGTACTGGTTGTCCGAGCAATTTTTTCCATCTCCCAGTTCCTAAAAATTATCTCCGGGTTCCTAAAATTGATGCCATACTTGTACTCTATTGTGAAAAAGGAAGTAACCTTATCATGGGTGTCAGACCGCATGTCTTGTTGTTATATTTTATCAGGGTAATCGGGCAGGCCATATAGACCTCACCCGATAGGGGGAGTAACACGTATTAAAGTGCTAAGAATAGTAATACTTAACACAACCTAGTTACCATGGGTCCCAGACCGCATGTCTTATTGTTATATTTTGTCAGGGTACTCAGGCAGGCCATATGGAACTCCACTGGATAGGTGGAGTAACACGTATTAAAGTGCTAAGAATAGTACAACTTAACACAACCTAGTTACCATGGGTCCCAGACCGCATGTCTTGTTGTTATATTTTGTCAGGGTAATCAGGCAGGCCGTATAGACCTCCCCCAATAGGGGGAGTTACAGGGATTAAAGTGCTAAGAATAGTACTACTAAACACAACCTAATTACCATGGGTCCCAGACCGCATGTCTTGTTGTTATACTTTCTCAGGGTAATCATGCAGGCCATATAGACCTACACAGATAGGGGGAGTAACATGGATTAAAGTGCTAAGAATAGTACTAATATAAACACAACCTAGTTACCATGGGTCCCAGACCGCATGTCTTGTTGTTATAATTTGTCAGGGTGATCATGCAGGCCATATAGACCTCCCCCGATAGGGGGAGTTACAGGGATTAAAGTGCTAAGAATAGTACTACTTAACACAACCTAGTTACCATTGCTCCCAGACCGCATGTTTTATTATTATACTTTGTCAGGGTAATTATATATCTATCAAATCGATCTATTTTTCTTCTATCGATTCTATCTAACTATCAATCTATGTATATCTATCTATCAAATCTATCTATCTCGTGGCCGGACTGATTTGAGACAGCCACTTGTGTTTAGGCCAAATTTGAAGTAGGAGGACAGACCAGTCATCTTCTTCCATCTCCCTGTTCCAAAAATGCAGCCCATATAGACCTCCCCCGATAGGGGGAGTAACAGGTAGTAAACTGCTAAGAATAATACTACTTAACACACCACGGGTCCCAGACCGCATGTCTTATTGTTATACTCTGTCAGGGAAATCATATATCTATCAAATCTATCTATTTATCTATCAAATCTATCTAACTATCAATCGTATCTATCAAATATAAATTGCATCTATTGATCGATGTAATTCGTATCTATCAAATGTATATTGCATTGATTGATCTATGTAATTCGTATCTATCATCAAATGTATATTGCATCTATTGATCTATGTAATTTGTATCTATCATATGTATATTGCATCTACTGATCTATGCAATGTATGTATCTAACTATCAAATCTATCTAACCCGTGGTTGTGCAAATGGACTGTTTGCAGTTGTTTGCGGTGCGTTACACGGGGAGTTTGGTCTGTCACTGTGAAGCGGGCGTAACCCTTACACTACCTGATCTATACTACATCATACCTGATGTTTTAAAGCACGTTATTCAAAAAAAATTAGGAATGTTAGGTGATTAGGGCACTTTATTGCTTAAAACCAGACTCTGCATCAACTATGTAATTTTCTGTGGGAGTTTTGTCATGGATCCCCCTCCGGCATGCCACAGTCCAGGTGTTAGTCCCCTTGAAACAACTTTCCCATCACTATTGTGGCCAGAAAGAGTCCTTGTGGGTTTTAAAGTTCGCCTGCCTATTGAAGTCAATGGCGGTTCGATGGTTCGCGAACAGTAGCGGAAGTTCGAGTCCGCCGAAATTTTAAGGTTTGCGACATCACTACTTATACATACAGATTCACACACACACACACTACATAGCATACACTTATACATGCAGATACGCACACACACTACAAAGCTTACACTTATACATGCAGATACACACACTACATAGTATACACTTATGCATACAGATATGCACACTTTATAGCTTAAATTTATACATGCAGACACACACACTACATAGTTTATACTTATACATACAGATACACACACACTACACAGCTTACACTTATACATGCAGATACACACACACTTATACATACAGATACACACACACACACTACACAGCATACACTTATACATGCAGATACACACACTTCATAGCTTACATTTATACATGCAGACACGCACACTACATAGCCTACACTTATACATACAGATACACACACACACTACACAGCTTACACTTATACATGCATATACACACACATACACACTTATAGATACAGATAGACACACACTACATCATATATGTGTATCTGTAACTCATTGTATGAGGTCCTGGGGTTGGCAAGCACATTAGCTGGCAGTCTGAGGCTGCCACTGTTGGTTACCCTGGTGTTGCACTGCTCATCGTATAAAACTGAAGGCATGCTAGTATTATCACCAGGGGTTAGATACCATCACTACCAGGGGTTAGAGGTCACCATTAACTGAGGTCAGAGGGTATACAGCCTTCTTACTTTTACTTAACCCACACACCATTCATTTTCCACAAGGAATCTAACAGGTGTATAACCTTCGGAGAGAAAAGCCAGCTGCTTCTGAGTATGGGCCCAATAGAATTTAAATAAAATATAAAAAAATTAGCTAGCAACCCGGGACAGCGGGACAGACCCCTAAAATCGTGACTGTCCCGCAAATATCGGGACAGTTGGGAGGTATGCCCTAATCTGCTGCCCCGACATTGCCGCAACCTAAATAAAATGTATTAACCCCTATTCCGCTGCTCCCCGACACCACCGCCACTAAATAAACTTATTAACCCCTAAACCTCTGGCCTCCCACACAGGGGCGGACTGGGCTGGGGGGCAGGGGGGCAATTGCCCCCCAGGCTGTCCTAAATCATGTTAAAAACGTCTGCTGCTTTTTTTTTATTGCAATTTTAATAGCGGCCAGCAGGGGAAGCAGCTGTACATACACAAACAGCAGTGGAGCAGCCTTTCTCTCTATGGCACTGACAGCCATGTGCTGAGGGGGAAGGGCTTAGGGCAGGATTTCCTTAGTCAAACAGAGCACAGTCTCAATGAATGGAGGTAAAGGCTGCTTGCATCATTGTGGACACCTCTATTAACTGATATAGCTGAGATTCACCTGCCAACAACTCAACAGTAAGTACATAAATGTGCTCTCAGCATGGGGGGGTTCTTCAGGGCTGCAGTGAGATCCTAGACTACAGCTACATGTTTAACTGTAGTTAACAGTCCCTCGCTAGGCTGCACATTTATATACAATTCTGCAATGGGAGTGTATGTGTACCCCAGGGCAAGTGAGCAGGGCTGCATGGGAATATGGAATGATATTATCTTTTAAAAGCATTTTGTGTTAGTGTTAATTAAGATAAGCTGTGCCTGTGCTGTTTATATTCTAAGTTATTAATTTCTTGGTTTCTATGAGGAATTAGCTAAAAACAGGCTTCCTGAAGCATTTTTATTAAAAGGACATAAAAACCATTATTTTACTTTTATGCTTCAGATAGAGCACACAATTTCAAACAACTTCCCAATTAACTTTTATTATCTAATTTGCTTAGTTCTCTTGGTATCATTTGCTGAAAAAGATACCTAGGTAAGCTTAGGATCTGGGAGCTAGCTGATTATTGGTGGCTGCACATATATATCTATTGTCATTGGCTTAACAACGTGTTCAGCTAGCTCCTAGTAGTATATTGCTGCTCCTTCAATAAAGGATACCAAGAAAATGAAGCAACATTGATAATAAAAGTACATTGGAAAGTTGTTAAAAAACAGAATTTATGCTTACCTGATAAATTACTTTCTCCAACGGTGTGTCCGGTCCACGGCGTCATCCTTACTTGTGGGATATTCTCTTCCCCAACAGGAAATGGCAAAGAGCCCAGCAAAGCTGGTCACATGATCCCTCCTAGGCTCCGCCTACCCCAGTCATTCGACCGACGTACAGGAGGAATATGCATAGGAGAAATCATATGATACCGTGGTGACTGTATTTAGAGAAAATAATTCATCAGACCTGATTAAAAAAAAAACAGGGCGGGCCGTGGACCGGACACACCGTTGGAGAAAGTAATTTATCAGGTAAGCATAAATTCTGTTTTCTCCAACATAGGTGTGTCCGGTCCACGGCGTCATCCTTACTTGTGGGAACCAATACCAAAGCTTTAGGACACGGATGAAGGGAGGGAGCAAATCAGGTCACCTAAATGGAAGGCACCACGGCTTGCAAAACCTTTCTCCCAAAAATAGCCTCTGAAGAAGCAAAAGTATCAAATTTGTAAAATTTGGCAAAAGTGTGCAGTGAAGACCAAGTCGCTGCCTTACATATCTGGTCAACAGAAGCCTCGTTCTTGAAGGCCCATGTGGAAGCCACAGCCCTAGTGGAGTGAGCTGTGATTCTTTCAGGAGGCTGCCGTCCGGCAGTCTCATAAGCCAATCGGATAATGCTTTTAAGCCAAAAAGAAAGAGAGGTAGAAGTCGCTTTTTGACCTCTCCTTTTACCAGAATAAACAACAAACAAAGAAGATGTTTGTCTGAAATCCTTAGTAGCCTCTAAATAGAATTTTAGAGCACGGACTATGTCCAAATTGTGTAACAAACGTTCCTTCTTTGAAACTGGATTCGGACACAAAGAAGGTACAACTATCTCCTGGTTAATATTTTTGTTGGAAACAACTTTCGGAAGAAAACCAGGCTTAGTTCGCAAAACCACCTTATCTGCATGAAACACCAGATAGGGCGGAGAACACTGCAGAGCAGATAACTCTGAAACTCTTCTGGCAGAAGAAATTGCAACCAAAAACAAAACTTTCCAAGATAATAACTTAATATCTACGGAATGTAAGGGTTCAAACGGAACCCCTTGAAGAACTGAAAGAACTAGATTTAGACTCCAGGGAGGAGTCAAAGGTCTGTAAACAGGCTTGATTCTAACCAGAGCCTGAACAAAAGCTTGAACATCTGGCACAGCTGCCAGCTTTTTGTGAAGTAAAACAGATAAAGCAGAGATCTGTCCCTTCAGAGAACTTGCAGATAATCCTTTCTCCAAACCTTCTTGTAGAAAGGATAGAATCTTAGGAATTTTTATCTTGTTCCATGGGAATCCTTTAGATTCACACCAACAGATATATTTTTTCCATATTTTATGGTAAATTTTCCTAGTTACAGGCTTTCTAGCCTGAATAAGAGTATCTATTACAGAATCTGAAAACCCACGCTTTGATAAAATCAAGCGTTCAATCTCCAAGCAGTCAGTTGGAGGGAAACCAGATTCGGATGTACGAATGGACCTTGAACAAGAAGGTCCTGTCTCAAAGGTAGCTTCCATGGTGGAGCCGATGACATATTCACCAGGTCTGCATACCAAGTCCTGCGTGGCCACGCAGGAGCTATCAAGATCACCGAAGCCCTCTCCTGATTGATCCTGGCTACCAGCCTGGGAATGAGAGGAAACGGTGGGAATACATAAGCTAGGTTGAAGGTCCAAGGTGCTACTAGTGCATCTACTAGAGTCGCCTTGGGATCCCTGGATCTGGACCCGTAACAAGGAACCTTGAAGTTCTGACGAGAGGCCATCAGATCCATGTCTGGAATGCCCCATAATTGAGTTATTTGGGCAAAGATTTCCGGATGGAGTTCCCACTCCCCCGGATGGAAAGTCTGACAACTCAGAAAATCCGCTTCCCAATTTTCCACTCCTGGGATGTGGATTGCAGACAAGTGGCAGGAGTGATCCTCCACCCATAGAATTATCTTGGTCACTTCCTCCATCGCCAGGGAACTCCTTGTTCCCCCCTGATGGTTGATATATGCAACAGTCGTCATGTTGTCTGATTGAAACCTTATGAATTTGGCCTTTGCTAGGAGAGGCCAAGCTTTGAGAGCATTGAATATCGCTCTCAGTTCCAGAATGTTTATCGGGAGAAGAGATTCTTCCCGAGACCATAGACCCTGCACCTTCAGGGGTTCCCAGACCGCGCCCCAGCCCACCAGGCTGGCGTCGGTCGTGACAATGACCCACTCTGGTCTGCGGAAGCTCATTCCCTGTGACAGATTGTCCAGGGTCAGCCACCAACGGAGTGAATCTCTGGTCTTTTGATCTACTTGAATCGTCGGAGACAAGTCTGTATAATCCCCATTCCACTGTCTGAGCATGCACAGTTGTAATGGTCTTAGATGAATTCGTGCAAAAGGAACTATGTCCATTGCTGCAACCATCAATCCTATTACTTCCATGCACTGCGCTATGGAAGGATGAAGAACAGAATGAAGTACTTGACAAGAGCTTAGAAGTTTTGATTTTCTGACCTCTGTCAGAAAAATCCTCATTTCTAAGGAATCTATTATTGTTCCCAAGAAGGGAACTCTTGTTGACGGGGACAGAGAACTTTTTTCTATGTTCACCTTCCATCCGTGAGAGCTGAGAAAGGCTAGGACGATGTCCGTATGAGCCTTTGCTTTTGACAGAGACGACGCTTGAATCAGGATGTCGTCCAAGTAAGGTACTACTGCAATGCCCCTTGGTCTTAGAACCGCTAGAAGGGACCCTAGTACCTTTGTGAAAATCCTTGGGGCAGTGGCTAATCCGAAAGGAAGCGCCACAAACTGGTAATGCTTGTCCAGAAAAGCGAACCTTAGGAACCGATGATGTTCCTTGTGGATAGGAATATGTAGGTACGCATCCTTTAAATCCACCGTGGTCATAAATTGACCTTCCTGGATGGTAGGAAGGATCGTTCAAATGGTTTCCATTTTGAACGATGGAACCCTGAAAAATTTGTTTAGAATCTTGAGATCTAAAATTGGTCTGAATGTTCCCTCTTTTTTGGGAACTATGAACAGGTTGGAGTAAAACCCCATCCCTTGTTCTCCTAATGGAACTGGATGAATTACTCCCATTCTTAACAGGTCTTCTACACAATGTAAGAATGCCTGTCTTTTTATTTGGTTTGAAGATAATTGAGACTTGTGGAACCTTCCCCTTGGGGGTAGTTCCTTGAATTCCAGGAGATAACCCTGAGAAAAATTTAAACACCAAAAAACTCTTAACCATCTCCGTGGAGATGTTGCCTGTGCAACGGCAAAGAGAATGACTGGGGTAGGCGGAGCCTAGGAGGGATCATGTGACCAGCTTTGCTGGGCTCTTTGCCATTTCCTGTTGGGGAAGAGAATATCCCACAAGTAAGGATGACGCCGTGGACCGGACACACCTATGTTGGAGAAATGTATGCTCTATCTGAATCTTAAAAAAATAATAATTGGGTTTCATGTCTCTTTAAAAGGACAGTCTACACCAGAATTGTTATTGTTTAAAAAGATAGATAATCCCCTTTATTACCCATTCCCCCAGTTTTACATAACCAACAGTTATATTAATATACTTTTTACATCTGTGATTACTTTATATCTAAGCCTCTGCAGACTGCCCCCTTATCTCAGTGCTTTTGACAGACATGCCAATCAGTGCAGACTCCTAAATAACTCTTCGGGAGTGAGCACAATGCTATCTATATGACACACATGAACTAGTACTGTCTAACTGTAAAACAATTTAAAAATGCTCTGAGCTAAGAGGCGGTTTTAAACGGTTTAGAAATCAGTTTGAGCCTACCTAGGTTAAGTTTTTGAAAAATATCACCAAGGGAAAAAAGCAAATTTTAATGATAAAATTCAATTGGAAAGTTGTTTAAAATGTTATGCCCTATCTGAATCATGAAAGTTTACTTTTGAGTAGACTGTCCCTTTACATTTTTAAACATGTGCATACATTGTGGAGCTTTTGATTGCATTTGCCATCTTGCAGTATTATTAATCTGTAACTTTAAGGGACATGAAGCCCAATGTTGTTGTTTTTTTCATGATTCAGATAGAGCAAACAGTTTTTAAAAAAAACAAACAAAAAAAAAAACATTCCAGTTGACACAGTATTTTATCAAATTTGCTTCATTTTCTTGGTATCTTTTCTTGAAGGGGCAGCATTGCTCTACTGGGAGCTAGATAAACACATCAGGTGAGACAATGACAAGAAGCATATATGCAGCCGCTATCTCCCAGTAGTGCATTGCTGTGCCTGAACAAGCACGTAAGCATACAACAAGCCCATCTGCTTTATAGATCACCTTCATGAGAGTTGAATTGCAACAGTGCAACTTTTGGTAGGGCCCCCTACCCATTTGTCTCTTAAAAATGCATATTATAGCTATGTTTATAGGGCTGCAGAATTTGTTGACGCTCTACAAATAACTAATAATAATAAAGGATACCAAAAGAACAAAGCAAATTTTACAATATAAGTAAATTGCAAAGCTGTTTATTGTAAACTCTATCGGAATTGTGAAAGAAAAAAATTGGGTTTCATGTCTCTTTCAGTGTATTAAGTTTAATCTAAAGGACTCTTGTTTACTATATGTAAATTAAAAAAATATTACAAAGTCTTATTTTCCCTTTGCTAGAGTCTACACTGACATGGTGGCAGGCTTGATATTTTTTTGGCCAAAGTATGAAATTGTATGAATATACTACTGCTTTCAGTAAGGGGCCCCAAAATTTCTAGTGGCGGCGCCCTGCGTATAACCAAGCACTATGGCGCCAACCTTGTGGTGGCAACGCTGGTGTGGGATGCAGTGAGTGCTTTGTACATTCATATATTTACTGTTTATTAGGTTAGAATACATGTGGGGCTCCTCTTTGTGTCTCATTGGCATCCGGTGATTGTAGCATTCAAGGTGTTAATACGAGAGATCAGTAATTTAAATAGGAAATCAACATGGCTTTAGGTGTACATGAGGGCTGCACACACACTCCATGCAGCATGAAAAATAATAGGTAACGTGTGATCGCTCTAACTTTAGCTTATTTAGTTTAGAAGAAATTTTAGATGTTTTTTTTTTTTTTTTATTTAGTTGTGAATCCGGTATGTACAGACCTTCAATTCTATCAGCCTACATGGTCACCATATTTTTAAAGAGGCAATGAATGTGCTAAAAAACATTAAAAAAAAAAATCAGTGGCCGACAATATGTGATCTATAAACGCTGGGCAGAGAAAGGTATAACTAATTTAATACAACTACTTGACGAAAGTTCTCATATAAGAACATTTGATGAGATAGTCGCTAGATATAACATATCTAATAAAGACTTCTATGCATACTTGCAAGTCTGGCACTTTATTAATAAAAAATTAAAGTCTGGTATTTGGTCAGAGAATTTTGACAAAATTGGGGACTTTATAAACATATATAAGCAGGGGAAGCGGTCAATCTCCCTATTATATAAGATACTTTTGGCCAAGCAAGGCCAATTAAATATAGAACAACTAGCAGCACATTGGTCAAAATATTTTGAAGTGAGTAACTATGATAATATCAAGAAAGGTTTTTCGTGGATAACCACGGCCCCTATACGTTCCACATGGAAAGAATCGCACTTAAAGCTCCTCAATAATACCTATATTTCACCAAAGAGACTGGCTAAATGGAACATAGGCCATTCAGGCTGTTGTTACAAATGCTCCGGTCCGGGGGCTGACTTACTGCATTGTTTTTGGTCCTGCCCTAAAATATGTCAATTCTGGCAGAAAATTAATTATTGGTTAAATAAATATGTATTGAATTTTCCTTTTTTTACACCAGCTAGAATCTTCTTGCTCCATACAGAGGATCGAAATCGGGGTATCATTAATACTATAATTTTATTGGTACGCAACCTAATCTTGAGAAATTGGAAGAGTAAAAAGGCCCCTTCATTTCGAGCATTCATCGAAGCACTTAAATCACAAATTATTTTCGAACAACACAATATAATTAATACACAGAATAGACAAATCCAAAGCTTTTTTAATAACTGGCTGAGGATTATTCAAGCATTCCCCATTTCTACACAATACATGTTGACTAAAAAGTTCCATAAATCGGATTATTTTGAGGGCCTTATATTAAGAGGTCTTTTTCCAAGCTCCTGGTATTAAAGAGGGTACTGCAGATTCTGAGTATAGACCTGTGTTGAGGGGCTGCGGGAGAGAGGGGAGAGAGAGGGTAGGGGCCGTTTTTTTTTTTTTTTTTTTCTCTCGTCTACTGGTCTTTGAATAGGTACATTTAAGTGTGTTTCGATCCTATGTTTGTTTTTCAAATTAGGTTTTGTAAAGTCTGAGGTAAGAAAGGGAAGGGAAGAGGGAAAGGGGGATAAGATTGAAAAAAAAGGAAAAGATTACAGAAAATTTCCAGTAGTATATTCACAGAATCAAGAGAACCACTTCGGGCTAAACTTTAAGGTTGTATAAAGTCTAGAATGCTATAATTATACCCGCTGATGCTATGTTTTCTTTTCTTTACTATTATCATTTTATGTCATACTGTATGTGGCCCTGCGTGGCGCACTAACTATAATGTGATTTATTTTTCTTTTTTTCTGATATGTACTGCTGGTTATAAATAAACTTATTAAAAAAAAATAATCAAAAAAAAAAATCAGTGGTTTAAAATCATTTCAGAAAAAAACTGCTCAAAAGCTTTCCTTTAACCCCTGGAAAAAATCCCCTGGCTGGCACAATCCACCAGCCCACATTTTTTAAGAAATATAAACACGTTGAGATTACAATACAATATTTTAAATAAAGTCTAGTAAAACACCTTTGCAATAAATGTTTATTATTTTGCACCCTTTTCTGCAATTAGACTTTTAAAACAAAGTTTCTTTCTAATTCCAAGAATTGGAAGTGAACATGCACTGTTCCCAGTTGGCTTCAGTAAAGGTTATTCCTGGTGGGCCCTGTTGACTGTGGGTCCTGCGGTGGGTTCTGCTGGCTATGGGTCCTGCTGTGGGTTCTTCTGGCTATGGGTCATGTGGTGGGTCCTGCTGGCTGTGGGTTCTGTTGCTGTGAGCTGATTCGTTGGTGCAATGGGCCACTTGACTGGATTTGCCCCCCAGGCCTAAGGCTGCCAACCCTCCCCTGCCCCACATCACCACCACTAACTAAACCTATTAACCCCTAAACCGTCAGCCCCCCACATTGCCAAAAACTAAATAAAGCTATTAATCCCTAAACCTAACAACCCCCTAAGTTTAAATTAAAATTACAACATCCCTATCTTAATATAAATTAAAACTTACCTGTAGAATTAAAAGAAACTATTTTAAACTATTAATTAACCTACCCTAACTATTATACTACAATTAAATTAAAATACCAATTAAATAAACTAAATTACATATTAAAGAAACCTAACCCTACTCAAATTAATTAAATATACAATTAAACATTATTAAAAGTACTAAATTACAGAAAAAAACAAAAACACTAAGTTACAAAAACAAACACTAAATTACGAAAAATAAAAAAACTAATTATCAAAAATAAAAAAGAATTACACCTAATCTAATAGCCCTAGCAAAATAAAAAAGCCCCCCAAAATACAAAAAAACCTAGTCTACAATAAACTACCAATGGCCCTTAAAAGGGCGTTTTGTGGGGCATTGCCCCAAAGATAACAGCTCTTTTACATTGCAAAAAAATACAAACACCCCCCAACAGTTAAACCCACCACCCAACCAACCCCCCTAAATAAAAAACCTATCTAAAATAACCTAAGCTCCCCATTGCCCTGAAAAGGGCATTTGTATGGGCATTGCCCTTAAAAGGTCATTTAGCTCTTTTACATGCCCAGACCCAAATCTAAAAATAAAACCCACCCAAAAAACCCTTAAAAAAAACCTAACACTAACCCCAAGACGATCCACTTAAAGTTCTTGAAGCCCTGCTTGAAGGATCCATCCAGCCGGCAAAGTCATCATCCAGGTGGCCTCTTCCATCTTCATCCAGCCTGAGAAGTCCTCATCCATGCAGCAAGAAGTCTTCATCCAGACGGTATCTTCTATCTGGCTGTTCCAGTCAGCCAATAGGATTGAGCTCTCATCCTATTGGCTGATTGGAACAGCCAATAGAATGAGAGCTGCTCAAATCCTATTGGCTGATTGGAACAGCCAATAGAATTTTAGCAGTTCTAATCCTATTGGCTGATTGAAATCTTTCAGCCAATAGGAATGCAAGGGATGCCATCTTGGATGGCATCACTTGCATTGAAGTTCTAGTTTATGGTGGTGACTGTATGAAGAGGATGCTCCGCGCCGGATGTCTTCAGGATGGACCTGCTTCACGCCGGATGGATGAAGATAGAAGATGCCGTCTGGATAAAGACTTCATGGATGAGGACTTCCCTGGCTGGATGAAGATGGAAGAGGCCGCCCAGATGATGACTTCGCCGGCTGGATGGATCCTTCAAGCGGGACTTTAAGAACTGTAAGTGGATCTGTTTGGGGTTAGTGTTAGTTTTTTTTTTTAAGGGTTTTTTGGGTGGGTTTTATATTTAGATTAGGGTCTGGGCATATAAAAGAACTAAATGCCCTTTTAAGGGCAATGCCCAAACAAAATGCCCTTTTTTAGGGTAATGGGGAGCTTAGATAATTTTATTTTTTTATTTTGGGGGGTTGGGTGGTGGGTTTAACTGTTGGGGGGTGTTTGTATTTTTTTGCAATGTGAAAAAGCTGTTATCTTTGGGGCAATGCCCCACAAAAGGCCCTTTTAAGGGCCATTGGTAGTTTATTGTAGGCTAGGTTTTTTTTATTTTGGGGGGCTTTTTTATTTTGATAGGGCTATTAGATTAGGTGTAATTCTTTTTTATTTTTCATAATTTAGTGTTTTTTTTGTAACTTAGTGTTTGTTTTTTTCTGTAATTTAGTACTTTTAATAATGCTTAAGTGTAGATTTAAATCATTTTGAGTCGGGTTAGGTTTCTTTAATATGTAATTTAGTTTATTTAATTGGTATTTTAATTTAATTGTAGTATAATAGTTAGGGTAGGTTACTTAATAGTTTATTTTAATTCTACAAGTAAGTTTTAATTTTATATTAAGATAGGGATGTTGTAATTTTAATTTAAAGTTAGGGGGTTGTTAGGTTTAGGGGTTAATAGCTTAATTTAGTTTTTGGTGACATGGGGAGCTGACGGTTTAGGGGTTAATAGGTTTAGTTAGTGATGTGGGAGGCCAGAGGTTTAGGGGTTAATACGTTTATTTAGGTTGCGGCGGGGTCGGGAGCGGCGGGATAAGGGTTAATAACTTTATTTAGGTTGCGGCGGGATAGGGGTTAATAACTTTATTTAGGTTGCGGCGGGGTCGGGAGCGGCGGGATAGAGGTTAATAACTTTATTTAGGTTGCGGCTATGTCGGGGAGCGAGGTGATAGGGGTTAAACATTTTGGTATAGAGGCAGCGTTTAGTTACAGGGTATAAATAAAGTTGGGAAGAAGCCGAATAGACACGAGATCGATGACTGTTAACAACAGTCCGATGCTCATCGCCCCGTATTTGGTGCGCATCTTTTTGATGGCTTTTTTTAGAAATAAGGAGCGCATATTGAGATACACGGCCGTGATGTTAGGCGAGCGTATTGATGCCGGCGAATGCAACACAGTTGACGGCTTGATAGAAATCCCCCAAATACAGTAGTGTATATATAAAAATGGTGAATGGGATGGGAGTGCCCATGATGAGATAGGGAATAGTGGGTGTAATAACCATATGTGTAAAGGGGTGTGTCATGTTAATGGGGGAAAAAACTGTCAGTATATGTGATATCCTATGTCTTTTAATGGTGTGTGTAATATGTTGTTGCTTTATTAGATTCTGAAGTTTTTCTAATAAAGCAACAACACATTACACACACCATTAAAAGACAGGATATCACACATATTAACATTCACATCACTTATCATAAGTTGACTGGGTTTTTCCCCATTAACATGACACACACCTTTACACATATGGTTATTACACCCACTATTCCTTATCTTATCATGGGCACTCCCTTCCCATTCACCATTTTTATATATTCACTAGTTTAAAATATAGTCAGTAGACCACCATGATTATTTTATCCCTACATAAGGTGACATAACATCACACTTGTCACTATTTGACATAAGTTATCATCTTCTCACTGACATTCCTACTATTTATTATAAGATGACTGTTTTTTCACATCTAGTTATCACATTCCCAACTCCTTTTTATATAATTTATTCCACCTGTATTGAGAGAGCACAGATAATTTATAGATTCCCCATTCCCTTTTATATCATTTGTGCTCTGGCTTAAGAGAGTACAGATAATTTATAGATTTTCTCCTTATTTGAGTATTTTGGTTATAGTCACTAGTTGTCTATAATGTATATATCAACATAAATTAGTAAAACAACATACATTAAGGCTCTCTAATATAGTAAAGTCAACAAATAGTTTGTTTGATCTTTTACACATAATTCAAATAATTACCTATACACTGATACAGCTACCTATTAATATTCACTACACACTTTTGGTCGATATATGAACATTCATTGTTATTATATACGCACCACTTACATCTTACATTCATACACAATTATTGCTAAAATGTAACAAATTACAGCTGACTTAGAACGATGTAAGCAATTAATATAGTTTTTCGTTTTGTTTTGTGGTCCTGTTTAGTGATCACCATCAGGGTTGATGCTATAAGTAATCCATTATGGGTTTTACTAGGACTTGATTTATACATAGGAAGTCAGTATAGTACCTTGCATACACAGTATTCATATAATAAAGTATTTGTTACAGTTATACAGTTTATAACGTTCTATGAATGTAACAAATTTTTAATATGTATGTTTTGAGTTTTACAGGGAGTGCAGAATTATTAGGCAAATGAGTATTTTGACCACATCATCCTCTTTATGCATGTTGTCTTACTCCAAGCTGTATAGGCTCGAAAGCCTACTACCAATTAAGCATATTAGGTGATGTGCATCTCTGTAATGAGAAGGGGTGTGGTCTAATGACATCAACACCCTATATCAGGTGTGCATAATTATTAGGCAACTTCCTTTCCTTTGGCAAAATGGGTCAAAAGAAGGACTTGACAGGCTCAGAAAAGTCAAAAATAGTGAGATATCTTGCAGAGGGATGCAGCACTCTTAAAATTGCACAGCTTCTGAAGCGTGATCATCGAACAATCAAGCGTTTCATTCAAAATAGTCAACAGGGTCGCAAGAAGCGTGTGGAAAAACCAAGGCGCAAAATAACTGCCCATGAACTGAGAAAAGTCAAGCGTGCAGCTGCCAAGATGCCACTTGCCACCAGTTTGGCCATATTTCAGAGCTGCAACATCACTGGAGTGCCCAAAAGCACAAGGTGTGCAATACTCAGAGACATGGCCAAGGTAAGAAAGGCTGAAAGACGACCACCACTGAACAAGACACACAAGCTGAAACGTCAAGACTGGGCCAAGAAATATCTCAAGACTGATTTTTCTAAGGTTTTATGGACTGATGAAATGAGAGTGAGTCTTGATGGGCCAGATGGATGGGCCCGTGGCTGGATTGGTAAAGGGCAGAGAGCTCCAGTCCGACTCAGACGCCAGCAAGGTGGAGGTGGAGTACTGGTTTGGGCTGGTATCATCAAAGATGAGCTTGTGGGGCCTTTTCGGGTTGAGGATGGAGTCAAGCTCAACTCCCAGTCCTACTGCCAGTTTCTGGAAGACACCTTCTTCAAGCAGTGGTACAGGAAGAAGTCTGCATCCTTCAAGAAAAACATGATTTTCATGCAGGACAATGCTCCATCACACGCGTCCAAGTACTCCACAGCGTGGCTGGCAAGAAAGGGTATAAAAGAAGAAAATCTAATGACATGGCCTCCTTGTTCACCTGATCTGAACCCCATTGAGAACCTGTGGTCCATCATCAAATGTGAGATTTACAAGGAGGGAAAACAGTACACCTCTCTGAACAGTGTCTGGGAGTGTCAGGATGTCATTCTGCAAACCGGACTTACCTTCTTTTTCTCTGACTTGTACCTTTTAAATTTCAATTAAGGTCATGTTCACACCCTATAAATTCCCAGCAGCCCTTTTTCTTTTGCTTGGTATTATTGTGCCTACATTATATCCAGCCTCTGCCTTGCATTTGATGCTTAGGAAATTATCAACGCTCTTTGGATCAAGTTATCCTTTTCAAAATCAAATCTATTCTACAGCAGCACTCTCTGTGTATGCGCTGCTTTGCTGTCTGAACTACCTGTGTCTGTTCTTCGCACGGAACTACTTCCACCTAAGACGGCCGGACCTCGTATCCATCCGCGGTGACGTCACACGCCAGCTTCACAGATCAACGGACATTGCTAGCTGCTGCTCCCGCTCCGCTACCGTCAGGGCTCTGTTCCCACTGCCCATCTGACTACCGAAGTTCTATCCATAATCCAAACTAAGGGGACAAGGTAATAAGATGTACATATACGTATACTGACTTCTACTCCTTATAAATCCTTGCCTAAAACGTTCCTATCTAAGTTAACTTGATCAGCTAAAGTCTCTTACTAAGTGGCATATTATACTCTAATTTTTGTTACTGAGTTTTATAAGGTTCTTCCAGTATACTATGCTACAAAGGTCTTAAATTATCTTAATGTAGCCAAAGTTCACTGGTGAACCAATATATTAACACTCTGGTTGTATATGGGTATCAGAACACCATCTAGGTGTTTTATCTGTTCCCCTCACATCTCCCAGAAACAAATCCCAATTTTCACATCTCAGCAGCTGTGGTCAGTTTTTTGTAACACATTTATCTCTCTAGTTGTTGTAGGTTGCTGACAAGTCTGACAGAGCCTGACAGGGAGGCTGTGGTTGCTGCTGCACGCAATGTTGATGGTGAACAGATCAAAACACTGACAGAATCCATGGATGGCAGGCTTTTGAGTGTCCTTGCAAAGAAAGGTGGCTATATTGGTCACTGATTTGTTTTTGTTTTGTTTTTGAATGTCAGAAATGTATATTTGTGAATGTTGAGATGTTATATTGGTTTCACTGGTAAAAATAAATAATTGAAATGGGTATATATTTGTTTTTTGTTAAGTTGCCTAATAATTATGCACAGTAATAGTCACCTGCACACACAGATATCCCCCTAAAATAGCTAAAACTAAAAACAAACTAAAAACTACTTCCAAAAATATTCAGCTTTGATATTAATGAGTTTTTTGGGTTCATTGAGAACATGGTTGTTGTTCAATAATAAAATTAATCCTCAAAAATACAACTTGCCTAATAATTCTGCACTCCCTGTATATATGTGTTTATTTGTATCAAGATTTAGCTGTCAAACTTTTAAATGATTGGCTAAAAGCAAGGTGGATGCTTTATTATTGCAACACACCTGTTCTAGAAGGAGGAGTTGCCCCAATGTTTGCTAGGATTGAATATTTTCTCTTCATAAGCTAGTACTCCCTTACTACAAACAGAAGCCGGAGGAAACTGCGAGGATAGCTGAGAAACATGTTGCGTAACTGTTTTATTTACGCAGGGTAAATGTTATGCCCCCTGTTTTTATATGTCTTTTATGATTAAAACTTTTAATTTTTGAGACATTTGGGAGTCTGAGCTTTCATTATCCAGCTTACAGCAGAAGGGGCGGTCCAAGGTGAATCCCTGCTCTGGTGATCAGTGAGTTGGGACACTGAGAGTTCCCAAAACGCTCTACTTAGCACAATTGGGTGCTGCCATAATTGTGAGTATGAGTATTTAGTGTGCATTCCTCTTTAAATATCAGTATCACACGAAGAAGCGCCCTTGTTTTTTATTTTTTTCACAGAAGTTTATTGAACCTACCTAACTACCAGGGTTCAATATGACTGTGAAAATTAGCTATGATTAAAATTGCTTCCTTGCTGTTGGTATAGCCCACTTGAATTTCAGTGCAATGTTATAAAGTCCAATAAGCATAAAGTATGTTAAAGGAAAGCAGACTAAGGGGAAAACGGGAGGCTAAGACTTACCAGACAACACCCTGGACATTGGACAAGTGAGAACTTTAAGCCCTCTAAATATAAATATATATATATATATATATATATATATATATATAAACATTGGCCAGCACTAGCCAATTAAACTATATCATTTTGCACATTTTTTATTTAAGTACTTTAATACATTTGACTATTGATTTATTTAAACAGTCTGGATCACTAGTCAAATTTATTAAATAACTTAAATTAAAAAAGCACATTTATTCAAAAAACACTTAACCATTTACAATCATTAAGATTCCATGAAGTGCCCATAAACCAAAGAAGCATTTATGTATTATTTAAGTTGTAATCCATTAAATAGAACTCTACAAACATAAAACATCTCCTATTCCATATGTTTTAACTTCCAGCACTTATAAGTCTCATAATGATTATTTTTTTCACATAACTTATACTAGTGGAGGGCTCAGATGAATTTAGGTTTAACAGAGTTTAGTATACCTAATTGTGTATTTGATATGTAGGGGCCAATTTATCAAAGCTTCAACTGTGAATGCACTGGAATTCTGCGTCAAATTAGATGCAAAATTGATACGCCGTAGTTTCTCTACTATAGTTTTTCTAATTAAACACCATTCATATATAAATTTGCATTCTTTTGCAGCCATCAGGCTGTCCACAATTATTTATTTATTTTTAATTATATACACTTTAGTTTGTTTGTTTTTTTGTCCACTTTCAAGTATGAATGTTTACATTATTTTTAAATTATCCTTATTTTAAATTATCCTTATCCTTATTTTGTACATCATGTATATCTATCCAATTTTAACATCCCAAACTTGTATCATTCACAATATAGATTCTGCTACTAAAGGCTAAAAATAATATTTTATAATAAGCGTTTACACTTTCTAGTGGCAACCTTTTGACTTACTATATTTAAAGTACCAAATATAAGACTAGAGAAAATACAATCCCATAAAAACACGCTGGCAGCGAACTAACCAATATTGTGATTGTTTTTCGATTAACTAGTATCGCTTGAGAGAGGTTGCTATCAAGCTTCTTGTTAATGAACTCTATATAAACGGGGCCAAACAAATAGTTTGTTTTCCTTTGAAAATTACGTCTAACCCCTTTATTGTAATGCCCTATGTATACAGTTCCTTTATTTTATAATCCATTTAGATGCTTAGAGAGGATTTACATTTTGTATGCTATATCTATGAAATATTAATATTTAGATTTTTTAGCATTATATTTTAACTTGTATTTTTAATATTTATCAAATATTTTATATGTTGTTTTGATTGATGTTTGTTTTAGATTTTAACATTTTAAACAGATTGGGTTACTCCGTGTTTACTATACAGCATATGATGAGAACTAATCCAAATACGGAGTTACTATCACACTCCCAATCATGATTGGTTAATACGCCTTCAAATAGAAAAGGCGCAATAACGGGGTTATCTGACTTTTTTACTTTGCCTCTTGAAGAAACCAAGAGACTCCTAGATAGGAACAAAGAGGCACCAATAGGGTGATAATGCATAAACAAAATCAATATCAGCAAGCAACGATGGAACTACTCACAAACAAAACGGCACTATGTGGTGCCAGAAACAGCAGACGGGGACCTATTCGTCGCCCGGCAGACAAACACTCAGCAAGATTCTCCAGGAGGTCAAGTGGGGCCCTTCCACCAATCAGATGAAGAATCGCATCCACACCTTAGTCCAGACGGCCGAACAACCAATCAACGGTCAGCTTTGACACACACCTTTCTCCACAGCGGTGATACCGTACTCCGTGAGTACTTAGCAGGGGCAAAGCGGCAAATAACGCTGACAGCCAAATTCCACCGGACACAGGAGAACAGGGTGGGAGTTGACAGGAAAAGGACTCCAAAGGGGTATATTTAAAACAATTTATTAAAAGTTTTAAAAGAAACAAGCAACGCGTTTCTCGGCTGCACAGAGCCGTTTCATCAGGCTATAGTAATGTTGTACACACACCTGCTGTATAAAAACCCCTCTGGACCAATCCGAATGCAGTTTTTTGCAGACACTCCCCTATTACCCACAATATCGTATCTCTAGTATACATGATAAATGTCTATATGATTAGTGTTATTTGTTAACAATTCACAAAACACAAATGCAATATAAGTGGTAGTTTAACGCACAATTAAATCATATCTGAACACCATCTATAATAAGCCCATTTTCTAAGGTGCACTGACTATTAGAGCTGCAAGACTATACAATCCTAAATTTAGTAAACAATACAAATATTATCATTCTGATACATATTAGGTGGACCATACATAGCAATATTGTAATTGACAAATTTCCAATTTTGCAAAACACATTTATCTTACCATAGATAATGTTAAAAACCCCAATAAAATTATTAAACATGAAAAACTTTCAAACATAAATCATAATAATAAATGATATCTATACTGATGATATCAATACTGTTGTTGTAAGAGAACATGAGAACAACCAGACCCCCTCTCCTATTCAGGCCATGGGTACTCACAGGCTCTCACCAACAATTCTAAACTACTATGACCAAAGATTTTTTTTTTGAGTGCAATGATAAAACAGTTTAAAATTATTGTTAAATTGATTAGTGAAAAGCAGCCAAATCTATGTTCATATTAAGACCAACTGGATATAGCGTCTGAAGTCTGTATATCCAGAAGGTCTCTCTCTGTCTAAGTCTAAAAAAACGATTATAAAAATCTGATTTGGGAATGTGTTCTATGGGAGTGATCTTGAAACTATTTAAATCCCCATTATGTTTCTGGTGACAATGTCTGGGTACACTGTAAGATTTATAATTTTTAATATTTCTATGGTGTTCTCACCATCTGACACTGAGGCGCCTACAGGTGCGTCCTATATATTGACACCCACAAAAACAAGAGAGTAGGTATATGACATAATCTGATGCACAAGTCATCCTACTCCCAATTGGATACATTTTATTGGTAGTGTTGGATCGGAAAGAAGAACTATTATGTGTAATATAATCACACATCTTACATTTTTTATTGTTACATTTAAAGCTACCCTTTCTTGCTTTCATGTGTATATTATAGGTATTTTTGTTTGAATTCATATTGCTATTTAAATTTGTTTGGGCTGACCTACTTTTATCAAGACATCTTTTATTTTTAACTATTTTGCTAGGTGCTAATAGACTTTTTAAGTTTGGTGCCTTTTTGAAAACAATAGTGGGCTTATTTTCTATCACACTTCCAAGTATTGGATCTTTCATGAGAATATTCCAATGTCTATAGATAACCTGTTTGATAGTCTCATGATTACAGTTATATTCTGTTATAAACATTGCGCCACTATTTCTATTTTTTTGTATTTGATTATTGGTTTTATTAGGTTGAAAATATAAGTCTCTAGTATCCTTCTTAGCCCTTTCAAATCCATTGTTAATGATCTGTTGGGGATATTTTTTCTCTTTGAATCTCTCTTTTAGGATCTGTCCTTGTATCTCATAATCAGATAGTCTACTGCAATTCCTACGTACCCTTTTAAATTGCCCATAGGGCACATTTTTCTTCCATGGGTAGTAGTGACTGCTTGTAAAATCAAGGTAACTATTGCAGTCTACCCCTTTAAAATGGGTACTAGAGATAATTTTATCTTCTTCAAATGTCAGGTTTAGGTCAAGAAAAACCACAGTCTTAGTATCTATCACACTAGTAAATTTTAGTCCCCTATCATTTCTATTCAAATGTTCCACAAATTCCTCTGCTGATGAAATGAAGAAGCCCGACCGCAGATCGGGGGAAATGCGTTAGGCTTTCGGCATTTTACCTGGAGGTGTTTGGTGACTTTCAAGCACTTTGTCCCCACAGAGTACCCTGGCACTGGATCCAAAAAACTTTGCCTGACATTACCTGTTACAGCGAAAAAGGCATACCAACTATCCCTGGTGTGTGAGACAAGGAGCTGTAGGATCTTAATGCTCCACCTGAATGCTTTTTTTTTATTATTCTTTATTCTAGTAAGTGCATTTATTCTTGCGTGTGCAGCAATTTGTAATAAATATTTTCACTAGAGTCTTGCCTTATGCGCCTTCTTTTTCTCTTTTCTTATGTTACTGCCCCTGAGCCAAGGTTCGAGGAATACCTAGCTGAAATAAGGCAGCACAGATCCGGCAATATGACTCCATCTTGTAATTTAAAGGAATATCCTCCTATCAAGAAATTCAAACCACAATCTTTTCATCCTTACCAGTGTCCAACATTTTTGAGACTCTTTTGGGACTCTCTTGGAACTACCGATTATAAGGAGGACAATTATATGGGACACTAATATTTAATCCCACCATATGGGTAACTACTAAAAGCTACTGTGGATTATATCTATTTACATATCTATTCACACATAATACAGTTTTAGGAACTGTGTCAATAGCAGAGTATTTATGTATAAGGTTCAAAATAATATTTAAGAAGTGAGTGCATATATTTACATATATAAATGTGTTTGTATTTACACTTTGTTGCAATTTAACAATAAGGAAATATTCATATATGGTCAGAACATAACGCAATACATTTCCATAGTTTACAGTTGTTTAACAAATTTTTCCTTATTGTTGCTGCTTATGTCTGAACCAATGGCTGAAACAGCAGTTGAAACTATGTCAGACCCCATGTTTGACATAATATCAAAGGAGTTTGGCAATAATCCACATAGAGCTAACAGAAATAGGGATCTAAATCTATTAGATACCACTGTGGAGGGTATAAATACAGTGGAAAATGACCCAGAGGAACTTTTTTAAATCCTTGGAAAAACTTTTGTATCAGGATGCCAGGGATTGACAAGGTTTAATTCTTTTAGAAAACTACTTGACACAAAGTTATTCCCAGAGGTTTAAGAGTCTTCAAACAACCAGCTTTTGACCTAGACGAAGTAGAATTTACAACTGAGTGGGAAGCAGCATCATATGAATGCTCTAATTCATTAAAATTCTAATAAATATAGGGAACATAGATGAAATAGTCTGAAAATTGAACTTGATGATATTGTTAACAAAATTCAACCATATAAAAACATAGAGAAATGGGTGAGCCGTAATAAAAGCATCCAATTTAGAGTTAGTCAACTCGATAGAGAATTACAAGGTAACAAACAGAAAAAAACCCAGGAGAGATATTGAAGACTTTAAGAATAATAAAGTCTATACCTATAAGAAAGATCATAAAGAGCATGAATCTTCCTCTAGTAATTCAGCTAATGTTACAACTAACAGCAATATCCAGAAGGTAGACCATAGACCTGCCACACCCTTAGCACCCCATAGAAGAGTTCATATGCAACAATATAGGGAAAATAAAACAAATCCCCACACTAACCATTATAATATAAATCACAATATGAAAAGTCCAAACATAAGAATTACAACTTTAGTAATAACAATCAACATACACGTATGAACCATAATACAAATGTGAAGAATGATAGGGATTATAACTCATATAATAAAACCCTTCAAACCAGCATTTACAATGGAGAAGGAGAGACAGCTATAGAGAGAGAGTGATAAATTAATACAAGTCTCCATGATCGTCCTCATTTCCCTACCAGCAACAAATTTGAAACATTATCACATAGTACAAATCAAGATGACATCCCAAATTGGGGAAAAAAGAGGGGCAAGACCCAAAGAAATACATGAGATATAAAAATTTTTAGGGGTGGAACACATAAGAAATCCCAATCCTTTACAACAAGACAGAACAAGGCAAATGAAAAGGTCTCTAGAAAGAGAAGAGGAGGAAATAGAGCAGGAAAACGTGTACAGGCAAACAGGGAGAATAAGAAAAGATTAAGTGAAGCCAAGAGTGATATTTTCAATTTGGCAGGAATTAATCTGGACTCTAACGATATTAATCTCCTCCAAAAAGGCCTCAACTTCGCACCTAAATCAAAACCTAATAAATTTTGAAATGTTTGTAGATGTACACAAATATGTTGGGAAACTCACTTCAAAGAGATATTTCCTCAAACCCAGAAAATAGAGGCAATTTTAATAAATACCATTTAGAGTCAGGTGATTTAGGCACATTAAAGATTTTAAAGGAACTTGAAAATCATGATCAAATAAATCTATTGAATACAGATCTTTTAACAGAGGAAATTCTAAATAAATATATAGATACTTTAAATCTGTCCCTACATGAAATGGAACCTGTAATACAACATTCTAGCTTTAGAGCTAAATAAATATTTGACCCCGTAGCATCCCAGGGTGAGCAGTTATCAACATTCAATAAATTAGTCCTTAAAGATATTGAGGAACAAATTGCAAATTGGGGGCATGGCGTCTCCTTCTTGCTCATTGCCAGGGGCAGTGTCAGCTCAGGATGCGTGCAGCGCTGACGTCATCACCGCACGCTCCTGATGCTGCTGGGAGCTCTCTGGCATGAATCCTGCTCCTATTTAAACCCGGCACTAACGATCTATCACTGCCCAAGTATAGGTGTCACTCTGTGTGCTCCTGGGTGTGACAGATCGTTCTTTACCACTGTTGCTGTACCTGCCTGTTTACTGACTACTCTACCTGCCTTAACCCTTTTACTGCTGGACTGATCTTTGTTGCTGACCAATCTGCCTGTTTTGTCCCCTGAGTTGCTGGATTGATTTACTGCTGCTGAACTCTGCCTGTCTGACTACTCTGCCTGTTTAACCCCTAAATCGCTGGACTGATATATTGTTGCCAAACCCTGCCTGCCTTGACCATTCTAGTGGTATACTCTTGGACTGCTTTACTGTTGCCGAATCCTGCCTGTCTGACCATTCTAGTGGTGTGTCCTTGGACTACTTTGCCATTGCCGCTGGGGACTGTCCTGCCTGTGGTGAGTGCCGCTCTCCTCATCTTACTAACTTTCTCTGCTCTGGGATATTCCCTATCATTCCGGCTTGACGCCGGGATAACAAGAATACTGGCCGAGTTCGGTCTGATAGAGGAGTATCCCACGAACATTACATTATACTTGGGCCATGCAGCCAGATGAGGTGGCACAAGCTGTTTATCTTCAGGGACAAATGTTGGGAACCCATACCACACTGTTGCAGAATATGGATTCCAAGTTAGAAGCTATTACCGCTCAGCTCTCCTTACTAGTTGCAGTGAGGGATGCTGCTCCAGTATCAGGAGGGGGGATTTAGAGGCCCCTGTTGTCCATCATTTTATTAAGGCTAAACATAACATTTCTCAACTTAGGTTTCAGATCATAGAACAGGTGCATAGACCTAGGAGAGGAGGTAATAGGGAAAAACTATTAAAGAAAAGAGAGGCTTTTTGGATCTTCAAGTTGGGGACGTTGCTGCCAAAAGGGATGAATAGAGATCTAGATTGGACACTTTTTTATTAAAAAAATTTTTTGGATTTCCTAGATTCTGTTAAAAGGATAGTACTCCTTTTAGTTTGATGTGATTCGTGTTAATATCTGCCTTCCATGATTTTAAATCTGTTTTTAAGTGATTTTTTGTGCACTTTGTTCTCTTTATACCATTTGTTGAAGGATAATGAAAATGTGTAAATTTAATGTTGTAATGACATAAATAACCACTAGAGGGTGTAACATTATTGAGAAGTTGTAAATTTACTAACAAGTTGTTAATTACTATTTGATTACACCTGTGTATAGGTATATAAGGACAGATTCAAGTGCCATTATGTATTCACATGATTAAGGGGTAACACCCGAAACGTTGTGGACTTTATTTGTGCCAGAATAAAATTGGTATAATATCTATGCTGCTGCATTCTCTGTTTGTATCTATTTTGGGGTTTGCAGGAACCCTGCAGCGTGCATTGGGCATTTAAGGGTGCTGGACTTTGGATTGTTTCCTGTTTATATACCACCAGCCCCTACTTCCAGTACTGTGACTTCTTCCTCTGCTTCTGGAAGCATACCCCGGATACCCTTGCCTGACAAGTATGAAGGTACTACTGATTGCAGGGGCTTTCTAAACCAATGCAGGCTGCACTTCCACAACGATCCTCACACCTTTCGGTCTCATCAGTCAAGGGTGACCTTTATCATTTCTTTGCTAAAGGACAAGGCCCTAGCCTGGTTCTCTCCTCTTTTGGAACAGAACGCTACACTCTTGCATGATGTTCATATCTGCTTTGTCTTCTGTGTTTGAGACTTCTGGCCGTCCCTCTGCTGCAGAATATTCTCTCCTGGATCTCCGCCAGGGCAATAAAACGGTGGCACAATTTGCCATTGAGTTACGCACCTTGGCACTTGAAACCCCCTGGGATGGCAGTGCTCTTAAAGCAGCCTTTAGGAGGGGTCTCCATGAACGCATCAAAGATGAACTCACTTATCGTGATATACCTTCTTCTTTGGATGACTTTATAGTACTTTGTATCAATCTGGACTCTCGCTTTCAGGAAAGGCAAGCTGAGAGAGACAGAACAAGGAGGGTCCTTCCCTCCCGTCCTCCTATTGGCCCAGTTTGGGCAGCATCCGCTACCCCTTCAGCAGCTCCAGTTACCTCAGTAGAGGAACCCATGGATCTCTCCTCCTTAAAACCACCAGCGTCCGAAAGGCAAAGAAGAAGGAGACTGAGGCTGTGTTTTTATTGTGGATCTAACACCCACCAACTAAAGGACTGTGATGTTCGGCCGGGAAAAGCCAATGCTTAGAGGATAACACTGGGGTACCTCTAAGCATGGTCTCAACTAAATCCCCTCACTCTTCTCAGATCCTGGTACCTGTTACCCTTACCTTCCTTCAGAATACAGTCCACACTCAAGCCTTCATTGATTCAGGGGCAGCTGGAAACTTCCTGGATCACCGTTTCATGATTCAAGCTGGTTTGTCTCTTCTACAGAAAAGACATTGTCTCAAAATAACTACCCTGGATGGCACCCCCCTTGGTTCGGGCCTGATTCACTTTGAGTCAGCACCCCTGGCCCTGACTGTGGGAGTCCTCCATACTGAACAGCTGCAGTTTGAGGTTATTCATTCCCCAGCACAGCCTGTCATCCTTGGTCTTCCTTGGCTTCGGGTACACAATCCACGGTTCGATTGGACTGAGGGACAACTGGCCTCCTGGGGCACCTCCTGTTTCCACTCCTGCCTTGCTAAAGTCATTCCTCTGACCCGTATTCCCATAGCCACTATACAGACTCCTCCAAACCTTCCCTCAGTATATGCTGACTTCACTGATGTGTTTGAGAAAAAAGCAGCTGACGTGCTGCCACCCCACCGTCCTTACGACTGCAAGATCAACCTCTTTCCTGGAGCCCCACTTCCCAAAGGGAGGACTCTCAAAGGCTGAAACCAAATCCATGGAGGAGTACATACAAGAGAACCTAGACAAAGGGTTCATTCGCCCTTCCTCCTCTCCTGCTGGGGCCGGTTTCTTTTTTGTCAGTAAGAAGGATGGTGGACTACGTGAACAACATAACCATCAAGAAGCAAAAATACCGGGTCGTGGTATAAAACAAACAGTATTTATTTTGCAACGCGTTTCTCAGTCTATTCCAGACCGTTTCATCTGGAATAGACTGAGAAACGCGTTGCAAAATAAATACTGTTTGTTTTATACCACGACCCGGTATTTTTGCTTCTTTCCATGATCCACTTGTTTTTGAAACAGGACTTTTACCACGGAACCTTTCATACACTGACACTGTCAGTTTTGGAGAAAAGTCTCGGTGGCGTGAGTGCAGCAGGAGAACACCTATCAGCTTGCAGCTCACCTGATCCGGCCATTGGCCCTAAAAAACGTGGGTGCTACTTTCTAGACGCCTATCTGGATTCCACAGGTCCTCTGGGTGAGACCTCCAGCGTACTGACTGCTGGAATTTGAATGTCAGCCTGCTTTATCGCACCTTATTCATTTAAGGTGCCACTTTCCTTGTGAGTAGTTTTTTGCACATCACTTTTATATTTGTTGTTTTAACGATTCACACTATGTTGGCGCCCCTTGTTTATCTTCCATTCTAGACACCCTGACCCATCGCACCGCGGGACACAAGAGGAGCACGCCAAACACCTGAACACATCACCGTTCACATATTAGGATTGGACACTTATTTTTTACATCACAGCATTTTTTGGGACATTGATAAGTACTTTTTATATATTTTACTCATCGCCACAAATATTATTGTTTATCTGTGATATCTGATTATTTCAATGTATCACTAATATTATACACAAATTGTCCTGAGCACTTGTTTTACTCACAATTTATTTTCGTCATTATTATTAATTTTTCACACATACCAAACACGGTGCTGTTTATATTTATTTATTTTTATTTTTTTTGCATACGGGTACAAACCCAATCATAAAGTGTTAGGTCCTACTTTGACAACCTGTGTTCCAAGCGCATCCTCTTAGGTTTTTCCTCAGGAATTTCTTTTTATATTATATCTAGGAAATCATCCATTCTTTTTGTAACCATATAATGGTATCTTTCCATTGACAAAGTGTAAGATACTAGAACGCCATTCTGTGATTGAGGGAATTTCCGTCAGTTTCCATTTCCTAGGGATTAGCCTTCTAGCGCAATTGAGCAATATGATCAATAGCTTTAGTCTTATTCTCAACCTACCTCTTTTTAATGGAATTGCAGAGGTTTTTGGGTTTCTCCAATTATTACCGCAAGTTTATAAAGAACTTTTCTCAAACACTAGCTCCTCTCACTGAATTAACAAAACGGAACAAGGACTGTAAACATTGGCCTCCTGAGGCCGTTAATGCCTTCTCTTGCCTGAGAAAGGCTTTCTGTTCAGCTCCTCTGCTCCACCATCCTAATCCTGACCTACAGTTTACTTTAGAGGTTGATGCCTCCGAGAGGGGCTGGGGCAGTTCTCACCCAAAGGAACCCTTTGACTTCCAAGTCACACCCTGTAGCCTTTTTCTCTAAATGCTTTACCCCCTGCTGAGAGGAACTATGATGTAAGTAATTGTGAACTCCTAGCCATTAAGATGGTCTTAACTGAATGACAACATTGGTTGGAGGGCACCGCCAGTCCTATTCAGATTCTCACCAACCATAAGAACCTGACTTACATAGAGACTGCTCACCGACTCAATCCTCGACAGGCCAGGTGGGCCTTGTTCTTTTCTTGTTTTAACTTTGTGGTCTCTTATCTACCTGGGACCAAGAGCAAGAAGACAGATGCCCTTTCCCGTCAAATCCCTCATTCAAGTGATTCCTCAGAAGCTCCTACTGAACATATCATACCCCCCTCCTGTGTGGTTGCTCAACTCAATACTACCCTCCTGCAGAGACTGCAACATGCTCAGTCTAGTAAACCTCCTGGAGCCCCCATGTCCTCCGATATCCTCTTTGTACCCCAGAATCTACGTATCCCTGTGTTAGCCTGGGCTCATGATAGCAAACTCTCAGGACATCCCGGTTCTACTAGGACTTTCAAGCATCTCTTCCAACATGTTTGGTGGCCTACTATGAAGTCTGATGCACAGGATTATGTCAAAGCCTGCACAACTTGTGCTGCCAACAAGACTCCCTGATCTCTGCCTCCTGGCTTGCTCCAACCATTGTCCATTCCCAAATAACCATGGGCACACATAATAATGGACTTCATTGTGGATCTTCCTTCTTCCAACCACCATACAGTTATCTGGCTTGTGGTAGACCGCTTTTCCAGACTGGCTCACTTCGTACCTCTGACCAAACTACCTTCTGCTCAAGAATTATCGTCCCTTTTTTCTCTTGCATGTGGTACGAATTCATGGCATTCCTGTGAACATTGTTTCCGACAGAAGTTCACAGTTTATCTCTGCCTTTTGGAGGGCCTTTTGTTAATTGATTGGAACCACGGTTTCCTTGTCTTCTGGCTACCATCCACAGACCAATGGACTAACTGAGAGAGCAAACCAGGATCTCAAAGTCTACCTTAGAGCCTTTGTCAATACCAACTGGTCTGAGTTGCTACCCCTAGCTGAGCTGGCAAGAAACACTCATTGGCACTCTTCCCTTTAATGTTCTCCATTTCAAGCCGCAGCAGAATATCAACCTTGTGTGTTCCCTCTTTTAACTCAGTCCACTGGGGTCCCTGCTGCAGACCAACACGTCACTGGACTCACCACTCATTGGCAACGTATTCGCTCTCAGCTACGTTCAGTTGTCTCTAGATATAAGAAGTTTGCTAATCGTCATAGGACTTCTGTACATGCCATTCCAGTGGGTGAATGTGTTTGGATATCCACTCAACATGTGACTACGTCAACCCTGTCACAAATTGGGGCCCAGATTTATTGGCACTTACAAGGTCCTGAAAATACTATCTCCTGTTGCCTACAAAGTGGTCTTGCCAAAAACCCTACGCATACATCCAGTCTTCCACATCTCACTGCTTAAACCATACATCAAGAATAGATATACCCGGCTCTGAACTCCTCCTCCTCCACTCCTGGTCCATGGGGACCCCAAATATGAGGTAGCGAAGATCCTGGACTCCAGATACAGGTGCAGACAATTGCAATACATGGTACATTGGAAGGGTTACTCCCTGGCAGATCGTTCCTGGGTCCCTGCCTATGATGTGCATGCCCCATCTCTGGTCTCCAAATTCCATGTTGCTCATCCTTTGAAGCCGACTCTGGTTCCCAGTCATTGCTAAGGGCCCGCCGTCTCCTTCCTGCTCGTTGCCAGGGGCAGTGTCAGATCTGGCGTCTCCTTCCTGCTCGTTGCCAGGGGCAGTGTCGGCTCATGATGCGTGCGGCGCTGACGTCATCCCTGCATGCTCCTGATGCTGCTGGGAGCTCTCTGGCATGAATCCTCTGCCTATTTAAACCCTGCACTAACGATCTGTCACTGCCCAAGTATAGGTGTTACTCTGTGTGCTCCTGGGTGTGTGCTCCACTGTTGCTGTACCTACCTGTTTACTGACTACTCTACCTGTCTTAACCCTTTTACTGCTGGACTGATCTTTGTTGCTGAACCTGCCTGTTGCTGACCACTCTGCCTGTTTGTCCCCTGAATTGCTGGATTGATTTACTGCTGCTGAACTCTGCCTGTCTGACTACTCTGCCTGTTTAACCCCTAATTTGCTGGACTGATATATTGTTGCCAAACCCTGGCTGCCTTGACCATTCTAGTGGTATACTCTTGGACTGCTTTACTGTTGCTGAATCCTGCCTGTCTGACCATTCTAGTGGTGTGTCCTTGGACTACTCTGTCGTTGCCCCTGGGGACCATCCTGCCTGTGGTGAGTGCCACTCTCCTCATCTTACTAACTTTCTCTGCTCTGGGATATTCTCTATCATTCCATCTCAACGCCGGGATAACAAGAATACTGGCCAAGTTGGGTCTGATAGAGGAGTACCCCACTAGCATTACAGGAAGAAAGGGGTGTCTCACCCAGCCAAGCCCATCTCACATTGGATTTTTAGCTACAAAATTAAATATCAAATATCTGATATCTGTAGCTTATTTAATGATACTTACAGATACCCTGACATAATTCCCCCTTCCAATTTTAAATAGATGTAGGACACATGTATTTAAATTTGGCTTATAGTTAGTGGTATTTGGTGAGTACATTGACAGTATACATCATAGATAGTCTTCTATGCAGAGAGTCTGTGATTTTTGAGCCCTTATCCTCATCAGCTAGGCATCTTTAAACTACAATATTTCTTTAGTGCATTTGGGGATATGACACTTCATTCTCCCTCTATGACTTGTAGTTTGGATCTAGGATGGCACACTCGCAACTGATTAATGTGGACACTCTTATCCATAAAAGTATCATTTTTGGGTATCCTAATTTTATAGGCAACTGGAGATATTTTGTCAGTGATGATAAAAGGACCCTTCCATGATGGAAGGAATTTCTTTTCTTTAACCTGATCTCTTCCAAAGTTATAAAGATAAACTTTTATCATTTATTTCATATTCCTTTTTGGAGGTTTTGAGATCATAATAGGTTTTAGTGGCAGTTGCGGCCTTCTCTAAGTTCCTTTGAGCAAATGCAAAGGCATATTGCAGGTGCTTTCTTAGGTTCTCCACATATTGATGTGTATTGGCAGCGTTTATCAAGTTTTGGTCTGATGTACAGTACAGTAGATGTTGAGGTAGAACCATTCTTCAACCAGTCATCAGTTCAAAAGGTGACATCTTAGTAGCACTACTTGGAGTTGCTCTTAATGCCATTAGGACTACAGGTAGTTTTTCATCCCAGTCTTTACCCGATTCACTCACAAACTTTTTGAGGATTTTTACAATGGATTGGTTGTAACGCTCTACACCACCACTTGAGGCAGCTCTGTATGCAATATGGAGCTTTCTTTTAACCCCTAGTATTTTCCAGTTTGGTCATCACTTCGCTAGTGAAGTGGAATCCTCGATCGGATTAGATTCTTTGGGGCAAACCAAATCTTGAAAATACGTGGTTGATGAGCAATGCTGCGCATGTTTCAGCACTATTGTTAGGTGCACTGATGCACTCTACCCATTTAGTGAACAGGCATGTCACTGTTAACATGTATTTGTTACCTCTTGATGACCTAGTTACTGGATCAATAAAATCAATTTGTATATCTGACCATGGCATTACCATCCCCCTTTTCTGCAATGGCACTCTATGCGTTGGTGCAGTGGGTTGGAACTGTGGACAGATTAAACAACCTTGACAGTAAGTTTGAACATCCTTAAACATGTGTGGCCAGAAGGCATAGTCACCCAATATTTCATATGTTAGTTTGGCACCACGATGGTCAGATGTGGGAGCATCATGAGCATGTTGAAGCATGAGACCTCTGAACTTGGTGGGTACCACCTATTGTTGGATGCCAGTTTTGGAGGTTCTTTTTTTTTTTTTTTTTTAACCATAGTTTTTTATTTTATTTATATCACAAGATAATAACAAGACATATATTTCACACTCAGGAATTTTACAAAATGTAATAAAACACAAAAACGAGAGAGTAAAACAGAAATATGCTGTATCAAATTACATACCGGTCCCTGGTTATCTCCACATAGCGATTATTAACTATCTCCACATTTCAGTGTCAAGTCATTTACTGTATATAGTAAATCCCAGAAACAGAAAGCATAAGAAGAAAATATCAAGTGTCCAATTACATAGCGGTCGCTCACAGTCTCAACCGAGGTAGCATATGTATAATCCAGTACCCTGGTTATACTAATTACAGAATAATATAAATAGCACACAGCCTCGGGTACAAGTAGTAGAATCCAACACACTCACCCCAATGTGCCTATACTCCTTTCTCCTGTGGTCCCCTCTCTGCCCCTCCCTTTCCCTATCTCCTCCCGATCTATCGAACACTAAGGTTTTCTTCTCTGTTCTCTCCCTTTTTTATCATAAAACCCCCAAATACTTTTGCCTATGTAGATGCAACTTACAGATCAGTGCAGGATAAACCGACCGAAACAGTGCACATTAATCAGTCAACCAAAATAACCACCAAATATATAACGAGAAAAAAGAGAAAAAAAAAAAAAAAACACACCCTCTCATCCCACCCCTACCCCCCCCCAACCCCTCACTCTGCGTCCCCAGCCCAATCCCCAGGAAAATGTCCTGCCAAAATATTTGTCAAAACGAAATCGGATTCCCTGAATGGTTTAATCATTTTTTTTTTTATATGCTGGAGGCAGAGATTTTATAAATTTCTCCCATTTTCTGGAGAACGCCGGCAAGTATTGATCATACGGAAAGGGCATGTTAAACTGCTCTGTTGTGAATTGGCTAACTACGGCCGCTTTAAGTTGAACCAATGTGGGTGCCGATCGTGACTTCCATAGTTTAAGGATGAGATTGCGCCCCGTTAGTATTATTGTGTTTATAAGGAGATAATTTTTTTTAAGTCCTTGATATCTCACCAGGAAGAAAATCTCAATGGGAGATAACTCATGCTCCAATTTTAAAACGGTGCTCATCCAATATGAGATCTTGCTCCAGAATTGTCGCATTTTTGGACAACCCCACAGACAATGGAATAAATTTGCATCCATCACCGAGCATCTAGAGCATAGAACCCTTGCGTTATACCATTTAGAAAGCAGACCTGGGGTGAGGTACCTCTTGAGCCCGATTTTTCTCTGAGATTCTCTCCAGGTGGTAGGGACCCAATTCTGTTGGATAATTTTAAAACTTCCAACAATAGTTTGCTCGTCTATATCTGGGAATTGAGTAGACCATTTAGAAATCATCTCACCCACCTGTAAATCCGAAGATTTCTGAATTACAAGTTGGTATAATGGGGAAATTTCAAATTTCCCAGATGCATACAAGGAAATCCTAGACTGTAATTAACCCAAAGACCAATTGTTCCCAAAGTTATTGTGCAACTCCTGTAAGAAATGCCTGACTTGAACGTAGGCGTAAAATTCCCGCGCCCCTAGACTAAATTTATTTGCAATTTCGGTATAAGTTAGTAGATATCCATCTGGTCCCAAAAATTGACTCATGGCATTTAGGCCTTTCGAATCCCAATCTTTAAATATCTGATTAGAGAGTCCAGGGCAAAAATTGGGATTACCACATATGGGTAGATATTGTGAGAGATACGGCGAATAATCTAACTCTCTACACAACCTCTGCCATGCTATTATTATATTCCTAAAAGTGGACAAACAGAATGTATTTGAAGGGAGAGAGGTCACTGGGCAATGTAATAAAGCCTTCAAGTTGAACGGGGCCACTACCCGCGACTCCCAAACGGACGCCGAAATCTGATCTTTACCCGTTATCCAGTCCAGCGCAAATCTAGCTATGATCACTAGATTATACATCTGGATATTAGGAAGTGCGAGTCCGGCTGCCAGCTTAGAATTCATGAGGCGATGGGAGGCAATCCGTGGTTTGGAATATTTTTAAATATATACATAAGTTTGGGAAAAATAATTGTTTTAATTAATGTTACCCGAGCAGATAAGGAAATAGGCAGCGAAGTCCAATCTTCCAATTTTTTTTTACAACATCTAACCCCGTACGCGTAATTCAGCTTATACCAGTCCTCTGGGTTTCTAGAAATATGAAGCCCTAAATAGTTAATCTGAGAGACTTCCACAAAGGGGTGTTTTACGTCACATAAAGGGTTTCTATGGAGCCACATTAATTCTGATTTCAGGGCATTAACCCGGAATCCGGAAATCTCGCCAAAATCATGGATAATATCCTGGAGAATTGGCAGAGAGACCGAAAGATTAGATGGACATATCAACAGGTCATCCGCGTATGATAGTAGAACCAATTTCTCACCTGCCAATGAAATGCCTTCAAGCTCTTGACGTAATCGTATGGCCAGCGGTTCCAAACTGATATTAAATAATAAGGGAGATAGTGGACACCCATGTCTGGTCCCTCTGTGCATAACGAATCGTTGGGAGGTCACATTGTTGATAATGACCGATGAAGTGGGGGCGCTATAGATTAACCTGATATAATTGTAAAAGAACCCGGAGAGACCGAACTTATCTAGGGTAACGAAAAGATGGTCCCAACTGACCCGATCGAAGGCCTACTCAGCGTCGACCGTAAGAATGGCCTTGTCAAGGATTTCGTTGCTGGAAGAGGCCTTATATTTGTTCCAATAAGACTCAATGAAAACTAATAATTTCCTGGTGTTTCTCACAGGGTTCCGGCCGGGCATAAATCCGGATTGGTTCTCGTGGATTAGCTCCCCAATATAAGGTTTCAATCTGGAAGCTATAATAGATGCTAATAATTTATAGTCGGTGTTAAGGACTGAAATAGGTCTGAGAGAACTAGGAAGCTCCAGGTCCTTGCCCTTTTTTAAAATTAGCGTTATGTTTGCAGCGGCGAAAGAAGGCGAACACTTAATATTATCTGAGAAATAGAAATTAAATAGCCTGGACAGAATAGGGGTCACCTGAGTTTGTAACATTCGATAGAATTCCATGGGAAATGAGTCTGGCCCGGCCACTTTATTGGGTTTAGCATTCTTAATTGCGGATATAATCTCCTCCTCAGATATGGGGGCATTGATAACTTCCATAGCTTCCGGCGCTAGTCTAGGGGTCTTAATCTTTGACCAGAATTCTCTTTGCTGTCCTAAATTAGAAGGATCTGATTTTTACAAGTCTTGAAAGAAGTCAAAGAACACTCGTTCAATGTCGGAGTGACTCGTAAACCTCTTAGTACCTTGTTTAATGGCAGAAATTGCCTGCCTAGGGGAGGATTTAGCTATTCTGGCTAGAAATTTAGCGGATCTGCCTACAAACCCGTTGTATCACGCTTTAGTTCTAAGTTCTTCTTGTGCACTATTCTGCTTAATTTGCATATCACGAAATGCCTTAGCCCTTACATATGCGTCCCAGTGTCCTCTGCTAGGATTGTTTAAATACACTCTAAAAGAGTTTTTTACTTGATTCGCGCATTGTCTAGCCGCCTGACTACATTTCTTCTTCCAGTGTATCATATATGATTTAATTTCGCCGCGTAAAACGGCCTTAGAGGCCTCCCAAAACACTTCCACTTTATCCAGGTAGTTGCCATTATTCTTAAAATAATCTGCCCACTTAGTTTGTAGCCAATTTTGAAAACTGGCGTTGTTGCTTAAAAATCTAGGGAAATATGTATGATTATTCCATAGATTCAGACTTTTGGGTTTGCAGTACAGCAAGATGGCTGCGTGATCAGATATGACTATGTCTTCGATTTTGGTAGTCCAGTCCCATCTTAGTAGCGAGTCGGAAACCAGGAAGTAATCAATCCTGGAGAAGGCTTGCTGAGCATGAGATACGCATGTGAATACTCGGGCGTCCGGGTTCTGTACCCGCCAGATATCTACTAAACCCAGCTGGGAGCAGAATTTTTGAAAGATACGCACTTTTCTGCCTCTGCTGTAAAGGGCTCTTTTTTTAGAGCAATCCAAGGTTGCGTCTGCTGTCAAATTAAAATTGCCCGCAACGATTAAATTTTGCCCTATAAATCTGTGTAATCTAGCCATTAAGGCCGCCCAAAAATTCTGTTCGATTTGATTAGGGCCATAAATGTTACACAGTGTATATTTGATCTTTTTGATCACAATCTCCAAGATCAAAAATCTACCTTCAGGGTCCACTTCAGTATTGATTATTTGATACTCCAATTTCCGATTCAGCAAAATGGCGACCCCCCTCTTCCTGGTTGTAGAAGGTGCGGCTATAACCTCCCCAACCCATTTAGTTCTAAGTTTGGGAATTTCTGGAGGTTTCAAGTGTAGTTCCTGAAGAAAAACTATGTCGGGTTGAATTTCCCTGAGTACTTTATTATGGATTTCCGTTTAATTGTAGAGGTTATGCCGCCAACGTTCCAGGAAAATAAGTTAATATTAGAGGCCATCAAATCCTATATCTGTCGACATATATATATACGGAAGGGGAAGCCTACTGAATATAATGGAGCGAGGGCAGCAGGGCCGTGGGGGAGGGCACGGGGAGGGAGTGAGAGAGAGAGAGAAAAAAAAAAGGACAAAAAAAAGGACAAAAAAAAAAAAACAACCAACCATGCAGTTCCACACATATTAACCACCCAAAAAAACTTCTGAGTAAACCTGCGATATTGACTCAGGATGTTTTAAGGAACACCTGCTTCTCGACAGAAATTCTCAGCTTCCAAGACATTATTTAATGTATGAGAAATTCCCTCTTTGAATACCACTAGCTTTGCAGGATAGAACATTTTAATATTGTAGTTTTCTCTCTGTAATCTACCATAAAAGAAAGACATGTCTCTTCTCTTAGATAAAGTTTCAGAGGAGAAATCTTGAAAAATTAGTAGCTTATGTGAATCCAGGACAAAAGACATACATTTCCTATAGTACTTAAGGTATAATAATTTGTCTTGGAAGCTGACAAACTTAAATATCACAGGCCTCGGTCTCTGGCCCTCTGTGTGTTCCCTGCGTGGCCCTATTCTGTGGACCCTCTCTATCTGAAAGGGAGTGGCAGGGGCTGGAATCAGCAAAGCCTTAGGTAATGTATTAGTTACAAAATTCAGTAAATCTTGAAATTCGGGCAATTCGGGGAGGCCTATCACTTTTAGATTATTACGTCTTGAGCGATCCTCAAGATCTTCGATCTTAGCTTGTAGCGCTTCTATCGTTTTGCTGTGCGTATCCACAGTTGAGTCGTGAATATTAAGCCTGTCTTCTAGATCAGACACTCTATTTTCAGCTTCATCTAGTCTTGATGAAAACTGCAGAACCTCTGCTGTGAGATTGGATATCTCATTCCTGATCTCACACTTAATCAGATCAAATTGAGGAAGTAGGATTTTAGCAACTTCCGCTGCATATTCTGACATACTATTACCCAAGGGAGTCCCTTTCTCTGGGGGAGTATCGATGCTGGAGTCCAGAGTTCTGCCACTCCCTTTTTTGTCTTTAGCTTTAGGGGGCATATTGGAAGGTGAACTCCGTTGGAGCATGTATCTGTCCATGAACCAAGGGATCACCTAACTTTAGATAAATTGTTCCGGATCTATGAATAAGGAGGGAAAAAAATAAAGAGAAAAATCAAAAGGAGAGAGGGAAACAGAGAGTAGGGTGTGTCGGAGTCCTAAGAGGGGCACGGTGTGTTGGAACCTACCCAATTGTGACTCTATTTATTTGTCTTTGCAAGATTACCTGCTCTTAGATATGCTGCCTATCTTAAACAACTTACGAAACTTTCTGTACTGTTAGCCCAATATACACAGAGTAAAACTCAGGGTCCTAAAGACTTATAGTAAAGTGCAAGTGCTTCTAAAAGAGAAAGAAGGGGAAAGAAAAAAAAAAAAAAAAGAATTCTCCCTTCCTTTCCCTATCTCTTCTAGTCAGGTGCCTTTTTGTGAAAAAGTGCAGTTAGTAGAGCTTATGTTTGTGCAAAATAGGGTGAATTTGATAGCTTAGTGACTTATTATATATGAGATTGCCCCTTTTTGACTGTTCCTATTTCTCTTTTTCCTTCCCTTTCCCCTCTTATTAAGAGCTCTCTCAAAATCGAATACCCCTAACCAAGGTACCTCTAAAAGGTGTGTGTGCTACTATTATTGTGTGGCTATAACTCCTAGGCGCCCCACACAAAACCTGATATGCGGAGACCGTTTCTTAGCAAACTTGTGATTCTATTGTGACTAAATAGACACACAAAAAAAACAAAAGAAAAAAAAACTGAAAAACAAAAAAGCAAGTGACATATAATAAGGCAGCTACTACTGGCGTGACTAGAAAGACCTTAAAATTAGGTACAAACTCCTAATCTTGACTACAATTCTGACCTAATATACCAACCAATTAGAAAGCAAACTGCGTTCAGAAAAAGTATAAGTGTGTTACTTACGCACTAAGTGTGGCCCTCATAATTATTTACAAGCTAACAAACAGTCGTTCCTAACCAATGATCTTATGTGACCTAGCGTAATAACCACTTTGCAGGATTTTTTACCCTGTGAGAATAATCTGTCTTAGTATAGTGTAGTGCTAAAAAAAAAAAAAAAAACCAAGTTAGCTGCAGTGATTTGTACAACAATCTTTTACAGTGAGCAATATATGTCAGTAATTTAAACACAAAAACAGAGTAGGTTGAAGGAGAAAAATAGAAACACCAATAATCTGCTTAGTAACACAGTGTCCCCCAGGTTCTTATGAACTCAGTATCAGCCTTCACTTGTCAAATCCAGCTGGAGAACCTTTCATGGCAAGGGAGTCTAGTCACTTAGTAATATCCATAATATTGAATACAGTGGTTAGTGTCTATTATATACTGTATACCTCCAGTTCTGCCGCACACTTAGGCGGGCCGATGAAAAAAGTGGTATTTAAGTATCTTGATTTGGACAACACTGAGAGGCACTGGCCCTTGTCATAAAGCTCCACGCTCAGTTTCCAGGACTTGTAAGTGCTTCGCGCACAGAGGCAGACAAGTGACCACTACCAGCCTTAACGCTACTGATTTTAGCTGGACCTGTACTCCATGGTGTCAGGGTCTTGCCTATTTGCCTGAGTTCTGCTGCTTAGTCAAAGACCCTTGCATACCCTGAAAGGAAACGGAGAACAGTACCTTAAGTATGGGCGGTCACACTTCCATCGCTTCTACAGAGATGATGCCACCCTCAGCGCTGCCGCTATACTTGCGGACTATCGGCGCTGAAGTGTGACGTGGTTGAGGGCTCACAGGAGGCGATGCTTGAGATGGTAATACGGGGGCCCAGCGGGACCACCTACAGGAATACCCAAGCCGGCTGGCAAAAGAGTCTCGACAGACACGACACTGCGGCTGATCCTAGGCTCCGGAGGCGGAGCAGAGCCAACACATGCGCAACACCCCTTCCGTCACAACCAGGGGACTCAGGTGTTGCTGTAGGGGATATGGCCCATCCAGGTGGGCTGAAACCGCTCTCATCCAAGCCGGGTGAAACCAGGCACCCAGGGACCGATGTGAACAAGGTCCGGTAAGGCCAGCAACGGCACTCCAACTGTTCCTCGTCTGGGTAAGCTGCTATTCGTCCGGTGGGGAGATAAGCAGGATCCTTCAGTTAGAGAATAGCTTTATCAGATAGAACACCGGTCAGCTCCTAGAAATAGCCGTGCACCAGCCACCGTGCACAATTAGGCTGTAGCAGTGGACTTCCAAAGCCGGATCGTAATCCTGGTACCCAAGCCTAATACAGGCCAAGGGAAACAGCGTGGATTCTTGCTGGTTTAGGCCTCACATAGAGGCACGGAGCTTCAGAGACACCTGCAGGTACCTGCAGCTACCTGTCGGCCCCGCCTCCAACCGGAAGTGAGTTTTGGAGGTTCTAATTAACAAACCATCCTGTAACTTGAATTGTGATCTGGACTTCATTAAGATTCTAAGATCTTCCTTGTCAATACAATCATCTTCTCCAGTTATGGCTCCTTGTTTGGCTAATGAATCAGCAAGATCATTGCCTTCCTTATCAGGACCTAGAACCTTGGAATGACCCGTGGTCTTTTTCCAGTGGATGGTTAAATCATTGGACACCACCAGATTATCAATCTCGCAGATCAACTTGCCATGCTTGACTGGTTTGTTGTTACTCTTCTGCATGCCATTCCTTTTCCAAGTTGGCAGGTATTCAACAAAACTGTCACGCACGAAATTTGAGTCAGTAATGATCACAAATTCATGAATACCATATTCAATAGCCATTTCAATGGTTTTTAGAACAGCAGTTAGTTCTGCAACCTGACTGGATCTTGGTCCAATGTTGAAACCTATATATATATTTGTTAATCCACCTGTCCAAGATATACCAATGCCAGGGACTAATCTGTGCTCATTATCAATAGTGGCATGGTAAGAACAACCATCAACATATACCCAAGGTAATGTTTAAAAATGGTCCTCATTGTATATTTTATACGGGGAAATCAATTGTTCCTCCAGAAAATCATCTTCTGATAATTCTTCCCCAGGATCCTTAGCAGTACAGTCGTAGAGCTCAGCAAGCCCTTGTGCGACTGGATTCTTTTTATTCTGCTTATAGCAAATTTCTAAAGGCCAGCCTTGTAAGGAAAGAGTCCAGGCTGTTATGCGGCTATTAGACAAATTCCCATCTCTTATTCTCTCACTTTGCAAATATAGCAAAGGCAGGTGGGCCGTTTCTACAATCATTTTATCGCCCTGTATATAGCTGCGAACATTTTGTAGAGCCTATACAGTAGATAAGAGGGCTTTTTCGCAATCGCTAAATTTTATTTCTACTGGGAATAGAGTTTTGCTCGCTTAAGCAATGCTTAAATTATCATGCTTTTGGTATAAAACAGCACTCATGCTTATATCGGTGTAACCTATCGGTGCTTGAGTGAGTTTTCTCTTCAGCTCCTTGATGGCTGTCTCTTGAGACTCACTCCAGTGCCATTTCACATCCTTCTTTAGAAGAAGTAGTAGTGGTTTAGCTAATTCTGCATAATTATCAATGAATTTGCGAGAATAATTTGTCATACCCAAGAATGATCTCAATTCCTTTAAGTTAGTTGGGTTTTTAGATTTTACTATAGCTTCCACCTTTTTTCTTCTGAGGATTTAGCCCTTCAGAAGTAACTTCATGTCCCAAGCAGTTTACACGAGTACTGCTTTTTGTAGGGATAATTTGACACCTGCCCTTTTAAGTTGGCTAAGGACATGTTTAAGTTCTGCAATGTGTTTTTCAAAGTCTGTGCTTTTGATTAAAACATCATCAACATATGATAAGGTCCTCCTTTCCAGTTCATCAGGCATAGCCTTATGCATGAACACAGCAAATTCATGTCCTGAATTTATGTATCCAAATGGAAGTCTCTGGAATGCATACTGGACCTTTTGGAATGAGAATGCCAGCTTATACTGGTCATCCTAATGTACCTTTTATGGTCCAATATCCCTGTGCAAATCAATGGCAGTGAATATTTTGGATCCCTGCATCTGTGCTAGGCACTGGTAAATGTATGGTACAGGCCAGCAAGACATGTACACTCATTTGTTTAGCTGTCTTAAGTCAGCACACAAACGCCATTGGGCTTAAGAACACCTAGAATAGGATTGTTATAAGAGCTGTGCACCTGTCGGATAATACCTTTTTCTTCCAAGTTCCTTATAATTTCTGCAAGAGAATCATATGATGCTAAAGGAAGTCTGTATTGATTAATAAAGACAGGTGGTGCATTGGGATCTGTTTGTATTCTTGCAATGTTCAAGTCTGTAGTCCCACAGTCATAAGAATCCCTAGCAAAAATATCCTTGTACTCCATCAGGAGTTCTCACAGCTGTCTCCGTTTATCCTCACTGGAACAGCCATTAGCTAAGTATATTTGCTCTTCAACTATTTGCTGTAATCCTAGAAAGATTTCAGACTGTCCTATTTCATAGGCTTCTTCCATCCTAGAGGTGAGATCCCCTTGATTATAATTTACATTGCCCCCATGACTCTGGGTATTGGGGTATTCTTGATCTTTAATCGGCTGATCAAATACTAGAGAGGCTTCTTCAATTTTACAGATGCCTTCCTTTGAGCTGAAGGGATAAATAGACTGAATTGTAAATAGTCCCTCTTGCATAGATGCAAAGGATTGTTCTATTAATTGTTCTTCAGTTAAGTATTCTTCAGTTATTAGCCCGAGTTACATTATTCTGGAATCCAAAAGTGTAATAACTTGATTCCAGCGCATATCCTATGATAATTCCCTTGGATAAGGTTATATCCTGTGGGGTCATGTTATGCACAATAACATGTATTGGAATAGTTTCAATATTTACCATAGGAGTATAGGTCATTGTGATACCCAGATTTTGTATTCTATGGGAGAGGCAAATTAGTGTTTCAGAAGTTTTTAATTTCTGACCTCTTTTTACCTGTAAGGATAAAAGAAATGTATCAGCCCCGGCAGGAATTATAACTTGCTGGTTTGATTTCGGGGCTGCATTTTCATCCTGAAATATTTCAGGGTCTCCCTTTAACCTGCTCCAGAGACAAGAGTTAATCAAATCTATTTATATGGCATATCTATGTAAGAGATCATTGATTTATTACCTATAGATAATAAGCACTTAGCTGTGATGTTATAGCTTTCAAACCTGTCGTCCAGGCCGTGGACACAGTGGTCTTGGGGAGAAAGATATTTAATCACTTTAGGTTCAGCTATCTGCACTAATAAGCCTTCGCTTTATATAGCTAGCTTCCTGTTTTAAGTGTAATTTGGCATACTTGGTTTTCCCAAGGTCATGCACTTGCATAGGGATAAATAGATCCTCTTTAACTCTCTCAATTCCTGCGAGGTATTGAGTGTGGCCCCCCCCTTTAGGGGATTTAGGGTCCCCCTTGTAGAGAGATATGGTTAATACATCGCCGTCTAAGGAAATATTCGCTATCTTTCCAGGCGAAATTTTAAAAGTATTACCATCAGAACCACTTAAAGGTGTCTGATCATCTATTTGTAGGATAGTGATTTCAGGTATAGTTATCCCTGAAATGAATCTCCACAGCATCTGGCTTCTCTTTCACCACGTGACAGTTATGTCGGGTGCAAGATATATCGGATTTCTCATAATTGATAGGCCTTTTTACTTGTGACCAAATTACATTATGTATTCAATCAATTATAGTGCTTAATCACTTCAGGAGATCACTACCAATTATTAAACGATCAGTTGGCAGATCCACTATAATGACAGGGTGTCTTATGACCCTGTTCCCCAGTTTAAATTTTAACCATGCCGTACCATAGACTTTTAGAGAGTCACCCCAGCACCTATTAGTGAACCATCAAATTCTTTTATTTTAGGTTTGTGGGGTGTTAGCTCATTTAGCTGTGTGTAGTACCTGTGGGATAAAATAGTTGCCTGAGACCCAGTATAAATTAATCCCATGATAGGGTTGGAGACTGAATCCTGCAGCTCAGCTAATACATATCTCCCTGAAGTTTCTACCATTTCACACATAAAATTGGCATGATTACACACTTGTGGGCTTTGCCACGTGTTACCTGAATCCGCCGTGTTACCTGATGCAGAAGAAACTTCTTTCTTACTGGTCCCCTCTATAACAGGGTTGACTGGGTTCTTGTGTACTGCATCTGTGGAAATAAGGTTAAGAGAATGCTGCAAAGGAAGAGATTGGTTAGAGCTTTCAGTCCGAGGTTGCTCGTCATCACAGCTAAATCATCCGTTTCCAGTCTGTAGGGAGACAATATGATTAGTACCATTATTGACATTTATCATTTCATTTGGTATATCTCTCCCCTCCCTTTCAGGTGATACTGCAGTATTTATGACTGTGCCTGTGGCCCACTGCTGGTCACTGGCTGTACCCTTAAAAAAGGATTGTTAGGTTGCTGAGCTGTAAAAGCTTGACTCATATTAGTAATAGTGTACATAACTGACTAACTTGTGTACTGAGTTAGCCCACTTGAATGGACAAGCTATCCTTACCCATGGACCAATATTTTTGATGTCCCAGGGTATTGATTCCTAGATCCTTGGGATCCCTCAGAATCATAGCTATTTCTCCTATTTTGACGTGGTTGTCTTTGAGGTTCAACCTGTTCAGTGTTAGTATTTTGGGGAACACTATTTACTTGAGGTGTCTGGTTACCCTGAGAGTATTTTCGCCACTTATTGTATCTACCTTTGTGGGGATACTTATTATCCTGTGAGTATTCTTCTCTTTGGGAGTAATTATTTACCTGGGTATGCCCCCCATTTTGGGTATAGTCTCTCTGCGCCTCAGCCCATGTTGGGGGAGGGGCAGAGTTAAAACTTTGTGGGGATGGTCTGTTTTCTCAGGCCACCTCCTCATAGGTTTTCTATTTAGACTCCAAATTGAGGGGGCTAGGTGACACCCTAGTTGCTGACACAATTTTGGGACTGTTTTGATTCCCTTTTAACCCCCTGTTCACTGGACTGCTGAATAGAGTATAACTTTGTACTCTCTTTGATCAGCCATTCCAATGAGCAGTTTTCATCAAAATCTTTAGCTAAATTAAGTTTTATGGGCGCGGGCAGTGCTTCAAAAATAAATTCACAAATTCTGAGCATTCAAATATGGGATTATCTTCAGCCATTCTGTACGTATTTTTCTGTACAGAAAGGAATTCTATAGGGCTTTGATTTGCACTACATTTTAAACCATATACAGCTATTTTCACTTCAGTTTTAGTGCAATGTTGCACAAAATCTTTTCTGCACTGTCGTTTTGTCTCATTCCAGGAATGAATATTCATATCCTTTAGTGAAGCAAAGAATTTGTGATATTTACCTTCAAATACCTAGGGCAGAAATTCAATTTTTGACTGCATACTTGCAACATTCATTATAGATAAAGCATTTTCAAAGGCTTCTAAGTGGTCAATTATAGGATTGGTTCCTTTGTTGCATGACTTAAAAATGTAATTATTTTATGGGTATCATATACCATATTAGCCGTATCTCGGGCTTTCCTAGGAGCTTTATTTGTGGTGTTGGAGCGTTCCCTATATTCACTATGGGGAGACCCCCTACGTACATTAGTATTACGTGGGCTATTTGGGTAGCTAGCTCCGCCCTCTTATTCACTACTAGAGCTTCCCTCCCCCTCATCAGCTGAGTTATAGCAGCTCCCTGAATTTATATCATGAGGTGACTGTCTATTTGAGATATTTACTTCTGACTCAACAGGGGTCCTTTGATACATTCTTCCCTAAATTTCTGCATTTCATCCCTGATGCATTAGAATTATCTGCATTATTCTCACTGCTAATAGAGGGGTTTTCATTATGATGATACAAACTTTTTAAACCACTAATTCTCTCTGGCTTTGTGCAAGCTGTTTATTTAATTCTTGTATTTTTGCTAGTAAATTTAAGTTATGCTTATCTAAAGTGGCTATGTCTTGGGCAAAACTCATAAATTTTATTTTCAGCTATATTTAAATTCTCTTCACATCTGCGTGAGGAGCGAATACTATCTTCTAATCTTCTAGCCCCTGTATCTGCAATTCCTTTTCTATGAGATATAGCGACATTTCGTCAACAATGCATATTACAAGGGGCCAAGATTTTAGTTTGTCTCGCTTTTTGATATTTTTGCATCGATTAATTTTTAAGAATTCTTGGAATAATTCACTTTTTTCATTCCACCTTTCATCAATAGCATTATTTTTAGCCTTAATTTCAAGCATATCCATATAATCATTTAATTCACCCGCAATACTAAACCTCTTTTTTAATGTGGCCTATAATGCCCATCTTAAGGACATCACCTGGAGTAAGGGGTATAGTCGGGGAACAAATTGTAATTGTACTATAGTTTATTTGATTTAATTGTATTTAATTTTAGGTAATTGTAGGTAATTTATTTAATTAATTTAATGATAGTGTAGTGTTAGGTGTAATTTTAACTTAGGTTAGGTTTTATTTTACAGGTAAATTTGGAATTATTTTAACTAGGTAGCTATTAAATAGTTATTAACTATTTAATAGCTATTGTACCTAGTTAAAATAAATACAAACTTGCCTGTAAAATAAAAATAAATCATAAAATAGCTACAATGTAATTATTAATTATATTGTAGCTATCTTAGGGTTTATTTTATAGGTAAGTATTTAGTTTTAAATAGGAATAATTGAGTTAATAGTAATATTATTTAGATTTATTAAAATAATAATTAAGTTAGGGGGGTGTTGGGGTTAGACTTAGGTTTAGGGGTTAATAACTTTATTATAGTGGCGGTGACATTGGCGGCGGCAGAATAGGGGTTAATAGATTTAATAGGCTATGTGGGCTATGGCGGTTTAGGGGTTAATATACTTTATTAGTGATTGCGGTGGGGGATTGTGGTTGACAGGTAGATAGACATTGCGCATGCGTTAGGTGTTAGGTTTTTTTTTGCAGGCATTTTTAGGGAGTTACGGTGCTCCATACTCAGCGCAAGGATTGCTACGGGTGCTTTTTATGGTGAGGTGAAAATGGAGTAAGATTTCTCCATTTTTGCCACGTAAGTCCTTGCGCTGGATATTGGATACCAAATTGCGAGTCTTTTCTATGTTAGCTTATGGGCGTAAATATTGCGGGCGACGGGTGAAATATACGAGCGTAACTTCTATGTTACACCGTATATAGGATACCAATATCGTGCAAAAACCGGCGTCGCCGGCTTTTGCGGGCAACACTGCATATGTAATGGAGGGGCAGATATGAATCAATACTATACACATTTAAACTATTATAATATGCTATGAAAAGATCATAGAAGTTGCCTTATTCACAATAATCTCTCAAATCAGAGTTGCATTTAAAATACCACAATGAGATACCAATATATGAGCCACTAACATTCAGACTGGTACAATTAAGTTATTTAACCCACACATGATTCTAATACAATTCTAATTAGAATACCAGAAGTATATATATTCTTAATGTAAACAGTCAATTTAAATGCCAGTTATCTAAGCTGAAATAAATTCTTAATTACCTACAATTGAGACCAGTTCTAAAATATATTTGTATATTTGCAAAGATAAATTACTTAGCATTAATGATTAGTTTTAAAATACATATGCTATTAAATACAAGTTTTAAAATACAAATATGCTCTTTAAATATATTAACTGCAGTTTAGTTATAGTTACTAAATACCTTTTTGATTTAAATATTATTATACTTCACCCAAAATGACCAAATCGATAGTTCAGCTTCAAAACTTGTTTCACCTCATATGAAAATAAAGATATTTGCAATGTGGATCATAAAAATGTAGCCCAATATTGCTTATAGTAACTGTATTCCGATGCAGCCAGTTATCCAGTCACCTTAGCAAAAAGTCAGCCAGCCTTCCTTTTTTCCTCTTGCATTCAGCTTATATTATCCTAATCATTGGTGAAACGATATGATTGGCCCTTCGGATCTGAACATCTCATAGGTCAACTTGGGAGACGCCTCCCTGAGCTGTAATACTGTCTCTGATCTATAGGTGGCAGCAGACACCCAGGAATGCAGCCCCACCATCAAACATTGTTAACAATTTAATACATTTTTATAAAGTGATTATTTATCATACTATAACGTTTTGCATTAATAAAACTCTCTTTTCAGCATCTATATTCCATTTAGCATAACAGAAAATGTACAATTTGATACCAAACATCATTATTTTATCAATTTCTATGTTAAAATAAAAAATATCCACATATGTCTGTTTATGACTACTATTCATGGAACATCTTGTCTGAAAAACAAGGGACAGATATTATTTTGAAATTAGTCTAACATTTTGTACATTTCTTATATAGAAACTTATTTAGAGATCCCATCTCCACATCAGTTCCTCCTGTAATTTAAACTAGATTTCTGGAAAACAGAGAAACATGTGTTTATCTTGAAATCAATGGGTCAGTATTTGTATATACCAATGTAGTTATTCAATACAGCAAATAGTTATTTAATACGTTGCTATTTGTCACTGCTTCTTAGGTCCACAAATACACATTTCTATATAGTATTTAAAATTATACAGTCTGTATTTTAAAAATGAATTTGAGAGTTAAAATGCAAGACATGTGCTTTTGCTTAGCTAGCAATACAGACGTGTATCTGAGTTTCAGGGGTAATTAACAGGCCTATGCTAATTACCATTTCCATGGGATTTTGAGTAACTTTCCACTGCTGATAACAGACTCAGCGTCCCTCTCACCACAGGTAGCATCCTGATCTAGGTACCATGTTTATCTTTGTTTGAAAAAGATCTTATCTCATCAAGAGGTGAAGTAAAAAAAAAATGTTTTTAAGTTTGTACTTGGCTAGGGAGCAAATGTTCTCTTTTTTAAAGTTTTTTTTTTTTTTTGCCTTTCTTTGAAATGACTGTCTGAATTTAACTAGATCACATGTCTTTTCTTTGTCCTCACCTGGATGCATTGTAATTAGGAAGAAAGGGGTGTCTCACCCAGCCAAGCCCATCTCACATTACAAAATGAAATATCAAATATTTGATATATGTGTAGCTTATTTAATGTTACTTACAGGTACTCTGACACCCCTCAACCTAATGTTTCAATAATATATAATTTGCCTAAGGTACATAAAGATCATTTAAATCCCCCGGGTAGACCGATTAATATCCGATATTGGGTCTATCACAGTTTATCAACATATGTAGACTTTTACATTCAACCTATAGTTAAATCTACAAAAGCATACCTCAAAGATACAACTGAGGTAATTAAAAAATTTGAAGGCATTAACTGGGAGGATGATATGATTTGGCTTACATGTGACGTTGCAGCTCTTTATACGTGCATTCCACACAGCAAAGGCATGCAGAAAATTAAAGTAGAACTGTCCAAATGGACTATTCCACCTAATCTTTTATACAATTTTTAATTGAAAGCATAGGTTTTATTTTACACCATAATTATTTTATCTTTCAAAATAAATTTTATGTGCAAACAAAAGGGACAGTGATGGGGACAACTTTCGCCCCATCATATGCAAATCTTTGTCAATGCATTTGAGAATGAGTATCTGGAATAACAACCCATATACTAGTAACATCTTATCATGCGCTAGATATATAGACAATATTATCATTCTATGGAAGGGAGGGTTTGAAGAAATGAATAATTTTATGGCCTACATGTATAGTAATGATTTTAACCTGTTATTTACAAAATCATGTTCAAATTAACAAATTGAATTTCTGGATACTTTTTAAAGATAATTATGGGAAAATAGAAGTAAAGAATTATAGGAAAACCACTGATCGGAACAGTTTTATATCGGCGAAGAGCGCACACAAAAAGTACTGGATAAATAATGTCCCATTTAGCCAATTTTTTACGCCTTAAAAGAAATTGCACCCACATAGCTGATTATGAAACAGAAGCAAACATTCTTAAAAAGGAATTTATAGACAAAGGTGACAGCCAAGATGTCATTCAACAAGCTAAATCACAAGCAGCATCTAGAGATAGAAAGTCATTCTTCCATAAGGAAAATGAAAATACAGCAGCTCTAGGGACAAATATACACAATGAATTAATAAAATCTCAATCCATCAAAAGTAACCCTATAAGATTCATCACCACCTTAAATGAAGGCTTGAAGAAATTAGAAAACATCCTGAAAAAACACTCGCCTCTGCTAAGATCTGATCCCCTGTTAGGGCCACATTTAGACGCTAAACCAACTACCACCTATAAAAAGGGTAAAACCTCAGAAATCTATTAGCCACAAGTAAAATAAAACCCTCTAAAAAAAAGATAGACAATGATAAGGGGGTTGATAATTGGCTAAAATAATGGAAAGGCACTATGAGGTGTGGTAAAACAAGGTGTAAGATGTGTAAACTCATAAATAAAGCACCAACTTTCCACAACAGCAAATCAACAGAAACATTTAATATTATGTTTAAAAGTAACTGTGATTCCACATACATCGTATATCTTCTGGAATGTGGGTGTGGCCTCTTATATGTTGGCCACACTAAAAGGAAAGCTAGGCGCAGAATAAACACATTTACAATATTAAAGAAAAATTAAATAAACATAGTGTCCCTAAACATTTCCTTGATTACCATGGAGGCAATCCCAGTTCTTTGAAAATTCAGATCATAGACTGGGTTCCTCAATCAAAACCTAATAGGTTACTTGAACTAAGAAAACTAGAGACTAAGTGGATCTACAAGATGAAGACATTACAGCCTTTAGGGCTTAATATTGATATAGATGTAGCAGCCTTCATGTAAATTAAATTTGAATTTATATATAGCTTACCTGTTTCTCATTCACAACTGTATCAGTATCTCTAATTAGAAAAATTATAGTAATCACCCTTCATATATAAATTTGCATTCTTTTGCAGCCATCGGGCTGTCCACAATTATTTATTTATTTTTAATTATATACACTTTAGTTTTTTTTGTCCACTTTCAAGTATGCATGTTTACATTATTTTTAAATTATCCTTATTTTAAATTATCCTTATCCTTATTTTGTACATCATGTATATCTATCAAATTTTAACATCCCAAACTTGTATCATTCACAATATAGATTCTGCTACTAAAGGCTAAAAATATTTTATAATAAGCGTTTACACTTTCTAGTGGCAACCTTTTTGCTTACTATATTTAAAGTACCAAATATAAGATTAGTGAAAATACAATCCCATAAAAACACGCTGGCAGCGAACTAACCAATATTGTGATTGTTTTACGATTAACTAGTATCGCTTGAGAGAGGTTGCTATCAAGCTTCTTGTTGATGAACTCTATATAAACGGGGCCAAACAAATAGTTTGTTTTCCTTTGAAAATTATGTCTAACCCCTTTATTATAATGCCCTATGTATACAATTCCTTTATTTATAATCCATTTAGATGCTTAGAGAGGATTTACATTTTGTATGCTATATCTATGAAATATTAATATATAGATTTTTTTAGCATTATATTTTAACTTATATTTTTAATATTTTAAAATATTTTATATGTTGTTGTTTTGATTGATGTTTATGTTTTAGATTTTAACATTTTAAACAGATTGGGTTACTCTGTGTTTACTATACAGCATATGATGAGAACTAATCCAAATACGGAGTTACTATCACACTCCCAATCATAATTTGTTATGAAACACACCCCCTTCACCATGATTGGTTAATATGCCTTCAAATAGAAAAGGCGCAATACCGGGGTTATCTGACTTTGCCACTTGAAGAAGCCTGACCGCAGATCGGGGAAAACGCGTTAGGCTTTCGGCATTTCACCTGGAGGTGTTTGGTGACTTACAAGCACTTTGTCCCCACAAGTCACAGAGCACCCTGGCACTGGATCCAGAAAACGTTGCCTGACATTACCTGTTACAGCGAAAAAGGCAGACCAACTATGTCTGGTGTGTGAGACAAGGAGCTGTAGGATCTTAACGCTCCACCTAAATGCTTTTTTTATTCTTTATTCTAGTAAGTGCATTTATTCTTGCGTGTGCAGCAATTTGTAATAAATCTTTTTACTTGAGTCTTGCCTTATGTGCCTTCTTTTTCTCTTTTCTTATATGTTAAGTGAAGAACTGCCAATCTGCTCCCACATACGACTCTATTCGACCAAATTAAAATATATCAAACATTTAACAGGCACGCTCGCGTTTTTTTTGACACAGTGAACCTAATGTTCAATCCGCCACCTTTCAGCACGCGATTGCTATAGAAAACAAAGGGGTGTTACTGCATTAATGAACCAGCAACAGGCTGCACAAGAGCATCAACAAAGACGCATGTTCAGTATCTGAATAATATGTTAAATAACAATATTATAATCACATGTAATTTCAAGGGACAGAATAATTCCAAAAGCATTTTTAGAATTCTCTGGTTTATTCTCATTTATTTTTCCATCATTTTAGCCTGCCATGTAAGTTTATAATTACTAAACCACCCCCTTTTCTCATTTTAAACCCCCGGTTCAGGGGTGCTGCACATGATATCAGGCAGTGTGTGCGCAGAGGAGAAATTGTGACTGAATTCAGTTGTTATAGTCACCGGCTCCACTGTTGCAGGTGCTTGAATTACAGGTAATGCCTGTCTGGCAGCAGCACTACTAGATGCTGTAAAACATATAGGGATAAAAGTGAAATAAATACATTACATAATATATTAAGCTAACAAAAGAAAGTGGCTAACTTTCTTTTTTTGATAAATCTATTTGTCCCACTCTCTTGAGCTGACGCCATTCCAAAATCACCAACTTTGCCGCAATACTTTGCACCAACTTTGCTGCAATACTTCGTACCAAATTTGACGCAATACTCAAACTCCTAAACAACTCACAAACTAGTTAATTTTCCACCACTTTTTATTGAGAAATGCATAATCACGTGATTAATGAAATCAGCCAATCTGATTTTAATATATATTTTCTACTATCACTAACTAATCCAATTGCTCGATACTTGTGTCATTGATCACTCATCAGAACTTGTAATTGCCATTTTTTACATTGTGTTTTATACTTTATAAGTATGTATATGTGAAATTAGTATTAAAGATAAATATTGATGATGACATTAGGCCACACAGTGTAATTTTTTTGGCAATGAGTTTAATCATAATAAAACATTAGAAATATTTGTTAGAAAGCTTTTTATTATTATTGTTTTATTAATTTTATTTATAAAATATGTTACCAGGAAGGATACATTGAGATTTCTCTCGTTTTCAAGTATGTCCTGGGTCCACAAAACATTGCATTGATACAATAGGGTACAATAAAATGCAAAAACAATATTAATACACAATATATGCAAAATGTAACATAGAACAGGAAGGAAAAATATAATCAACCATGACAGGTGCATTCTGTTTTAAGATATGCAGACAGGGATCTCTTAAAGGATTTTAGGCTTGGGGAAGGTTTGAAAGTGTGCGGGAGGTCATTCTATAATTGTGGTGCTCTGTAGGAAAAGGAGGATCGAGCTGCTTTCTTTTTGTATTGAGGCAAGCTAGATAATGTGCTGGTACTGGATCAGAGGTTATAGGAGGTGGGAACAGCCGGGGAGAGCATTCTGCTCAGGTAGGGTGGGAGCTTCCCAGAAAAGCTCTTAAACACAAGGCTGGAAAGATGGAGGGTGCGTCTGGATTCCAGCAACAGCCAGTTTAGTTCTTTTAGCATGTCACAATGGTGGGTCCTGTAGTTAAATTGTAGCACAAAGCAGCAGAACGAGTTATACAATGTATTAAGTTTATTAGGGCGAGTTTGCGGTGCAGGTGCATATACTACATCCCCATAATCAATGATTGGCATCATCATTTGCTGTACAATCTTTTCCTTTACTGTAGGGCTGAGGCAGGATTTGTTTCTGTAGGGGGCACCTAGTTTTGGATAGAGTTTAGATGCAAGTTTTTCTATGTGGAGGCCAAAAGATAGATTGGGGTCTAACAACATACCCAAGTATTTGAAAGATTGGACTGCGATCAGTGAGCAATTTGATTTTGTTTTGATGCGTAGATGGGAATATTGTAGTTTGTGTAATTTAGGTACCGTTCCAAAGATCATTGTGACAGTTTTGTCAGTGTTTAGAAAGAGTTTGTTTTTTGAGATCCACTTTTCTACCTCTGTGAACTGGACTTGGAGCACTGCCTCAAGCTGCGGCAGATCAGATTTGCTTACATAGATTACCGTGTCATATGTGTACGGTTGAGCATTTGCAGACATTTGGCAGATCATTTATAAATAATGTGAATAGTAGGGGACCGAGAATGGAACCTTGGGGAACATTTGCTACTTCTAAGGGAAGTTGCAGGGTTTGGTTGTCCACTTTGACAGTGGAGGGTTGAGAGTGGATTGGGGGAGTGTGTAAGTTATTTATGACTTTCCAAAACTTTCTAGGGTTTGATATGTTATTGTTCAGATCTTCACAGAAATATTTGGCCTTGGTCAATTTAGTTTTTTTAGTGCATATATTTCGCCATTGTCTATATACACAGTGATCATTCATAGAGCCAGTATGCTTGAACTTTGACCACAATGAATCCCACAACTGGTACATTTGAATGAAGTCAGCTATGATCCATTTCATATGTACTCCTTTTACTCTCACCTTACGCAGCAGGCATGCAAATTCCAAACTTGTAGGAGTTCGGACTGAAATAATTCAACTGCAGTCTATGGGGGGTAGTTATCAACGCGTCTACTTTACCTGCCTTTGCCGGATCAATACGCCCGCCTAAGCTCGCCTCACATCGCCGCTGCGGACCGGCAAAATTTCGCCTAAGTTATCAAAAAAGCTGTCAAAAAGCCGCGCACCAAGTACGGGGCGATGAGCAGCGGATTGTGAGAGTTATCACTCATCCAATCTCGCTGCTCTTCGTCTTTTTGACAGCTTTCTTGCTAGCCTGTCACTAAGCACCCATACTAACTACACTGTTCTACCCCCTATACCGGCACCCCCGGAGCCCCCCGCAACTAAATAAAGCTATTAACCCCTAAACCGCCGCTCCTAGACCCCGCCGCAACTCTTATAAATGTATTAACCCCTAAACCGCCTCTCCCGGACACCGCCGCCACCTACATTATAGCTATTAACCCCTATCCTGCCCCCCTATACCGCCGCCCTCTATAATAAAGTTATTAACCCCTATCCTGCCGATCCCGGACCTCGCCGCAACAAAATAATTTAACCCCTAAACCGCCGCTCCCGGACCCTGCCGCAACCTATATTAAACTTATTAACCCCTATCCTGCCCCCCTACACCGTCGCCACCTATAATACATTTATTAACCCCTATCCTGCCCCCCCTACACCGCCGCCACTGTAATAAAATTATTAACCCCTAAACCTAAGTCTAACACTAACCCTAACACCCCCCTAACTTAAATATTAATTTAATAAATCTAAATAATATTTCTATTATTAACTAAATTAATCCTATTTAAATCTAATTACTTACCTTTAAAATAAACCCTAATATAGCTACAATATAAATTATAATTATATTGTAGCTATCTTAGGATTTATTTTTATTTTACAGGTAACTTTCAATTTATTTTAACTAGGTACAATAGCTATTAAATAGTTAACTATTTTATAGCTACCTAGCTAAAATAAAGAGAAATTTACCTGTAAAATAAATCCTAACCTAAGTTACAATTACACCTAACACTACACTATCATTAAATAAAATATTCCTATTTAAAACTAAATACTTACCTGTAAAATAAACCCTAAGATAGCTACAATGTAATTAATAATTACATTGTAGCTATTTTAGGATTTATATTTATTTTACAGATAACTTTGTATTTATTTTAGCTAGTTAGAATAGTTATTAAATAGTTATTAACTATTTAATAACTACCTAGCTAAAAGAAATACAAAATTACCTGTAAAATAAATCCTAACCTAAGTTACAATTAAACCTAACACTACACTATAATTAAATTAATTAAATAAATTACCTACAAATACCTACAATTAAATACAATTAAATAAACTAACTAAAGTACAAAAAATAAAAAAAGCTAAGTTACAAAAAATAAAAAAATAAGTTACAAACATTTAAAAATATTACAACAATTTTAAGCTAATTACACCTAATCTAAGCCGCCTAATAAAATAACAAAGCCCCCCAAAATAAAAAAATGCCATACCCTATTCTAAATTTAAAAAGTTCAAAGCTCTTTTACCTTACCAGCCCTTAAAAGGGCCTTTTGCGGGGCATGCCCCAAAGAAAACTGCTCTTTTGCCTGTAAAAGAAAAATACAACCCAACCCCCCCAACATTAAAACCCACCACCCACATACCCCTAATCTAACCCAAACCCCCCTTAAATAAACCTAACACTACCCCCCTGAAGATCATCCTACCTTGAGTTGTCTTCAGCCAGCCAACCCACCGATAGAACCGAAGAGGAGATCTGGAGCGGCAGAAGTGATCCTCCAAGGGGCGCTGAAGAAGTCTTCCATCTGATGAAGTCATCATCCAGGCGGCGCTGAAGAAGTCTTCCATCCGGGCGATGTCATCTTCCTAGCGGGGTCTTCAATCTTCTTCTTTCTTCAGGATCCATCTTCATCCCGCCGACGCGGAACATCCTTCTTCCCCGACGGACTAACGACGAATGAATACTCCTTTAAGGGACGTCATCCAAGATGGTGTCCCTTCAATTCCGATTGGCTGATAGGATTCTATCAGCCAATCGGAATTAAGGTAGGAAAAATCTGATTGGCTGATTGAATCAGCCAATCAGATTGAGCTCACATTCTATTGGCTGATCGGAACAGCCAATAGAATGCAAGCTCAATCTGATTGGCTGATTGGATCAGCCAATTGGATTGAACTTCAATCTGATTGGCTGATTCAATCAGCCAATCAGATTTTTCCTACCTTAATTCCGATTGGCTGATAGAATCCTATCAGCCAATCGGAATTGAAGGGACGCCATCTTGGATGACGTCCCTTAAAGGAGCCTTGATTCATCGTAAGTCCGTCGGGGAAGAAGGATGTTCCGCGTCGGTGGGATGAAGATGGATCCTGAAGAAAGAAGATTGAAGACCCCGCCTGGAAGATGACATCGCCCGGATGGAAGACTTCTTCAGCGCCGCTTGGAAGATGACATCGCCCGGATGGAAGACTTCTTCAGCACCGCCTGGATGATGACTTCATTGGATGGAAGACTTCTTCAGCGCCCCTTGGAGGATCACTTCTGTCGCTCCGGATCTCCTCTTCGGTTCCATCGGTGGGTCGGCTGGCTGAAGACAACTCAAGGTAGGATGATCTTCAGGGGGGTAGTGTTAGGTTTATTTAAGGGGGATTTGGGTTAGATTAGGGGTATGTGGTTGGTGGGTTTTAATGTTGGGGGGGTTGTATTTTTCTTTTTCAGGCAAAAGAGCAGTTTTCTTTGGGGCATGCTCCGCAAAAGGCCCTTTTAAGGGCTGGTAAGGTAAAAGAGCTTTGAACTTTTTTAATTTAGAATAGGGTAGGGCATTTTTTTATTTTGGGGGGCTTTGTTATTTTATTAGGGGGCTTAGATTAGGTGTAAGTATCTTAAAATTGTTGTAATATTTTTTAAATGCTTGTAACTTTTTTTTTTTTGTACTTTAGTTAGTTTATGTAATTGTATTTAATTGTAGTTATTTGTAGTTTAATTTATTTAATTTAATGATAGTGTAGTGTTAGGTTTAATTGTAACTTAGGTTAGGATTTATTTTACAGGTCATTTTGTATTTTTTAGCTAGGTAGTTATTAAATAGTTAATAACTATTTAATAACTATTCTAACTAGCTAAAATAAATACAAAGTTACCTGTAAAATAAATATAAATCATAAAATAGCTACAATGTAATTATTAATTACATTGTAGCTATCTTAGGGTTTATTTTACAGGTAAGTATTTAGTTTTAAATAGAAATAATTTATTAAAGTATAGTGTAGTGTTAGGTGTAATTGTAACTTAGGTTAGTTTTTATTTTACAGGTTAATTTCTCTTTATTTTAGCTAGGTAAGCTATTAAATAGTTAATAACTATTTAATAGCTATTGTACCTAGTTAAAATAAATTGAAACTTGCCTGTAAAATAAAAATAAATCCTAAGATAGCTACAATATAATTATAATTTATATTGTAGCTATATTAGGGTTTATTTTAAAGGTAAGTATTTAGATTTAAATAGGATTAATTTAGTTAATAATAGAAATATTATTTAGATTTATTTAATTAATATTTAAGTTAGGGGGGGTGTTAGGGTTAGTGTTAGACTTAGGTTTAGGGGTTAATAATTTTATTACAGTGGCGGCGGTGTAGGGGGGGCAGGATAGGGGTTAATAAATTTATTATAGGTGGCGACGGTGTAGGGGGGGGCAGATTAGGGGTTAATAAGTTTAATATAGGTTGCGGTGGGGTCCGGGAGCGGCGGTTTAGGGGTTAATACATATATTATAGTTGCGGTGGGTCAGGGAGCGGCGGTTTAGGGGTCAATACATATATTATAGTTGCGGCGGGGTCAGGGAGCAGCGGTTTAGGGGTTAACATGTTTATTATAGTGGCGGTGGGCTCCGGGAGCGGCGGTTTAGGGGGTAATAAATGTATTTAGTTGCGGCGGTGTAGGGGGGACAGATTAGGGGTGTTTAGACTCGGGGCACATGTTAGGGTGTTAGGTGTAGACATCTCCCATAGGAATCAATGGGATATCTGGCAGCAGCGAACATGAACTTTCGCTATGGTCAGATTCCCATTGATTCCTATGGGATCCGCTGCCTCCAGGGTGGCGGATTGAAAACCAGGTACGCTGGACCGGAAAAGTGCCGAGCGTACCTGCTAGTTTTTTGATAACTAGCAAAAGTAGTCAGATTGTGCCGCACTTGTGTGCGGAACATCTGGAGTGACGTAAGAATCGGTCTGTGTCGGACTGAGTCCGGCGGATCGAAGCTTACGTCACAAAATTCTACTTTTGCCGGTCTCTAGCCTTAGATAACTAAGGCGAATCAGCCTCGCCACAAATACGCTGCGGAATTCCAGCGTATTTGAGGTTGACGGCTTGATAACTACCCCCCTATGTCTGGGATTAGGTTTAATCTGTGCCAGGGAAGGTTCTTGATGTCATTTAGAAATGATTAAAGATTACATGATTTGAAGGACCTGGTGATTTTAACCTTGGGAGAGGATTTAGTTGCCTTTATTTTGCGCACGCAGTACACTAAGCAGTGGTCACTGAAACTGTTAGGGAGAACACCTGCCTCCTTGATTCGGTCAGGAGAAGTGGAGAGAATCCAATCGAGCAGGGTGTGGTTTTGGCTCTTAATGTTTATGCGAGTTGGGGAGGAGATTATTGAGCTAAACAACCTTGTCAGAATGTAATGTGTCCACATATAATGGCTGTCACTTTCACTTCATGTCAAAATGGTTGACAAATGAACATAAACCAAAACCAAAAAGTCATAATTATTACACATTTGTTAGAGTATTAAAGGGACACTGAACCCAATTTTTTTCTTTCATGATTCAGGTAAAGAATACAATTTTAAATAACATTCCATTTTACTTCTATTATCTAGTTTGCTTCATTCTTTAGATATCCCTTTTTGAAGAAATAGCAATGCACATGGTTGAGCCAATCACATGAGGCATCTATGTGCAGCCACTAATCAGCAGCTACTGAGCATATCTATATATGCTTTTCAGCAAAGGATATCACGAGAATGAAGCAAATTAAATAATAGTAGTAAATTAGAAAGTTATTTAAAATTGCATGCTCTTTCTAAATCATGAAGAAAAACATTGGGTTTCATGTTCTCTTTAATCAATTAAAATCTGCAAATGATGTTTGATTCAATTTAATCTTAAAGGGACAGTCTACACTAAAATTGTTATTGTTTAAAAAGATAGATAATGCCTTTACTACCCAATCCCAGCTTTGCACAACCAACATTGCTAAATTAATATACTTTATAACATTTAAACCTCTAAATGTCTGCCTTTTCCAAAGGCTCTATAGACAGCCTCTTAATCACATGCTATTTTATCTGATTTTCACAACAGGAGACTGATAGTTCATGTGGGCCATATAGATAACTAACGGCTAGATTACGAGTTTTGCGGTAAGAGCTGCTCGGTACTAACTTGCAAGTTATTGTCACCGCTCACTTACCTACAGCGCTTGTATTACAGGTTTGCAAAAACCCGGCGTTAGCAGGCAATATTGCAGCGTAAAGCAAAATTGAGCTCCATACCGGACTCCAATACCAGCGTTGTGGTGAGCTGGTTTTACGTGCTCGTGCACGATTTCCACATAGACGTCAATGGGGAGAGCCGGCTGAAAAAAAGACTAACACCTGCAATAAAGGAGCGTAAAGCTCCGTAACGTTGCCCCATTGATTCCTATGGGGAAACTAAATGTATGTTTACACCTAACACCCTAACATGAACCCTGAGTCTAAACACCCCTAATATGCTGCCCCCGACATTGCCGACACCTAGCTACACTTATTAACCCCTAAACTGCCGCCCCCGACATCGCCAACACCTACATTATATTTATTAACCCCTAATCTTCCGCTGCCGACACCTATCTACACTTATTAATGCCTAATCTGCCGCCCCCAACATCGCCGACACCTACCTACATTTATTAACCCCTAATCTTCCGCCCCCAACGTCGCCGCCACTATACTAAAGTTATTAACCCCTAACCCTAAGTCTAACCCTAACGCCCACTAATTTTTTTTTTTTTTTTTTTAAATAATTTTTTTTATTGAAGTTAAAGCATAAATCATCACAACAAGAACTCGCCCTGAGGCCAAAGTTACAACAGGGAGAATAATACATTGTCTATACAAAGGCATTATTGAGAAAGCAATATGCACATACAGCAAGAGAAAATACATTTCAAATCTGGTTATGAAGATAGACAGCATTTTAGACGAGATGAAATAGAACTTCATTTTATATTGGATTATCAGCGTATGAACTCCACACTCTAATAAAATTTTACTTAAAACCAGAAAATCAGCCCGTGGAGGGTTAACATAAGTATCAGCCACTCTTGGGCCGAGATATATGGGGGGGGATATTCAGCGGATAAGCACCGCTATACGCATAGGGAAAGGGGTGGGGGGACGGAGCCATATATGGATGTAAGTAGAACTATAGATAAATGCATACATGTCATGATAATAGCAATTCACATAGGTGTTCAGGATTGATCTAAAGAGCAACGAAACAAGCAATTTATGAACTTATCCAAATATTGCGTATCAAACTTGCCCACTAGCTGAAGTGGAGCATGATAGAAAATATACAATTCAATATAACATTTGAGTAGATAGTAAACAGCTATAGCTTGCAAATACAAGAATAAACATTTCTCAATCCTGTGTCTAATCTTTCCCTATTACTGGGCCATGAGAGCAGAAAAATACTAAGCCTTAACTATATCTAGGTGGGGTTTCAAAAATAGCGATATATAAGATCTAGAATGCTATATACGTCCCTACAAAGTGTTGTAAAACATATTAAGTTGAGGGAAATTTTAGCAAGATATACCTATAGATATTTAGACCAGAATAAGAGTACTTTCCATTCTCTTGTAAGAGGAGTGAACAATTATAGCATCTAATAAGGGATATTAGCGATTAGATACGTTTGAACATACAAAAAAAAACACATTATATATGTAGTATGCAACATAACCCGCAAGGAGGTAAGGCAAATTATAAAATCCTTTTAACAGTAGTATATAATAGTACTAATTGGAGCGAGATAGCACTATGTACAAATTTCTCTGAGTTAGACCTTAAGAGGATTAGTTATAATCGTGCTAAGTGAGTGATATGTAGGACCTGTTATTATGTGTCTGGTGGTGTTCATTCAGGAAAGTCGACTAGTTGAGAGAAAAGACTAGACACCCAAACAGCAATGCTCTGCTACTCTGTTTTCTTAACAGTTCAGGGCTTCAGGCATAAAAACAATATAAACTGAATAAGTAAAACTAACCCCTCTCCTATCAAGATATGCAGAAAGGTATATTGTACCTCTAGTGTAGGCTTATTAATAAGATTGGATATTGCAGGGAATATAGGTAGGGAGTGTATGGATAGACCTTCTGTGTGCTTCTAGTTAGGTGTTAGCTAGTATTGTTGCATATGCATGGTTATCCCTTCCAAGCTAGTAAGACCCAAAATAATAACCTTTCGACTCCATTTTCTGACTGTGCGTGAGCTTAGACCCAGTGCTCCATCTTGGACTATGGCGATGCCTATAAATGTACATTTACATTTTGGCTAAAATCAGATAATAGAAGTGGTCAAGATTTAAGTACTGTTCTGTTAATGTATTAAACTGTTGAAACACATGAGAGTTTGCAAAGCGGCAAGCTTACCCTCAATTTTACTCCTTAATGTAGCGACAGTATGTCATAGTAAATTATGTCACACCCTAAGGTAAGTTGGACACTTATTAGATTAATAGCCTAAAAAGGAGACCTTTAAGCAAGAAATGAAAGTTAGCCAACACTAAAATAAAACACATGACAAATATAAAATATAAGGTATTGGCAACATTAGCATAACTACTAGCTTGTACAAGGAAAATAGGAAAGTATTCACTTTTGTCTCTCTCTTTCCTCCCTTCCCTTAAAAATAGAACGTGCATGGTGTGTAATATTATATACACAGTTCCAGTGATCATACATAGTGGTAAGATAGCTTGCTTTGCGATATTGATTATATATGAGACAACTAGGGCATCCATGCTTAGAGGAACATGTAGCAGGCTATTGAGAGTACAAAATACAGATAGCTGGTGAAAGAACAGTACATGCATACAGTATAAGGATTATCAGCAGATATTAGGTGGCATGTGCTTGAATCCTATTCCTGAGAGCTAAAATTAGACTACTACATTTAATAGCTGCAGGCAGTTAAGCAATGTAACATTTGAATTCAGTTTAACAGCCAAAAGAAGTCGACTATAATGTTCTCATAGAAATTTCTACCATCACCATATTCACAGATGACTTGTGGATTAAGGGGGCCACATAATACAAGGCTCTCACAAAGGAGGTAGTTTAAAGTTAAGGTTCATAGTCCCTCAAACTGGTATTTCAGCTCAGTAATGACCATCATGGTATCCGGTCGGCAGAGAAATGATCTATTGGTCAGGGAGAGGTCTAGGTGATAGGGAACCCAGGCTAACAGGAATACCGTGAATTAGAAAACAAAATGAGGAAGCAAGGAGCAGTAATGAAACTATAACGTAAGCCCACAGAATCATAGCATGTTCAATGAAACAATTTGTTATGCAGTGATACTTGCAAATGCAATCAGTCCACAGAAGTCCCGGGCACAGCTCTGAGCATAAGTACCACTAATGTCCGCATGTCCTCTGCTAGCCTACACCTAGGCGAACCCATCCTGAGGCCTGTGAGTCAGCGCTAATTTTGAGGCGGCTAGTATAGGAGTCAAGAGCTGAGTAGATGGCGGGAGGACCTTGCCGGAGGAAATCTCCTAACCGCATCCACGCTACTGAGGTTAAGGGCACCGGGTAAGTGCACAAGGCAAGAGTCACTTCAGCACCCGTCAGGAAGGATCTCACACGTGAGATAGAGCTGCCGGTCATCCCCGTATCACTAGGCAGAAGCATATCACATATTGAAGAACCGGCCTCGATCAACCTCACTGGTAGCTGTTTTCTCTCGGGCACATTGGCGATCACTGGATCATAGGGGAGAGATGCATCGTTTCCACAACCATGGTGCCATAAGTAGGTTCTTATTTGCTTCATAGGTGAAGCTTCACAGAGTGCTAGGGAACTTAATTTAGGCTCCCCCACGTTAAGTGGGGGTCGCGAGTAGGTACACTGCACTTCTTGTTCCTCTATGGGCGCCATTTTCTTCTCCTCTAGCGGCTGCTGTTTTGGGTGCGCTGTTAAGATAGATGACAGGCTAGAAAAGTGATAGTCTATTTTCTGATCCAAAGCGACAAGTAATGCCAGCAATTCCCTATTATAAGTCTCATCCATATTGAGAAGTTTATCTGCTGCTTATTGATAGCAGGCTGTTAGCTGGTTCGTTAGCCACGAGTGCCAGAGTAAAGCAAGCTTGTTCATGCGTCGCTTCACAGGCCCGGAGGCACCTTCTATGTAATCTTCAACTGAGCACCGTCAGGGTCCTGAAAAGGGGGTCATCCACCCATGGAGAGTTGACCCATCATTATTTATATATGGCATGGAGTGTAAAAGTCTATTTTTTAAGTATAAATTAACTTGTTTGAGTATTATGCTTGAGGAGCTCCATGTAAAGACGTCTGTACTGCTTGGCTGTTGGCTCCGCCCCCCCCTAACACCCACTAATTTTAATATAATTAAAATAAATATAAATAAAATTTACTGTCATTAACTAAATAATTCCTATTTAAAACTAAATACTTTCGCCTAGATTACGAGTTTTGCGATAACAGGGGTGCGGTACTAACGAGCAGTTTTCAGTCACTGCTCACCTACAGACAACGCTGGTATTACGGGTTTTTACAAACATGGTGTTAGCCGCAGAAAAGTGAAAAAAATTTAGCTCCACATCTCACCTCAATACCAGCGCTGCTTACGTTAGCGGTTAGCTGCTAAAACGTGCTCATGCACGATTTCCCCATAGGAATCAATGGGGGAGAGCCGGCTGAAAAAAACCTAACACCTGCAAAAAAGCAGCGTAAAGCTCCTAACACAGCCCTATTGATTCCTATGGGGAAATAAAAGTTACGTATACACCTAACATGAACCCCGAGTCTAAACACCCCTAATATTACACTTATTAACCCCTAATCTGCCTCCCCCAACATCGCCGACACCTGCATTATATTATTAACCCCTAATCTGCTGCCCCTATTCTAAATATATTAACCCCTAAATCTAAGTCTAATCCTAACACCCCCTAACTTAAATATAATTTAAATAAATCTAAATAAAATAAATATCATTAACTAAATAATTCCTATTTAAAACTAAATACGTACCTATAAAATAAACCCTAAGCTAGCTACAATATAACTAATAGTTACATTGTAGCTATCTCAGGGTTTATTTTTATTTTACAGGCAACTTTGTATTTATTTTAACTAGGTAGAATAGTTATTAAATAGTTATTAACTATTTAATAGCTACCTAGTTAAAATAAAGAAAAATTTACCTGTAAAATAAAACCTAACCTAAGTTACAATTACACCTAACACTACACTATAATTAAATTAATTCCATAAATTAACTACAATTAAATACAATTAAATACAATTATTTAAAGTACTAAAAAAGAACCACTAAATTACAGAAAATAATAAAATAATTACAAGATTTTTAAACTAATTACACCTAATCTAATCCCCCTAATAAAATAAATAAAAAAAATAATAATAATAAAAAGCCCTACCCTATACTAAATTACAAATAGCCCTTAAAAGGGCCTTTTGCGGGGCATTGCCCCAAAGTAATCAGCTCTTTTACCTGTAAAAAAAAAAAAGTACAATACCCTCCCAACATTAAAACCCACCACCCACACAACCAACCCTACTCTAAAACCCATTTTTTCTACCTTAATTCCGATTGGCTGATAGAATTCTATCAGCCAATCGCAATTGAAGGGACGCCATCTTGGATGACGTCATTTAAAGGAACCTTCATTCAGTCGTCGGACGAAGAAAGAAGAGGATGCTCCGCGTCGGATGTCTTGAAAATGGACCCGCTCCGCGCCAGATGGATGAAGATAGAAGATGCTGTCTGGATGAAGACTTCTGGCCGTCTGGAAGACCACTTCACCCGGCTTCGTTGAGGACTTCGGCCCGGTTGGGTGAAGACTTCTCAAGGTAAGGTGATCTTCAGGGGGTTAGTGTTAGGTTTTATTAAGGGGGGATTGGGTGGGTTTTAGAGTAGGGTTGGGTGTGTGGGTGGTGGGTTTTAATGTTGGGGGGTATTGTACTTTATTTTACAGGTAAAAGAGCTGATTACTTTGGGGCAATGCCCCACAAAAAGCCCTTTTAAGGGCTATTTGTAATTTAGTATAGGGTAGGGCTTTTTATAATTTTGGGGGGCTTTTTTATTTTATTAGGCGGATTAGATTAGGTGTAATTAGTTTAAAAATCTTGTAATTATTTTATTATTTTCTGTAATTTAGTGGGGTTTTTTTTCGTACTTTAGATAATTGTATTTAATTGTATTTAATTATATTTAATTGTAGTTAATTTAGGGAATTAATTTAATTATAGTGTAGTGTTAGGTGTAATTGTAACTTAGGTTAGGTTTTATTTTACAGGTAAATTTGTCTTTATTTTAACTAGGTAGCTATTAAATAGTTAATAACTATTTAATAACTATTCTACCTAGTTAAAATAAATACAAAGTTGCCTGTAAAATAAAAATAAACCCTAAGATAGCTACAATGTAACTATTATATTGTAGCTAGCTTAGGGTTTATTTTATAGGTAAGTATTTAGTTTTAAATAGGAATCATTTAGTTAATTGTAGTTATTTTATTTAGATTTATTTTAATTATATTTAAGTTAGGGGGGTGTTAGGGTTAGACTTAGATTTAGGGGTTAATAATTTTATTATAGTGGCGGCAACGTTGGGTGCGGCAGATTAGGGGTTAATAAAATTTAACTAATGTTTGCGAGGCGAGTGTGCGGCGGTTTAGGGGTTAATATATTTATTATAGTGGCGGCGATGTCCGGTTCGGCAGATTAGGGTTTCAAAAATGTATTATAGTGTTTGCGATGTGGGGGGGGGGCTCGGTTTAGGGGTTAATAGGTAGTTTATGGGTGTTAGTGTACTTTTTAGCACTTTAGTTAAGAGTTTTATGCTACGGCGTTAGACCATAAAACTCTTAACTACTGACTTTTAAATGCGGTACCAGGCTTGACAGGAGAGGGTCTACCGCTCACTTTTTGGAAGACTTGTAATACCGGTGTTAGGCAAATCCCATTGAAAAAATAGGATACGCAATTGACGTAAGTGGATTTGCGGTATTTACGAGTCTGGCCGAAAAAGTGAGTGGAAAACCCTCTCCTGCAAGACTCGGAATACCAACGGGCGTTAAAAAGCAGCATTGGGACCTCTCAATGCTACTTTTTAACCCTAAAGCAAGACTCGTAATCTAGCCGTTTATCGGTAAAATAAACCCTAAACTAGCTACAATATTAGAATCCTATAACAAGTGCATAAAACACCAGAGGGCGCTAATGTGATTAAAAATTGTGTATACCCAATTTAAAAAGATTTTTTAAAAACAAAATGGACAGTGGTATATAGTAATGGATAATGGTACCTCATTAAATAAAATGTCCCAGTTTAAAAGTCCACTAGAAAATGTATAGTCTTGTAATTGGACAATTATTATTATTTTATTTGTTTACTAAGTGAGAGTTGGGGGTTGTATGATAACAACTTTTGGGTATGAAAATGATATTCACTGATTGGATAGCCTACACACACCCCCTAGCAAAGGAAGGGGGAGGGTATAGTTTTGGTTTGGTAATGAGCGGCACTATATAGCCGGGCTAAAAATGTGTTTTTAATATGCCTGAGGAAACGGCCAAGTGAGCCGAGAAACGCGTAGCAAATTTTATTGTTACACATTGTCCACCCACTTGTATTGTAAGGATTTTGGTTTTACTAATGATTAAAGATTTGCTTTTATGATCATTGTCTGCCATTCCTTGACAAGTGAGGTTCTCATTACCAAGCCGCTGCTAAGTGAAGTCTTAGTACCCTGATTTACTGTGAGGCGCCAGTGGATCTGTCATCATCCACACCTGCGAGGAGAGAGCATACCGGAGAGAGCAAGCTGGTTTGCTCTGATAACCAGTCCGTTCCCACAAGCACACTGGTGTGCTCTGCAAAAGTGTGAGTACCCTGGAAATTGAATACTGCTGTGTGAAATATATTGGGTCTGTGGATGCACACAATGGTCGATCTTGTTTGTGTTTAAATCCCACACAGTTTGGCTTCGATTTGGAAAAAGAAGGATCCTGATTCTGAATCAGGGAGAGTCCACTGCCGACAGTCAAGGAAAATTTTGAACTTATTTGTCCAATTACAAGACTATACATTTTCTAGTGGACTTTTAAACTGGGACATTTTATTTAATGAGGTACCATTATCCATTACTATATACCACTGTCCATTTTGTTTTTAAAAAATCTTTTTAAATTGGGTATACACAATTTTTAATCACATTAGCGCCCTCTGGTGTTTTATGCACTTGTTATAGGATTCTGATTCACTTTACTTACACAGTATATGTGTTGAGAGGTGCAGCTGTAGTTTTTTATATATATCTGACTGTTAACTATCATTTGTCTGTTAAAGGTTTTTTATTTTAATTCGTGTGAAGCCCATATTTATATGGGTTTCTCTGACTAGAGATATTCCTTCTAATTGCACTTTAGCGCCCTCTAGTGATTGTACATCACACATATTTGTTCTGTAGCTACAATATTACTAATAGTTACATTGTATCTAGCTTAGGTTTTATTTTTATTTCACAGCAAAGTCTGTATTTATTTTAACTAGGTAGACTAGTTAGTAAATAGTTATTAACTATTTACTAACTACCTAGCTAAAATAAATACAAATTTACCTGTAAATTAAAACCTAACCTGAGTTACACTAACACCTAACCTTACACTACAATTAAATAAATTACAATAATTAAATACAATTAAAGGGACACTGAACCCAATTTTTTTCTTTCGTGATTCAGATAGAGCATTCAATTTTAAGCAACTTTCTAATTTACTCCTATTATCAAATTTTCTTCATTCTCTTGGTATGTTTATTTGAAAAGCAAGAATGTAAGTTTAGATGCCGGCCCATTTTTTGTGAACAATCAGGTTTGTACTTGCTGATTGGACAGCAACAATAAACAAATGCTGTCCATTGTTCTGAACCAAACATTTGCTGGCTCCTTAGCTTAGATGCCTTCTTTTTCAAATAAAGATAGTAAGAGAAGGAAGAAAAATTGATAATAGAAGTAAATTAAAAAGTTGCTTAAAATTGCATGCTCTATCTGAATCACGAAAGAAAAAAATTGGGTTCAGTATCCCTTTAACTAAATTACAAAAACAAACAAATACTAAATTACACAAAATAAAAAAGAAATGATCAAATATTTAAACTAATTACACCTAATCTAATTACCCTATCAAAATAAAAAAGCCCCCCCAAAATAAAAAAAAACCCAAGCCTAAACTAAACTGCCAATAGAACTTAAAAGGGCCTTTTGCGTGGCATTTCCCCAAAGAAATCAGCTCTTTTACCTGTAAAAAAAAATACAAACACCCCCAACAGTAAAATCCACCACCCACACAACAAAACCCCCCAAATAAAATCCTAATTAAAAAAAACCTAAGCTCCCCATTGCCCTGAAAAGGGCATTTGTATGGGCATTGCCCTTAAAAGGGCATTTAGCTCTGTTTCCGCCAAAACCCTAAGCTAAAAATAAAACCCACCCAATAAACCCTTAAAAAAACCTAACACTAACCCCCAAAGATCCACTTACAGTTTTTGAAGACCCGACATCCATCCTCAACTAATCCGGGAGAAGTCTTCATCCAAGCGGCAAGAAGTCCTCAACAAAGCCGGGAGAAGTCTTCATCCAAGCGGCAAGAAGTGGTCCTCCAGACGGGCAGAAGTCTTCATCTATCCAGCGCGGAGCGGCTCCATCTTCAAGACATCCAGCACGGAGCATCCTCTTCTTTCCACTGCTCTTCTCGAATGAAGGTTCCTTTAAGTTATGTCATCCAAGATGGCGTCCCTTGAATTCCGATTGTCTGATAGAATTCTATCAACCAATCGGAATTAAAGGTGAAAAAATCCTATTGACTGATGCAATCAGCCAATAGGATTGAGCTTCAATCCTATTGGCTGATCCAATCATTAGAAATGCCCAATGTTTATATGTTCTTTGCTTTGTTTGCAAGTTATATGGCAATAAGTACAAGTAGCACTTTGCTATTTCCATTTTTTTTTTCATAAGTTACATTTTAACACTGATATCTGTCAGTAATCCCTGAATAACCCTTTACATGTATATCTTTTTTTTTAGTAGACAACTCAAAGTATTGGTCTAGGCCCATTTTGGTATATTTCATGCCACCACCGCCAAATGCCATCAAACAAAAAAAATGTTCACTTTTTCACAAACATTAGGTTTCTCACTGAAATTATTTACAAACAACTTGTGCAATTATGGCACAAATTGTTTTAAATGCTTCTCTGGGATCCCCTTTGTTTAGAAATAGCAGACATTTATGGCTTTGGCATTACTTTTTGGTAATTAGAAGTCTGCTAAATGCCGCTGCGCACCATACTTTATTATTCCCAGCAGTGAAGGGGTTAATTAGGTAGCTTGTAGGGATACTTTTAGCATTAGGGTAGTGTAGTAGACATATACACACCACATCCAAAATTTCCCTTGGTATAATCTATGAAGTTAAGTAGGGATTCACAAGGTATTTAGAAATGCAAGTAAGGCACGGACGAATAAAATGGCAAAGTCACAGAATGATATTCCATATAGTGAGGCTAACACAGGAAAGTTGCGGCTTACCTCACCATATCTTGTAGCTTGTGAAGGGTATTTAGAGCGGTGTTCAGTGGGCTCATTTGATTGACACAGCACTGAGTGCCCACAGGTGCGCCGCAAGGATCCTACTCAACGGCATGTCCACAACCGCCACCTCGATGAGCTTTACAGTGGGTGTATTCTGCTCGCTCTTCTGTGTATTCTGACCTCTATGGAAACAGCTCCTCCCCTCAGTGCACACTTACAAACAGCGGAATGTCCGAGTACTGACGTCAGCGAAGGTGTGTGGGACCAGTTCCTCTGTGATTGGTCCATTGCCGGGTCGGCTCCTTTAGGCAAATTCTCTGGAGCAATTTTCGGGATTGAAATAAAAAAACGGCTGTGCTGCACTTGGATAGGGTCACTCCTTAGCAGAAACACAAAACAGAAGAACGGAGCACCAGCCGGTGATTAAAACATCCACATTTTATTAAGTATTTTTTTAAAACTAGGATACCCAGGTATGTTACAAACATGGAGGAAATCAGCTAGACACAGCTGTGTCTAGCTTATTTCCTATATGTTTGTAACTTACCTGGTTATCCTGGTTTTAAAAAGATACTTAGGGGCATATCTATCAAGTTCCGTATGGAGCTTGAATCCCATGTTTCTGGCGAGCCTTCAGACCGCTGCTCCATAACCTGTCTGCCTGCTCTGAGCAGGTGGACAGACATCACCACAATTCAACCCGATCGAGTACGATTGGGTTGATTGACACCCCCTGCTGGCAGTTGATATAGTCGCGAATCTGCTGGGGGCGACGTTGCACCAGCAGGTCACAAGAGCTGCTGGTGCAATGCTGAATATGGAGAGCATTCAGCGAGGTCTGTCGGACCTGATCCGCACAGGCCTTTGTTAAATAGGTCCCTTAATAAAATTTGGATGTTTTTAACACCGGCTAGTGCTCCATTCTTCTGTTATGTTTCTACTAGTGTAGAAAGTATTGATCTAGGCCCATTTCATGCCACCATTTTACTGCCAAATGCGATCAAATAAAAAAAATTGTTCACTTTTTCACAAACTTTAGTTTTCTCACTGAAATTATTTACAAACAGCTTGTGCAATTATGGCACAAATGGTTGTAAATGCTTCTCTGGAATCCCCTTTGTTTAGAAATAACATACATATATGGCTTTGGAATTGCTTTTTGGTAATTAGAAGGCCCCTAAATTCCGCTGTGCACCAGACTTGTATTATGCCCAGCAGTGACGGGGTAGCTTGAAGGGTTAATTTTAGTTTTAGTGTAGAGGTAAGCCTCCCACCTGACACATCCCACCCCTTGATTCCTCCTTGACTACTCTCAAACAGCTCTCTTCCCTCCCCCACCTCACTATTGTCACCGCCATCTTTAGTACTGGCAGAAAGTCTGCCAGTATAAAACTAAAATGTTTGTGTTTGTTTTCTTTTTTTTTTTTTTTTTTTTAAATTATATATTTTCTGCAGTGTAGGATCCCCCCTTACCACCCAACCTCTCTGAGCCCCTGCAAACAGCTTTCTAACCCTCCCCCCGTTTACTATTTGCTGCCATTTTGGGTACTGGCAGCTGTCTGTCAGTATCCACTTTTGAATAAATTTGCCCATTTATATATATATATATATATATATATATATATATATATATATATATATATATATATCATTTTTCTGTAGTGTAGCTGCTCCCACCCTCAATTCTCTACCCCCTCCCAGACCCAGATCCCTTTTTCAAAATAAATTACCCCCTCTCCCACCACATCTTATACTTAAATGTTTAATGCTCATATGAGCAGATCGCGGGCACCCGCACGCTACAGCGAGTGAATTCACACTGCCTGCCAGAAGTTCCCTATCAATGGCCTCCCACCCGCCTCCCTGCAATTGCTCCAATCTACCAACGATCGTGACCATCGATGACCTCTCTCTGCATCAGATGGCTAAAAATGTTATTTCAGGATTCCTCAATATCAAGGCATCACTGCAATAACATGAAAGTGGCTGGAAGAAACCAGGATCGCTTCCACTGCTTGAAAGCACCGACAACGTACAGGGTATGTCTTTGGTCATTAACAACCATTTTTTGTAGGACATACCCTGTACGTCGTTGGTCCTTAAGGGGTTAAAGGTAGTTATATTCTAAGTTTAATTTCAAATTTGGGGGTGTTAGGTCTAGGGGTTAATAGTTGAATTTAGGATGTTGCGATGTGGGGGGGCAGTGGTTTAGGGGTTAATAGTTTTAGTTTAGTATTAGCAAAGTGGGGGGATGGCAGTCTAGGGGTTAATTGGTTTATTATAGTAGTTGCAATGTGGGGGCCGTCAGTTTAGGGTTTAATACTTTATTTTAGGGTTGGTGATGTGGGGGGATGACGGTTTAGGGGTTATTATGTTTATTTAATGTTGGCGATGTGGGGGGCCGGCGGTTTAGGGTTTTATATGCTTATTAAGTGTTGGAGATGTGGGGGGACGGCAGTTTAGGGTTTAATAGGTTTATTTAGTGTTGGCGATGTTGGGGGGCGGCGGATTAGAGTTATTTAGACTAGAGGTTTATGTTAGGGTGTTTACATAACTTTCTTTTCCCCATAGACATCAATGGGGTTGCGTTAAAGTGATCGCCATTCCGCAATCGCTTGTGTTAGTTTTTTTTCTAACAATTTGTCTCCATTAATGTCTATGGAGAAAAATGTGTATGAGCATGTCAAGTCCGGCCTTGGCTTTTAAGTGGTATGGAGCTTAACATACCATATCGCACAACAAAAGAATGTGTTTTAGTAACTTGTAATGGCAGCGCTATAAAAAGTGGGGTAGCTCTACATTTTTAGCATTATTTACGCACCAGGTGTAGCGCACAACTTGTAATCTTGCTGATTATTTGCAATTTAAATATTAAAAGAGTAATACTTCACATTACATGTTATATTCACAATTATTCTGGCTCAAAATAATAATATATTTACGCTATATACATATAGTGGTATAAATAAACACAAAGATATGAAAGACAACATTTTTTTAGAACAAAAAATAGAATTTAGGGACATAAATATGTTTGCAAAAGATTTCTGACATATATATATACACACAGAGAAGTGCACTCACAGGAACGAACTGGCTCAATACCATTGTTAGCCTGTTTTATAGCGATTTACCACCTGGGTGCAGCTTTTTAGCCCAGTAATGCTTTTCACAGAGTAGAACTTTCCTGTAGTATATCAGTCTGATCCCGCCCTATACAGGTCAGTCCAGCAGCGAAATACCAGGCAATTCCTCTCTGAACAAGGAACACAGCAACCCCAGATGATCGTTTTGGCCTTCATTGGGCCTCATCAGTGAGGTGTAGCCATATTCCTCTAAGCACACTGAGCAAGGAGTCCATATCTGGTTGCCCCTTTTTCCCATAGGGAGACTAAATACATACAGAGAGAAGAATATTATATATAATATATAATATATATATATATATATATATATATATATATATATATATATATATATATATATATATATATATATAATTTCTAACATTAAAGTGCAAGTCACCCCAAAAAATGTTCAATGTCATACATAAAATAAAGTTTCTAAAGATTAATATTGCCAACTGTAGTCCAGAGGCTGTGCGGTGCTAACAAGCAGTTTTGTCTCACTGCTCAGTTACATGCATCGCTGGTATTACGAGTTTTTAGAAACCCGTCTTTAAAAGGCAAGAAGTGAGCGTTGAGCAAAATTTTGCTCCAAATCTCAATTCAATACCAGCGCTGCTTAAGTCAGCGGTGAGCTGGTCATACGTGCTCGTGCACAATTTCCCCATAGGAATCAACGGGGAGAGCCGGCTGAAAAAAGGTCTAACACCTGCAAAAAAGCAGCCTAAAACTCAGTAACGCAGCCCCATTGATTCCTATGGAGAAATAAAATTTATGCCTACAGCTAACACCCTAACATCGAGTCTAAACACCCCTAATTTTACACTTATTAATCCCTAATCTGCCGCCCCTGACATCGCCAACACCTGCATTATATTATTAACCCCTAATCTGCCGCTCCGGACACCGCCGACACCTACATTATATTTATTAACCCCTAATCTCCCTCCCCCAATGTCGCCCCAACCTACCAACACTTATTAACCCCTATTCTGCCGCCCCCAACGTCGCCGCCACTATAATAAACATATTAACCCCTAAATCTAAGTCTAACCCTTTCACCCCCTAACTTAAATATAATTTAAATAAATCTAAATAAATATTACTATCATTAACTACATTATTCCTATTTAAAACTAAATACTTACCTATAAAATAAACCCTAAACTAGCTACAATATAACTAATAGTTACATTGTAGCTAGCTTAGGGTTTATTTTTATTTTACAGGCAAGTTTGTATTTATTTTAACTAGGTAGAATAGTTATTAAATAGTTATTAACTATTTACTAACTACCTAGCTAAAATAAATACAAAAGTACCTGTAAAATAAAAATAAACCCTAAGCTAGCTACAATGTAACTATTAGTTATATTGTAGCTAGTTTAGGGTTTATTTTATAGGTAAGTATTTAGTTTAAAATATGAATAATGTAGTTAATGATAGTAATATTTATTTAGATTTATTTAAATTATATTTAAGTTAGGGGGTGTTAGGGTTAGACTTAGATTTAGGGGTTAATACATTTAATATAGTGACGGCGACGTTGGGGGCGGCAAATTAGGGGTTAATAAGTGTAGGCAGGTTGCGGTGACATTAGGGGCGAGAGATTAGGGGTTAATAAATATAATGTAGGTGTCGGCAATGTTGGGGGCAGCAGATATGGGGTTAATAAGTATAATGTAGGTGGCGGCGGTGTCCAGAGCCGCAGATTAGGGGTTAATAAGTATAATGTAGGTGGTGGCGATGTCGGGGGCGGCAGATTAGGGGTTAATAAGTGTAAGGTTAGGGGTGTTTAGACTCAGGGTTCATGTTAGGGTGTTAGGTGTAAACATAAAATGTGTTTCCCAATAGGAATCAATGGGGCTGTTTTACTGCGTTTTACGCTGCTTTTTTGCAGGTGTTAGACTTTTTCTCAGCCGACTCTCCCCATTGATGTCTATGGGGAAATCGTGCACGAGCACGTACGACCAGCTCACCGCTGACTTAAGCAGCACTGGTATTGGAGTGTAGTGTGGAGCAAAATTTTGCTCTACGCTCACTTCTTCTCTTTTAACGCCGGGTTTGTAAAAACAAGTAATACCAGCGCTGCAGGTAAGTGAGCGGTGAGAATAAACTGCTCGTTAGTACCGCACAGCTCCTAACGTAAAACTCGTAATCTAGCCGTTAGTGTTTGTTTTTGTTTAGGACTTTGTAATATTGTTTAATTGTATATTTAAAAATGTAAATAATTTTAGTAGGGTTCGGTTTTTTAATATGTAATTTATTTAATTTAATTGGTAGTTTAATGTAATTTTAGTATAATAGTTAGGGTAGGTTAATTAATAGTTTAAAATTAGTTTATTTTAATTCTGCATGTAACTTTACATTTATTTGAAGATAGGGATGTTGTAAGTTTAATTTAACGTTAAGGGGTTGTTAGGTTTAGGGGTTAATAGCTTAATTTAGTTTTTTGTGATGTGGGGGGCTGACGGTTTAGGGGTTAATAGGTTTAGTTAGTGGTGGTGATGTGGGAGACCAGAGGTTTAGGGGTTAATAATTTTATTTAGTGGCGGCGGTGTCGGGGAGCGGCTGAATAGGGGTTAATAACATTATGTAGGTGGCGGCAATGTCGGGGGTGGCAGATTAGGGGTGTTTAGACTCAGGGTTTATGTTAGGGTGTTAGGTGTAAATGTAACTATTTTTCTACCATAGAAAATGTCATATGCTTCATTTTCTTGCAGCATCGAACATAAGATTTCGGTGCTTTCATACTCCCATTAATTTCTATGGCATCAGCGGCCTCAAGGGTGATGGATTGAAAACCAGGTACGCTGCATCCGAATAGCCGCAAGCGTACCTGTTAGAAGTTTGATAGATGGGAAAAAGTGTCAAATAGAGCCAAATGTGTATTCGGAACATCTGTAATGACGTAAGCATCGATCTGCGTCATGATTGAGACATACGGATCGTATGTTACGTCACAAATTTCAACTTTTGCTGGTCTTGAGGCTTTGATAACTAGGTCAGATCATTCTCGCAACAATTAAGACGCGGAATTCCGGCATATTTGCGGTTGACACTTTAGATAGGCCCCCAAGCCTTTTATTGTGATAGGCTTTCTGTGGACTGATTTGCTGGCTTATGTACTTGGGGACTGTATCTTGTCTTGTGCACTTGTCTTGTCATTTTGTTCTGACACCTGGTTTCTGACTGCTCTTCTGGTTCTGACCCCTGGCGTTACAGATTCCAAGTTTTGAACTCAATAACAAATACTTAACAATCAAAAACACATTTTCTATTTTTGATTTCTATTGAAAATTAATTTGCGGCTGTCGATTGCTAGCAGACAAATACATTTTGGATTGTGATTACCCAAAATTTATGCTTCCCATATCGGCCTAAACTGAAAACAAGTTATCAGGAGTCAACATCAGAAAGAATGTGTTTGTTGCCTATGTTTATAAAGGCACTTGCTCACAAGCCAAGAGAGATTTAATAAATTATCACTACATGTACATGCATTTAGTCAGATTGAATCAGTCTCTGATGTACCTGTAATACTGCATTGGGTCTAATTTTATTTTTGCAAGTTTAGATCTTTTTCTGATTCATTCTTAAGGGTAGATTTATGAAATTTCTGGCGGACATGTAACGGATCATGTCCGCCCGACATCGCTAAATGCTGATAGCATACGCTGTCTGCATTTATCATTGCACAAGCATTTCTGGTAAAATGCTGGTGCAATGCCCCCCCCCCCTGCACATTTGCAGCCAAACGGCCACTAGCAGGGGGTGTAAAAAATCCTGATCGTATTCGATCTGATTGCAGTCCGCCACCTCAGAGGTGGTGGATGAGTTTAGGAGCAGCTGTCTTCCGAACGCTGCTTCTTAACTTATGTTTTTGGTGAGAAAGAAGGCTTGCACGGTAAACAGCACATACGCTACTTCATAAATCTAACCCCTAGGGGCCGAATTATCAAGCTCCAAATAAAGTTTGATGCTGCTGTTTCTGCGCGAGCCTTCAGGTTTGCCAGAAAAAGCAGTTATGAAGCAGCGGTCTAAAGACCACTGCTCCATAACTTGTCCGTCTGCTCTGAGGCTACGGACATCAATCCGCCCATTCCTATACGATCGGGCTGCTTGACACCCCCTGCTAGCTGCAAATCTGCGCGAATCTGCAGGTGACAGAATTAAACAAGCAGTTCACAAGAACTGCTTGTGCAATGATACGCTGTCGGCATTTATCGATGTGCGGCGGATATGATACTCTACATCGTATCATGTCTGCTCGCACATTCATAATTGACCCCATAGTCTTTTTCGTAAGAATATATTGGAGGATTTGTGAATACTTGCTTTATTTATAGCTATGTGATTTGTACTTTTTGGCCTGCAAATAGTACCTGATCTGGATATGTGTTTTAGGGGGAAATAAATGCAACTATATTTGTCCACATTTTTTAGGAATGAATCACATAGGCCTCTAGTTATCAAGCCGTCAACCTCAAATACGCTGGAATTCCACAGTGTATTTGTGGCGAGGCTGATTCGCCTTAGTTATCAAGCTCTACACACTGGCAAAAGTAGAATATAGTGACGTAAGCTTCGATCCGCCGGACTCAGTCCGACACAGATCGATTCTTACGTCACTCCAGATGTTCCGAACACAAGTTCGGCACAATCTGACTACTTTTGCTAGTTATCAAAAAACTATCAGGTACGCTCGGCACTTTTCCAGCCCAGCGTACCTGGTTTTCAATCCGCCGTCCTGGAAGCGGCGGATCCCATATGAATCAATGGGAGTCTGACCATGGCGAAAGTTCATGTTCGCTGCTGCCCGACATCCCATTGATTCCTATGGGAGCTGTCTACACCTAACAACCTAATGTACCCCGAGTCTAAACACCCCTAATCTGCCCCCCCCTACACCGCCGCAACTAAATAAATGTATTGCCCCCTAAACCGCCTCTCCCGGACCCCGTCGCAACTATAATAAACTGATAAACCCCTAAACCGCCGCTCCCGGCCCCCTGCCGCAACCTACATAATACCTATTAACCCCTATCCTGCCCCCCTATACCGCCACCACCTATAATAAAGTTATTAGCCCCTATCCTGCCCCCCCTACACCGCCACCACCTATAATAAAGTTATTAACCCCTATCCTGCGGATCCCGCCGCAACTAAATAAATTGTTTAACCCCTAAACCGCCGCTCCCGGACCCCGCCGCCACCTATATTAAACTTATTAACCCCTAATCTGCCCCCCTACACCGTTGCCACCTATAATAAATTTATTAACCCCTATCTTGCCCCCCCACATCGCCACAATCTATAATAAAATTATTAACCCCTAAACCTAAGTCTAACACTAACCCTAACACCCCCTAACTTAAATATTAATTACATTAATCTAAATAAATATTACTCTTATTAAATTAATTATTCCAATTTAAAACTAAATACTTACCTGTAAAATAAACCTTAAGATAGCTACAATGTAATTAATAATTACATTGTAGCTATTTTAGGATTTATATTTATTTTACAGGTAACTTTGTATTTATTTTAACTAGGTACAATAGCTATTAAATAGTTATTAACTATTTACATTGTAGCTATCTTACGGCTAGATTTAGAGTTTTGTCGGTAACGACCCGCGTAGCTAAAGCTGGCTTTTTTTCTACCGCACCTTTTAAATACCGCTGGTATTGAGAGTTCACAGAAGGGCTGCGTTAGGCTCCAAAAAGGGAGCGTATAGCATATTTACCGCCATTGCAACTCTCAATACCAGCGGTGCTTACGGACGCGGACAGCTTCAAAAATGTGCTTGTGCACGATTCCCCCATAGGAAACAATGGAGCTGTTTGAGCTGAAAAAAAACCTAACACCTGCAAAAAAGTAGCGTTCAGCTCCTAACGCAGCCCCATTGTTTTCTATGGGGAAACACTTCCTATGTCTGCACCTAACACTCTAACATGTACCCCGAGTCTAAACACCCCTAACCTTACACTTATTAACCCCTAATCTGCCGTCCCCACTATCACTGACCCCTGCATATTATTATTAACCCCTAATCTGCCGCTCCGTACACCGCCGCAACCTACATTATACCTTTGTACCCCTAATCTGCTGCCCCTAACACCGCCGACCCCTATATTATATTTATTAACCCCTAATCTGCCGCCCCCAACGTCGCCTCCACCTACCTACAATAATTAACCCCTAATCTGCCGACCGGACCTCACCGCTACTATAATAAATGTCTTAACCCCTAAAGCTAAGTCTAACCCTAACACTAACACCCCCCTAAGTTAAATATAATTTAAATCTAACGAAATAAATTAACTCTTATTAAATAAATTAATCCTATTTAAAGCTAAATACTTACCTGTAAAATAAACACTAATATAGCTACAATATAAATTATAATTATATTGTAGCTATTTTAGGATTTATATTTATTTTACAGGCAACTTTGTATTTATTTTAACCAGGTACAATGGCTATTAAATAGTTAATAACTATTTAATAGCTACCTAGTTAAAATAATTAAAAAATTACCTGTAAAATAAATCCTAACCTAAGTTACAATTAAACCTAACACTACACTATCAATAAATTAATTAAATAAAATACCTACAATTACCTACAATTAAACCTAACACTACACTATCAATAAATTAATTAAATACAATACCTACAAATAAATACAATTACATAAACTAACTAAAGTACAAAAAATAAAAAAGAACTAAGTTACAAAAAATAAAAAAATATTTACAAACATTAGAAAAATATTACAACAATTTTAAACTAATTACACCTACTCTAAGCCCCCTAATAAAATAACAAAGACCCACAAAATAAAAAAATGCCCTACCCTATTCTAAAATTAAAATAGAAAAGCTCTTTTACCTTACCAGCCCCAAATAATTCAGCTCTTTTGCCTGTAAAAAAAACATACAATACCCCCCCCAACATTACAACCCACCACCCACATACCCCTAATCTAACCCAAACCCCCCTTAAATAAACCTAACACTAAGCCCCTGAAGATCTTCCTACCTTATCTTCACCACACCGGGTATCAGCGATTGGTCCAGGCTCTGATGTCTTGATCCAAGCCCAAGCGGGGGGCTGAAGATGTCCATGATCCGACTGAAGTCTTCATCCAAGCGGGAGCTGAAGAGGTCCATGATCCGGCTGAAGTCTTCTATCAAGCGCATCTTCAATCTTCTTTCTTCCGGATCCATGTTCATCCCGCCGACGCGGAACATCCATCTTCACTGACGACTTCCCGACGAATGACGGTTCCTTTAAGGGACGTCATCCAAGATGGCGTCCCTCGAATTCCGATTGGCTGATAGGATTCTATCAGCCAATCGGAATTAAGGTAGGAAAAATCTGATTCAATCAGCCAATCAGATTGAGCTCGCATTCTATTGGCTGTTCCGATGAGCCAATAGAATGCAAGCTCAATCTGATTGGCTGATTGGATCAGCCAATCCGATTGAACTTGAATCTGATTGGCTGATTCCATCAGCCAATCAAATTTTTCCTACCTTAATTCCGATTGGCTGATAGAATCCTATCAGCCAATCGGAATTCGAGGGACGCCATCTTGGATGACGTCCCTTAAAGGAACCGTCAGTGAAGATGGAGTGAAGTCGTCGGTGAAGTGAAGTCGTCGGTGAAGATGGATGTTCCGCGTCGGCGGGATGAACATGGATCCAGAAGAAAGAAGATTGAAGATGCCGCTTGATAGAAGACTTCAGCCGGATCATGGACCTCTTCAGCTCCCGTTTGGATGAAGACTTCAGCCGGATCATGGACATCTTCAGCCCCCCGCTTGGGCTTGGATCAAGACATCGGAGCCTGGACCAATCGCTGATACCCGGTGTGGTGAAGATAAGGTAGGAAGATCTTCAGGGGCTTAGTGTTAGGTTTATTTAAGGGGGATTTGGGTTAGATTAGGGGTATGTGGGTGGTGGGTCGTAATGTTGGGGGGTATTGTATGCTTTTTACAGGCAAAAGAGCTGAATTCTTTGGGGCATGCCCCGCAAAAGGCCCTTTTCAGGGCTGGTAAGGTAAAAGAGCTTTTCTATTTTAATTTTAGAATAGGGTAGGGCATTTTTTTATTTTGTGGGTCTTTGTTATTTTATTAGGGGGCTTATAGTAGGTGTAATTAGTTTAAAATTGTTGTAATATTTTTCTTATGTTTGTAAATATTTTTTTATTTTTTGTACTTTAGTTAGTTTATGTAATTGTATTTATTTGTAGGTATTGTATTTAATTAATTTATTGATAGTGTAGTGTTAGGTTTAATTGTAGATAATTGTAGGTATTTAATTTAATTAATTTATTGATAGTGTAGTGTTAGGTTTAATTGTAACTTAGGTTAGGATTTATTTTACAGGTTATTTTGTAATTATTTTAACTAGGTAACTATTAAATAGTTATTAACTATTTAATAGCTATTGTACCTTGTTAAAATAAATGCAAAGTTGCCTGTAAAATAAATATAAATCCTAAAATAGCTACAATATAATTATAATTTATATTGTAGCTATATTAGGGTTTATTTTACAGGTAAGTATTTAGCTTTAAATAGGAATAATTTATTTAATAAGAGTTAATTTATTTTGTTAGATTTAAATTATATTTAACTTAGGGGGGTGTTAGGGTTAAGGTTAGACTTAGCTTTAGGGGTTAATAAATGTATTAGAGTAGCGGTGAGGTCCGGTCGGCAGATTAGGGGTTAATACTTGAAGTTAGGTGTCGGCGATGTTAGGGAGGGCAGATTAGGGGTTAATACTATTTATTATAGGGTTATTGAGGCGGGAGTGAGGCGGATTAGGGGTTAATACATTTATTATAGTAGCGGTGAGGTCCGGTCGGCAGATTAGGGGTTAATAATTGTAAGTAGGTGGAGGCAACGTTGGGGGCGGCAGATTAGGGGTTAATAAATATAATATAGGGTTGGCGGTGTTAGGGGCAGCAGATTAGAGGTTCACAGGGATAACGTAGGTTGCGGCGGTGTATGGAGCGGCAGATTAGGGGTTAAAAAATTTTAATAGAGTGGCGGCGATGTGGGGGGACCTCGGTTTAGGGGTACATAGGTAATTTATGGGTGTTAGTGTACGTTAGAGCACAGTAGTTAAGAGCTTTATAAACCGGCGTTAGCCCAGAAAGCTCTTAACTCCTGACTTTTTTCTGCGGCTGGAGTTTTGTCGTTAGATTTCTAACGCTCACTTCAGCCAAGACTCTAAATACCGGCGTTAGGAAGATCCCATTGAAAAGATAGGATACGCAAATGGCGTAGGGGGATCTGCGGTATGGAAAAGTCGCGGCTGCAAAGTGAGCGTTAGACCCTTTCCTGACTGACTCTAAATACCAGCGGTAGCGCAAAACCAGCGTTAGGAGCCTCTAACGCTGGTTTTGACGGCTAACGCCAAACTCTAAATCTAGCCATTAGGGTTTATTTTACAGGTAAGTATTTAGTTTTAAATAGGAATAATTAGTCAATATCACAGTCCGCTGCTCATCGCCCCGTACTTGGTGTGTGGCTTTTTAACAGCTTTTTTGATAACTTTGGCGAACGTATTCAGGTCCGCGGGCGTATTGGGGCCGGCGAAGGCAGGCAAGTAGACACGTTGATAACTAGAGGCCAATATATACAATGCAATATACTTGTTAGACAAGCACAATTGGTGTATGTTATATGTTCTCTTTCTGTTTATCATTTTTTAAATGTGATGATCTTTCAAACAGCCAGTCTTGCTACAGTTAGCCCTATGAGGGAATTAAATTGGGACCTCTACCTTCAACATTATTTTTACTTCAACTATTACTGTAAACAAAAAGAAACTATTACAAAAATATTAAATGTTGCTTAACAAAGGACATTGGAAATTGGTTAACTGGTAATGATAAAGTATAAAGTAATATTTATTCTTTTTTCTCTATGGGGTATATTACTGTTTGATAGAATAGCTGATTATTTGGGCTTATGTGTTGTTATAAGCTGTTATAAAATTCAAAGCCAATTAAGTCAAACGGGAATACAGGTTTTGTAAAGGTTTTAATAGTCTTTTTTTTTTATAAATGTATTTGCCAGACATTTTGCATTGAGAAACGTTATTAATGGTATTTCAATCAATCAAAAAACTTTAAGCACCATTTTTACATGGTTTTTATTAAAACCATTTTCAATAGCTTTTACCTCTTAAAAACATTTGCTTTTTTTTTGTTAGGTATCTTAAGTTTTGTGCCAAGTAAAAAAGAAAATGTCTATAATTACTTTAGCCAAATTGCGTACAACAATCTGTTTCCCTATTAAACTTTTTTTTTGCATTTTTTTTGCATTTAGGGAATACATCAATGAGCAATATTAATAAGAACACAATCATAGTCAAATAGTATGGGGCCTATTTATCAAAGCTTTAAGTGAAAATACGCTTGAATTACGCGTCGTATTTGTTGTGAGATTGATCCGCCGTAGTTATCAAAGCATCAAAATCGGCGATCTCAATCTGACGCAGATCGATGCGAGTTGAAAACAGTGCTATTCGAGCAGAATTGTGTTCATTCGCCCTCCTAATCTACACTATTTGAACCTCAAACTTAGTTATCAAAAATTCTACATTTACACTTGTGCATTTCCGACCCAGCATACCTAGTTTTCAATCCGCCACCCTTGAGGTCGCGGATGCCATAGAACTCAATGGGAGTCTGAAAACACAGAAAGCTTATGTTTCAATGCTGCAAGAGAATGAAGCATATGACATAATAAAAGTAAATTAGAAACTTTATTAAATTTGTATACCTTTTCTAAATCAAACAATATTATTTCTCCACATTTGGTGCACTAGTAGATATAGGGATAAAAATGAAAAATACATTACTACTTATGGATTATGTTACAACTTTGTCTCTCATTACAAAGCAAGGGGACAATATTATTTCTACAAATTTGGTGCAAAGTTTTTCTCCAAACTTGTTACACTAATAGATATAGAGATAAAAATGAAATAAATACACAAAATATAGCTAAATTCCTTTTTATATTTTGGAAAAATCTATGTGCACCATGTTTAAGCCATGTAATACAAGTCCCACTCTCCACTTAGCGCCATATTTGACTCAACACTTTTCGCACCAATTATGATGCAAACTCCTAAACAACCCACACACATTTTTCCACCACTTTTTGATTGGAATATGCATAATCACATGATTTATGACATCAGCCAATCTGATTCAAATACACATTATAAACTAGCACTAACGATCTCAATCTGACGCAGATCGATGCGAGTTGAAAACAGTGCTATTCGAGCAGAATTGTGTTCATTCGCCCTCCTAATCTACACTATTTGAACCTCAAACTTAGTTATCAAAAATTCTACATTTACACTTGTGCATTTCCGACCCAGCATACCTAGTTTTCAATCCGCCACCCTTGAGGTCGCGGATGCCATAGAACTCAATGGGAGTCTGAAAACACAGAAAGCTTATGTTTCAATGCTGCAAGAGAATGAAGCATATGACATAATAAAAGTAAATTAGAAACTTTATTAAATTTGTATACCTTTTCTAAATCAAACAATATTATTTCTCCACATTTGGTGCACTAGTAGATATAGGGATAAAAATGAAAAATACATTACTACTTATGGATTATGTTACAACTTTGTCTCTCATTACAAAGCAAGGGGACAATATTATTTCTACAAATTTGGTGCAAAGTTTTTCTCCAAACTTGTTACACTAATAGATATAGAGATAAAAATGAAATAAATACACAAAATATAGCTAAATTCCTTTTTATATTTTGGAAAAATCTATGTGCACCATGTTTAAGCCATGTAATACAAGTCCCACTCTCCACTTAGCGCCATATTTGACTCAACACTTTTCGCACCAATTATGATGCAAACTCCTAAACAACCCACACACATTTTTCCACCACTTTTTGATTGGAATATGCATAATCACATGATTTATGACATCAGCCAATCTGATTCAAATACACATTATAAACTAGCACTAATGAATCAAATTGCTTGATACTTGTGTCATTGGTCACTCATCAGAACTTGTAAGTGCCTATTGTTACATTGGCCCCTATTTATGTAATGTCTTGCAGACCTGATCCGACACTGCGGATCAGGTTCGCAAGACCTCGCTGAATGCGGAGAGCAATACGCTCTCCGTATTCAGCATTGCACCAGCAGCTTACAAGAGCTGCTGGTGCAACGCCTCCCCCTGCAGACTCGCGGCCCCCTGCAGACTCGATCTCTGCAGTACTCGATCGGGTTGATTTCCGGTGATTGCTGTCCTCCTGCTCAGAGCATTCGGACAGCATTATGGAGCAGCAGTCTTTGTGACCGCTGCTTCATAACTGCTGTTTCTGGCGAGTCTGAAGACTCGCCAGAAACAGGGGCCATCAAGCAGTGAGACAGTAACATCAACTGGAACTATTTAAACTTTAAGTTATATAGAGAGGTAAACATGTTATGAACATCAAAAATATTTTAAATTCAAAATCAAATGTAATGACAGTGATGTCAAAAAGTATGCTATTGGTTCTGCTCAGTAGGTTGTGAGATCTACTAGGGAATCCGGAACATTAGCAGAGTTCAGTTATAACGTTTGTAGTCTTAACACAGAGTCAACTTCTTTAAATCTTTCATTTATCCTACAACTGTATCAAAATATATACATACTGCTGTGTACATTTCGAATATCATAAATCTAGAAATATAAACATATTGGGTGTTTTCACAAAAGGTTGACATATTATCGTTTCACATGAATCTGGGGGGAGTCAAGGAGAAACCTGCACAAAACTGCACTGAAATTTTGCTTAAAGTGAAATACTGAGATTTCCCCAACGGCCAGCCAACCTCTCAAATGAGGGAACACCAACCGTCCAGGAGTCCCAGTCGAGTTCTCCCAAAAATGTGAAAGGAATTAATATAGACATTTTGAGGATTTTAAGACACAAACCAAAGAATACATATGGTAAATAAACAATAACATAATAAACATTTTCCATGAGAGAGTCAAAACATATAACAGGAAAAGTTTGGTGTATAATTATCCAACAGGTCTAAGGGGGTGTTAGGCGTCCCTTCTCTACTCTGTAATGGACATGAGCTGAGATAATAAAGATGAAGTTCTGTGTAGTGAACCATTGTTCAGGTATCTGGAGATCTAATCTTCTTTGGGGAAGGACTGACCATTCAGAGGCTGTGGCCCTCAGTTGGCGTGGCTGTCGCTATGGTCGCTGTGGGTCATCAGTACGCATGTTGACTAGGTTCCAGGATTTTAGGAGTTCAATTCCCTTTGAGAAGTTCTGGATAGTATGTAATTGGTTATCATTGAAGATCAGCAATTTTATGGAGTAACCCCAACGATATCTAATGTTTTTCCTCAGGGTTAGAGTGACCGCAAAGAATGTTTTCCTTTGCTGCAGTGTCCGTGCAGACAGGTCTGGAAATATTTGAAGGTTTTGGATTTTTTCTGGGAGTGCAGTTCTTTGAAAATGTGCTATCTGTATCCTTTCCTCATAAGAGAAATAATGGAGTCTGTCTATTACATCGCAAAGCGAAGGCCTTTAGGTCTTAGTGAGCGGTGGGCTTGGTGTGAGCAGTGGGCTTGGTCAAGCATATCTTCGGATTCTGAGGTAATTGGAGCGAGGTGGTGGAAAAGCTCCTTGAGATAAGATTGGAGAGCAGATGGAGAGACAGACTCAGACACACCTCGGATCCTAAGGTTGTTGTGCCGAGATCTGTCCTCAATGTCAGCCATTTTATCTTCCACAGAGTCCAAGTAATGTGATAAGTGCTGTGAAAAAGTCAGACCATTAGCCTGTTCAGTTGCAAGGTCCTCATATTTTCTTTCAAGTATATCAATGCGTTCATATGTAAAATAAATTTCTCTTTTCAACTCAGCAGTAGAGGCAGAAAGTTTAGCGGAGAACGATGTATGATGAGCGTCTAGCATGGACTTCAAAGAGTCAAGTATAAAAGCAGGAGTTGCTGTCGTTATAGGGCTCTGATGGATGTCTTTCATAGCAGACAAGGCAAAGTCAGCCGATTCAGACTCAGAAGATTCTGGGTTTTCAGACTAATTTTGTATATCCGTGTTGGAGTGATCCATCACCATCCTTTTGGGTTGGAGTCGCGGTCTGTGCTTTCTTTTAGCTGATTGTGACATCTTGGACCCATAATGTTAAAGTGGTAGTATCAATAGTATAGAAGTAAGTATAACTATATTGCGAGGTTGAAAACCAGGGTATATGCCTACTATGGGCAGCTTTTTCCATCTCAGTGGATGTTGCAGAAACAAGAAGGAACACTGAGTGCTAGACAGGCATTTGTGGTCTTGAATGGTTTACTTCATTGTAAAAGAATTAAAGTACCCTAATAGAGAAGGGTAATTTTGCAAAGCACTTAGTATAGATGATTTGAGGGTATTCTCTATACGGGCTTGAGAGGGCTTTGTCCTGATTTAGGAAAGGGACTGCATGTGTGCAGTTTCATTGTTAGGCAGCTACTGTGCTTGCATGCAGTTATTGATATGTCATATAGTTGTATTGCTCTTGTGGTCTCCTGTAAGAGATCCAAAGATTAGAGGCTGGTTGTTTGCTTAATTTAGAGGCCTCCTTTAAACTGTAGCTAGGGGGGGTGAGGAGGTTTTCTGCAGGGCCTCTTTAGCACAAGAGTGTTATGTGGCAGGAAGCAAATCAAGGCAGGGGTTGTAGTAAACCTTGCTTTTTGCTGCTTTTGGGTTCCTGTCTCAGTTCTGGGGTATCCTTAAGGTGTTATTGAGGCCAGAGAAAAGTTCCCAGTACAGCTGAGAGGTGCAGCTTTAGTATGCTCGTACCATGTATTTAGGGTAGTAATGCCTTTTTATTTGTATATATCCTAAGAAGATGCTTGTCTTATTAGCAGAGAGGATCCTATATGTAGCAACTAATGCTGCACTAGTTGCGAGAGGACAGTGAAGAAAGTTTTATTAAAGGGACAGTATACACTCATTTTCATATAACTGTATGTAATAGACACTCCTATAAAGAATAAGATGCTCAGATACTGATATAACAATCCAGTATAAAACTGTTTAAAAACTTACTTAGAAGCTTCCAGTTTAACTCTGTTGAAAAGGTTGCTGGAAAGCCCACTGCAAGTGGGAAATAAGACACTCCCCCTCCCCCTTCTTTTGCATATGAAAAGACCCTTTACACAAACAGGAACAAGCTGAAGTAGGTATATGACGGTATTCACATAAAACTTTGGGGCTTGGTTAGAAGTCTGAAAATCAGAACAATGTTATTTAAAAATAAGCAAAACTATACATTTTTTGTAAAAAAAAAACTTTATGGGCTATTTAAATAGATCATCTACAAAACATTTATGCAAAGAAAAAATGAGTGTATAATGTCCCTTTAAGGGCCTACCGCCACGTGGAAGTTGTACAACAGCAGAAAATCTATGTAATTCTGTGTAGTGACTTACTATTTGTGCCTTCTTGTATCCTGCTCTGGAGCGCCTTCAAATAAGTTTGCAGGCAAGCAGGCTGTTCGGATCAATTAGGAGAAGCAGTGGATGACTCCATGGGCAGCCTCGTTGGAGGAGAACACAGCTTGTCAAAGATGACACCATGAGCCATTCCAAGTATTTACGGTGGTGATACGACTTTGGTTTCACTCGTGGCAACTTTACCCACTTCTAGACGGGTTACTGCGTTCTCCTACTGTGATCAGATGTGGCCGGGTATCTTGAAGGTATCTCTCGAGTCACTTCGTGTTCTCCTGATAAGTTGCAGGGAGGCCCCCGGCACTTTCGGAGTGTGTAATTGAAGTCTAAGTCCTCTGGCCACAACTGGTGCCTCGTCAGCCAATTAAAGCAGCTCTATTAAGATGCCGGCAGTGAGGAGAGGGTAGTAGGGGGAATTCTGTGTTATTTTGGGTGGAGATTTGGGCAATATTGAAAGTATGCTCTGGGAGCTTGGTGAAAGTGCGACCGATCTCAGCCTCATATGGCTCCGCCCCCTCCCTATTTAACTTTATTGGTTTTGCAATTAAATTTCCTTTTTTAATTATTGTAATAAATATGCATCACCTTTGCAAAATCTAGAAATCTTCGTTTTCACACCAGACACTGAGCTTTGCAAAATTGAACAAGGTAATACATCTGACTAATCTCTCCAAGCAGGAAAAACAAAATTTATACTTACCTGATAAATTATTTTCTTTCCTGGCCATGGAGTGTCCAGAAATCCATTCTAATTACTTTTGGGGATTCAACTCCTGGCCATCAGAAGGAGGCAAATAAAACCCCAGCAGAGCTGTTAAGTATCACTCCTACTTCCCATAAGCCCCCAGTCGTTCAGCCGAAGGAATATGGAAAGAGAAGGTGACACAAGGGTATAGAGGTGCCTGATGTTTATACAAAAAAAAATCTTAAATTAAAATTAAGTGTGGGTTGTGGACTCTCCATGCTAGTAAGGAAAATAATTTATCAGGTAAGCATGAATTTTGTTTTCTTTCCAATGACATGGAGAGTCCACGAAGCCATTCTAATTACTAGTGGGAAGCAATACCCAAGCTAGAGGACACATAATGGAAGGGTGGGAGAACAAGACAGGTGGACCTAAACAGAAGGCACCACCACTTGAAGAACTTTCCTTCTAAAAGAAGCCTTAGCCGAGGCAAATGTATAACATTTTTAGAATTTGGAAAAGGTATGCAACAAGGACCAAGTGGCCGCCTTGCAGATTTGCTCCACAGAAGCTTCATTTTTGAAGGACCAGGAACAAGAGACAGCCCTAGTGGAATGAGCCATAATTCTCTCAGGAGGCTGATGTCCAGCTGTCTCAAAAGCTAACTGGATAACACTTCTCAACCAGAGAGAAAGAGTAGAAGAAGTTGCCTTCTGACCCTTACGTTTACAAGAGAAAACAATGAACAGGGCAGTAGATTGCCGAAAATCTTTAATTGCTTGTAGATAAAATTTAAGAGCAGGCACAACACCCAGGTTATGCAACAGGTGTTCCTTTTGAGAAGAAGATTTATGACAAAACGAAGGAACAACAATTTCCTGATTGATGTTGCGATCTGATACTACTTTGGGAAGGAATCCCAACTTAATATAAAGGACCGCCTTAACAGCATGAAAAATAAGGTAAGGGGGATCAAACTGCAGAGCTGAAAGCTTGGAAACTCTGTGAGCAGAAGAAATAGCAAGGAGAAACAAAACTTTCCAAGATAACAACTTAATATCAACCAAATACATATCATCAAACTGAGCCTGCTGCAAAACTTTAAGAACAAGGTTAAGGCTCCAAGGAGGAGCAACAGGCTTAAACACAGGCCTGATTCTGACCAAGGCCTGAACAAAAGATTGAACATCTTGCAGATCTGCCAGAAATTTGTGTAAAGAATAGGCAGTGCAGAAATCTTACCCTTCAGAGTACTGACTGAAAAAACCTTTCTCCAGACCATCCTGATAAAAGGACAAAATGTGGGGAACCCTCACCTGACTCCAAGAGAAACCCTTCGATCCGCACCAATAAAGGTATTTATGCCATACCTGGTAAATCTTGCGAGTAACAGGGTTACAAGCCTGAAGCATGGTATCAATGACCTTCTCAGAAAAAACACGCCTAGCCAAGACTAGGCTTTCAATCTCCAAACAGTCAGCTTCAGAGAATCTAGAATTGGGTGGAGGAGGGGACCCTGAAGTAGAAGGTTCTTCCTCAGAGGCAACCTCCAAGGGGGAAGAGATCACATCTTTACCAGATCCGCAATCCAGATCCTGCGAAGCCAGGCAGGGGCGATTAGAATTACCAACGCCTTCTCCTGTTTAGATACAAGCTATCGAGGAAGGAGGGCAAATGGAGGGAACAGGTACATGAGACCGATGTCCCAAGGAACCGCCAGAGCGTCGATCAAAGCTGCTTGCAGATCCTTTGATCTTGATCTGTACCTTGGAAGCTTGGTGTTTAGACGAAACACCATCAGATCCAACTCCGGAACCCCTCACCTGTGGGTTATCATAGAGAATACTTTGGTATGAATGGTCCACTCCCCCGGATGAAAGGTCTGCCTGCTCAGATAATCCACTTAAAATAACAGTAGATGTGACAGCATAAAGAAATTTATTTGTGTTAAAACCACAGGGTTACAGACACCAACGTTTTGGGAAACATCCCTTAGTCATGCTTAGTCATGATGACTTCTCCGGCTGGATGGATCCTTCAAGTGGGACTTCAAGAACTGTAAGTGGATCATCGGGGGTTAGTGTTAGGTTTTTTTTAAGTATTTTTTTTGGGTGGGTTTTATTTTTAAATTAGGGTCTGGGCATGTAAAAGAGCTAAATGCCCTTTTAAGGGCAATGCCAATAAAAATGCCCTTTTCAGGGCAATGGGGAGCTTAGGTTATTTTAGATTTTTTATTTGGGGGGGTTAGTTCGGTGGTGGGTTTAATTGTTGGGGGGTGTTTGTATTTTTTTGCAATGTAAAAGAGCTGTTAACTTTGTGGCAATGCCCCACAAAAGGCCCCTTTTAAGTGCCATTGATAGTTTATTGTAGGCTAGGTTTTTATTTTTATTGTGGGGGGCTTTTTATTTTGATAGGGCTATTAGATTCAGTGTAATTCTTTTTTATTTTTGATCATTTGTTTTTTTATTTTTCGTAATTTAGTGTTTGTTTTTTTTTGTAACTTAGTGTTTGTTTTTTTCTGTAATCTAGTACTTTTTTTTTTTTTTATTAAGTTTCATAATAAGGCATACAAAGCTGAAATGTCAGCGCAAAGTAAACAAAGAAATAGTTACAAAACAGTCAAACCATAAACAGATTTTGACACAGAAAGAGAAAGTACATGACATTAGTATAAACAGGATGTGAAAATTATGCCCAGTCAACTAAACACCCTCTCTTGGACCTCTCAGAGTCTTAGGACAAGCTATTTAGCTAAAGAGGGCTATTAAAAACTTTTAGAGACCACTCTTGGATCTCAATTAGTGAATCTTATTTTTTCTTTTTACAAGGGATGGAATAAACAATTTTCACTATGGTTGAACAAATATTAAAAAACTAACGCCTAGATTTAGAGTTTTGCGGCCAAAGGGGTGCGTTAGCTACGCGTGCTTTTTTCTGGCCGCACCATTTAAATACCGCTGGTATTTAGAGTTCACAGAATGGCTGCGTTAGGCTCCAAAAAAGGAGCGTAGAGCATATTTACCGCAACTTCAACTCTCGATACCAGCGGTGCTTATGGACGCGGCCAGCTTCAAAAACGTGCTTGTGCACGATTCCCCCATAGAAAACAATGGGGCTGTTTGAGCTGAAAAAAAACCTAACCCCTGCAAAAAAGCCGCGTTCAGCTCCTAACGCAGCCCCATTGTTTGCTATGGGGAAACACTTCCTAAGTCTGAACCTAACACCCTAACATGTACATTGAGTCTAAACACCCCTAACCTTACACTTATTAACCCCTATTCTGCCGCCCCCCTCTATCGCTGACCCCTGCATATTATTATTAACCCCTAATCTGCCGCTCCGTACACCACCGCCCACCTACATTATAGCTATGTACCCCTATCTGCTGCCCCTAACACCGCCGACCCCTATATTATATTTATTAACCCCTAATCTGCCCCCCTCAACGTCGCCTCCACCTGCCTAAACTTATTAACCCCTAATCTGCTGAGCGGACCGCACCGCTCCTATAATAAAGTTATTAACCCCTAATCCGCCACCACTCCCGCCTCAATAACCCTATAATAAATAGTATTAACCCCTAATCTGCCCTCCCTAACATCGCTGACACCTAACTTCAATTATTAACCCTAATCTGCCGACCGAATCTCGCCGCTACTGTAATAAATGGATTAACCCCTAAAGCTAAGTCTAACCCTAACACTAACACCCCCCTAAGTTAAATATAATTTAAATCTAACAAAATAAATTAACTCTTATTAAATAAATTATTCCTATTTAAAGCTAAATACTTACCTGTAAAATAAACCCTAATATAGCTACAATATAAATTATAATTATATTATAGCTATTTTAGGATTTATATTTATTTTACAGGTAACTTTGTATTTATTTTAACCAGGTACAATAGCTATTAAATAGTTAAGATCTATTTAATAGCTAAAATAGTTAAAATAATTACAAAATTACCTGTAAAATAAATCCTAACCTAAGTTACAATTAAACCTAACACTACACTATCAAAAAATAAATTAAATAAAATACCTACAATTATCTACAATTAAGCCTAACACTACACTATCAATACATTAATTAAATACAATATCTACAAATAAATACAATGAAATAAACTAACTAAAGTACAAAAAATAAAAAAGAACTAAGTTACAAAAAAAAAAAATATTTACAAACATTAGAAAAATATTACAAACAATTTTAAACTAATTACACCTACTCTAAGCCCCCTAATAAAATAACAAAGCCCCCCAAAATAAAAAAATGCCCTACCCTATTCTAAATTAAAAAAGTTCAAAGCTCTTTTACCTTACCAGCCCTGAACAGGGCCCTTTGCGGGGCATGCCCCAAAGAATTCAGCTCTTTTGCCTGTAAAAAAAAACACATACAATACCCCCCCCCCAACATTACAACCACAACCCACATAACCCTAATCTAACCCAAACCCCCCTTAAATAAACCTAACACTAAGCCCTGAAGATCTTCCTAGCTTATCTTCACCATACCAGGTTCACCGATCGGTCCTCGGAAGTCTTGATCCAAGCCTCGGAAGTGTTGATCCAAGCCCAAGCGGGGGGCTGAAGAGTGACGTCCATCCCTCGGGCTGAAGTCTGGATCCAAGCGGTGACTGAAGAAATCCATCATCGGGCTGAAGTCGGAAGTCCATCATCGGGATGAAGTCTTCTATCAAGCAGCATCTTCAATCTTCTTTCTTCCGGAGCGGAGCCATCTTGTTCCCAGCCGACGCGGATCCATCCTCTTCTAACGACGCCTAACTAGCCAAGATGGCGTCCGTCGAATTCCGATTGGCTGATAGGATTCTATCAGCCAATCGGAATTAAGGTAGGAAAATTCTGATTGGCTGATGGAATCAGCCAATCAGATTGAGCTTGCATTCTATTGGCTGATCGGAACAGCCAATAGAATGCGAGCTCAATCTGATTGGCTGATCGGATCAGCCAATCGGATTGAACTTGAATCTGATTGGCTGATTCCATCAGCCAATCAGAATTTTCCTACTTAATTCCGATTGGCTGATAGAATCCTATCAGCCAATCGGAATTCGACGGACGCCATCTTGGATGACGTCACTTAAAGGAACCGTCATTCGGCTAGTAGGCGTCGTTAGAAGAGGATGGATCCGTGTCGGCTGGGAACAAGATGGCTCCGCTCCACTCCGGAAGAAAGAAGATTGAAGATGCTGCTTGATAGAAGACTTCATCCCGATGATGGACTTCCGACTTCAGCCCGATGATGGATTTCTTCAGTCGCCGCTTGGATCCAGACTTCAGCCCGAGGATGGACGTCACTCTTCAGCCCCCGCTTGGGCTTGGATCAACACTTCCAAGGCTTGGATCAAGACTTCCGAGGGAACCGATCGGTGAACCTGGTATGGTGAAGATAAGGTAGGAAGATCTTCAGGGGCTTAGTGTTAGGTTTATTTAAGGGGGGTTTGGGTAAGATTAGGGGTATGTGGGTGGTGGGTTGTAATGTTGGGGGGGGGGGTATTGTATGTGTTTTTTTTACAGGCAAAAGAGCTGAATTCTTTGGGGCATGCCCCGCAAAGGGCCCTGTTCAGGGCTGGTAAGGTAAAAGAGCTTTGAACTTTTTTAATTTAGAATAGGGTAGGGCATTTTTTTATTTTGGGGGGCTTTTTTATTTTATTAGGGGGCTTAGAGTAGGTGTAATTAGTTTAAAATTGTTGTAATATTTTTCTAATGTTTGTAAATATTTTTTTATTTTTTGTACTTTAGTTAGTTTATGTAATTGTATTTATTTGTAGATATTGTATTTAATTAATTTATTGATAGTGTAGTGTTAGGTTTAATTGTAGGTAATTGTAGGTATTTTATTTAATTAATTTATTGATAGTGTAGTGTTAGGTTAAATTGTAACTTAGGTTAGGATTTATTTTACAGGTAATTTTGTAATTATTTTAACTATTTTAGCCTATTAAATAGTTATTAACTATTTTAATAGCTATTGTACCTGATTAAAATAAATACAAAGTTACCTGTAAAATAAATATAAATCCTAAAATAGCTATAATATAATTATAATTTATATTGTAGCTATATTAGGGTTTATTTTACAGGTAAGTATTTAGCTTTAAATAGGAATAATTTATTTAATAAGAGTTAATTTATTTCGTTAGATTTAAATTATATTTAACTTAGGGGGAGGTGTTACTGTTAGGGTTAGACTTAGCTTTAGGGGTTAATCCATTTATTACAGTAGCGGCGAGATTCGGTCGGCAGATTAGGGGTTAATAATTGAAGTTAGGTGTCGGCGATGTTAGGGAGGGCAGATTAGGGGTTAATAGTATTTATTATAGGGTTATTGAGGGGGAGTGAGGCAGATTAGGGGTTAATAACTTTATAGTAGCGGTGCGGTGCCGCTCGGCAGATTAGGGGTTAATAAGTGTAGGCAGGTGGAGGCGACGTTGAGGGGGGCAGATTATGGGTTTATAAATATAATATAGGGGTCGGCGGTGTTAGGGGCAGCAGATTAGGGGTACATAAGGATAACGTAGGTGGCGGCGCTTTGCGGTCGGCAAGATTAGGGGTTAATTATTGTAGGTAGCTGGGCGGCGACGTTGTGGGGGGCAGGTTAGGGGTAATAAATATAATATAGGGGTCGGGCGGTGTTAGGATTTCTATCAGCCAATCGGAATTAAGGTAGGAAAATTCTGATTGGCTGATGGAATCAGCCAATCAGATTGAGCTTCGCATTCTATTGGCTGATCGGAACAGCCAATAGAATGCGAGCTCAATCTGATTGGCTGATCGGATCAGCCATCGGATTGAACTTGAATCTGATTGGCTGATTCCATCAGCCAATCAGAATTTTCCTACCTTAATTCCGATTGGCTGATAGAATCCTATCAGCCAATCGGAATTCGACGGACGCCATCTTGGATGACGTCACTTAAAGGAACCGTCATTCGGCTAGTAGGCGTCGTTAGAAGAGGATGGATCCGCGTCGGCTGGGAACAAGATGGCTCCGCTCCACTGTGGAAGAAAGAAGATTGAAGATGCTGCTTGATAGAAGACTTCATCCCGATGATGGGACTTCCGACTTCAGCCCGATGATGGATTTCTTCAAGTCGCCGCTTGGATCCAGACTTCAGCCCGAGGATGGACGTCACTCTTCAGCCCCCCGCTTGGGCTTGGATCAACACTTCCAAGGGCTTGGATCAAGACTTCCGAGGAGCCGATCGGTGAACCTGGTATGGTGAAGATAAGGTAGGAAGATCTTCAGGGGCTTAGTGTTAGGTTTATTTAAGGGGGGGTTTGGGTAAGATTAGGGGTATGTGGGTGGTGGGTTGTAATGTTGGGGGGGGGGGTATTGTATGTGTTTTTTTTACAGGCAAAAGAGCTGAATTCTTTGGGCATGCCCCGCAAAGGGCCCTGTTCAGGGCTGGTAAGGTAAAAGAGCTTTGAACTTTTTTAATTTAGAATAGGGGTAGGGCATTTTTTTATTTTGGGGGGCTTTTTTTATTTTATTAGGGGGCTTAGAGTAGGTGTAATTAGCTTAAAATTGTTGTAATATTTTTCTAATGTTTTGTAAATATTTTTTTATTTTTTGTACTTTAGTTAGTTTATGTAATTGTATTTATTTGTAGATATTGTATTTAATTAATTTATTGATAGTGTAGTGTTAGGTTTATTTGTAGGTAATTGTAGGTATTTTATTTAATTAATTTATTGATAGTGTAGTGTTAGGTTAAATTGTAACTTAGGTTAGGATTTATTTTACAGGTAATTTTGTAATTATTTTAACTATTTAGCTATTAAATAGTTATTAACTATTTAATAGCTATTGTACCTGGTTAAAATAAATACAAAGTTACCTGTAAAATACATCCTAATATAGCTATAATATAATTATAATTATATTGTAGCTATTTTAGGATTTATATTTATTTTACAGGCAAGTATTTAGCTTTAAATAGGAATAATTTATTTAATAAGAGTTAATTTATTTCGTTAGATTTAAATTATATTTAACTTAGGGGGGGGTGTTAGTGTTAGGGTTAGACTTAGCTTTAGGGGTTAATCCATTTATTACAGTAGCGGCGAGATTCGGTCGGCAGATTAGGGGTTAATAATTGAAGTTAGGTGTCGGCGATGTTAGGGAGGGGCAGATTAGGGGTTAATACTATTTATTATAGGGTTATTGAGGCGGGCGTGAGGCGGATTAGGGGTTAATAACTTTATAGTAGCGGTGCGGTCCGCTCGGCAGATTAGGGGTTAATAAGTGTAGGCAGGTGGACGGCGACGTTGAGGGGGGCAGATCTAGGGGTTAATAAATATAATATAGGGGTCGGCGGTGTTAGGGGCAGCAGATTAGGGGTATATAAGGATAACGTAGGTGGCGGCGCTTTGCCGGTCGGCAGATTAGGGGTTAATTATTGTAGGTAGCTGGCGGCGCACGTTGTGGGGGGCAGGTTAGTGGTTAATAAATATAATATAGGGGTTGGCGGTGTTAGGGGCAGCAGATTAGGGGTACATAAGTATAACGTAGGTGGCGGGTCGGCAGATTAGGGGTTAAAAAAATTTAATTGAGTGGCGGCGATGTGGGGGGACCTCGGTTTAGGGGTACATAGGTAGTTTATGGGTGTTAGTGTACTTTAGAGCACAGTAGTTAAGAGCTTTATAAACCGGCGTTAGCCCAGAAAGCTCTTAACTACTGACTTTTTTCTGCGTCTGGAGTTTTGTCGTTAGATTTCTAACGCTCACTTCAGCCACGACTCTAAATACCAGCGTTAGAAAGATCCCATTGAAAAGATAGGATACGCAAATGACGTAAGGGGATCTGCGGTATGGAAAAGTCGCGGCTGGAAAGTGAGCGTTAGACCCTTTCCTGACTGACTCCAAATACCGGCGGTAGCCCCAAAACCCAGCGTTAGGAGCCTCTAACGCTGGTTTTCACGGCTACCGCCAACTCTAAATCTAGGCCTAAGTAATATAGAAAATAAAATGTGGATGAATTTTAATCCTTCAGAGAAAGCTATAATTTCTGAGCCTGCTAAACTGACAAGTTGTTATAGGTGCTATATTATAGTAGTCCAGTAAGATGCAAAACTATACAATACAAGATATGAGATGAAATCTCCACAAACAGTTGTGCTAATTGATCTATCCAGATATGACTGCTAGATTTCTAGAGTAATGCAGTTAAGTTCTAGGAAGTTAGAATCATAGGGAGCTCTGTGTAATATATAATCATATCCATAACTAGTTGCATAGCTCTCTTAATAACAGTGAGTATTTAATGATGATACTCTACACAAAAATATAGGTAGAACAAACACAATCAGTTATTATTCGCATCTACAACCCCCCATAACAATTATACATAGAGCTTTAAATCTCATGGTCTATCCTCTGTCACCCTATATCGTTGGGGTTGAAGCTATACTACCAAACTTGTAAGGTACTATTATAACAAATAACTATATACACCTCTTATACAATCAGACTAGGAGCTCTATTCACATGTGCTGGGTAAAACCTCTGGAAAATAAAATATGTGGGTGCTAGAATTATTATTACATAACAGCTAATTATTAATTTACAGAACTCCAGCTTATCTAACCCCACATGATATAAGCACTTAATAATGTGTGATTTCCTGTAGCTAGTAATTTTGATGGACTCTCTGGATAAGGCTAGGGCATGCTACCCCGGCCGCGGATAGCAGACCAACAGAACATAATAAGTAAATACCCCAGCCTGTATTAGGAAAATAAAGAAATACATAGTGAAAGGATATACACTACTTCTTATATAAATATCATACATAAGAGCTCAAATCTGATATTATAGAGAGAGCATTCTATGGGGTTAGGTCTTTAATGTCACTGTAGCTCTTGCAAGCGTAGCGTTGTGAGGACATGACTATAGGTTGCTGCATTACCAAGCAGAAATTATGCTCTGAGTATGAAGTTAATAGCCGTTAGAAAAACAAAGCGAGTATTTAATAGAAGACCTAATACTGTGTTTCACTTATTGGTCATCTTATGGAAACCGCTCAATCGAACTAAACATTTAACATTGTGGAGGCTACAGAATATGAATACATCATTAGTGGAGGGGGGAGGGGGGAAATGATACCAACCAAACTGAACCAGTGAGCAAAAAATTATATGTATACTTATAGGAGCCTATCTCTGATTCATATAAGACACATGCAAAGTATATACATCATACCCAGATGGAAAAACGACTAAAATACAGGACCTGTACATAAAAGTAGATGGTTGAAGTGTATGGACAGTTTGCAGCCATTAGTACACATTCAGACTAGAAGTCCTCATAAATATGTCAGTCTTATGTCTAAGCCTTTACCGCTCAAATTAGTTGGATAAAACCAGGGCTTCATGGCTACTGCAGTGGTTAATAAGGTGTCCTTATGTACATTATAGCGAGGAGGACCTGATTCTTATGTCTCTTTTTCAACCCACTCCATGCCGTTCAGTGCTAGGGACATTAAATATAATATTGTACCCCAAGAGAGTGAGTTGCCAGCTCCATAGCCCCAAATGTTTTCACGGAATGAACAAAAGGGTAGCAAGACAACTCTTTCCAGAAATAAAAGTCGAGGGACTGAGCTGGAGCTACCTGTGAGCGTCTCACCCTAATCCTCACAGTTTGTGTCACAAAGATGTAAGAGGCCATGTGTAATGAATTATTGGCATAAGGCTGTATCTGCAAGGTAGAGTCCTCAGCTGCTGCTTGGATAATGATATGGTAGCTATCAAGGACTTTTGCAGCCAAATCATCCAGTACCCTATCCAGTCGGCTCTCTGGGACCAACTGAAGAGGTGTTACCCCTCCGTCCACTCCAAGAATGCTATCAACTGTGCTCCGCTCAACTGCATTGCACTCCATCTCAGTCTCCTTGAGAAAGATGTGCGGGCTGCCTCCGGGAAGAGTTGAGTCCTCTGTACGCTGATCAGACATCAGCTGTGGCGGGCCCGATCCAAGGGCCCCTTCGTCATGGAACCTCGCTCAGGAGGCGGGTCACAGGCAGCTGAAGGCACCGCTGGTGACTGTGTCCTCCTGGCAGCCGAGCCGCACTCAACCCTCAAAGCGCTCCATTCCTCTTTGAAAACCCTAGTGTAGTTGTTCAAAGTGAGCAGTAAGTAGTGCTTCCACTTCCTGTAGTTTCAGCTTAAGGCTGGCTCCATTTTAGGTAGGCCGGTGCGTGGCTGTTGCTGCGGTTTTTTCTTTTTTCTCCTTCTCTCCACCTGCCTTCACCGCTCTGTCCATAAGAGAGGCTGTAGAACAGACTCCGATTTCTACTCCCACAGTTCCAATTGCTGCCAGTTTCAAGAACTGCTTACCTGGAGAACGGGGGGGGGGGTGTCAAAGAGAATGTAATGTGGCTGCCGCCTTCCTATGATGGTCCAGACTTGGGCTTCAATTATAGGCTAATCTGGCAAAAGTAGTATCCAGTCTGTAGAGCAATGTGTTAGAAGTCCATAACTGTAGACAAACAAAACAGATGGGTCACATAGCCTTTGATAATCGGCGGATTATGCTGATGTTGTTTAGAGCTCCAAGTATTGCAGCCTTTCATGGCTTGCCGCCCGGGCACGCCCCCGTAATCTAGTACTTTTTAATAATGTTTAATAGTAGATATAAATCATTTGAGTAGGGTTCAGGTTTCTTTAATATGTAATTTATTTTATTTAATTGTTTTTTTAATTTTATTGTAGTATAATAGTTAGGGTAGGTTAATTAATAGTTTAAAATAATTTATTTAAATTATACAGGTAAGTTTTTAACTTATATTAAGATAGGTATGTTAGAATTTTAATTTAAAGTTGGGGGTTGTTAGGTTAAGAGGTTAATAGCTTAATTTAGTTTTTGGTGATGTGGGGGGCCTGACGGTTTAGAGGTTAATAGGTTTAGTTAGTGGAAGTGATGTGGGAGGCCAAAGGTTTAGGGGTTAATACGTTTATTTAGTGGTGGTGGGAGTGGTTGGAGAGGGGTTAATAACTTTATTTATGCTGCGGCGATGTCGGGGAGCGGCGGAATAGGGGTTAAACATTTGTGTATAGTGGCGGCGTTTAGTGACAGGGTATATAAATAAAGTTGGGAAAAAGCCGAATAGACACAAGATCGATGACTGCTAGTTAACAGCAGTCTGATGCTCATCACCCGTACTTGGTGTGCGTCTCTTTGCCGGCTTTTTTCATAAATAAGGAGAGCGTATTGAGATACGCGGCTGCGATGTTAGGCAAGCGTATTGATGGCGGCGAATGCAACATAGTTGGCGCTTTTATAGATATCCCTATAATGTCATCTGAGTTCAGGCGGGAAGTACTCCTCGATAATGGTTATGCAGCTCTTGTTTCAAGAGATGATTATCTAATAAAGAATCGTCAAGCCTCCACACAAGGGAGTCACTGGGATGTTGGGCCATTCAATAGAGCACTTCAGTGGGGCATGGTCCGACTATGTAATCAGGCTAATACAGCTACTGGTTGTGATAGATAGTCCTGCTGGATCTGTGAAGAGATAATCAATTCTTGTATACTTCCTGTGTAGATGGGAGCAAAAAGTATAATTTTTGGTTATGGGATGCAATATGTGCCAGATGTCATGGAGAACTAGGTCATTGAGGATTTTGGTAAGATGTTTGATCACCTTATGGGAGGTGCTGGAGAGGCCGTCTGAGGTATCCAAGCTGGGCTAAGTGACACATTAAAGTCTCCGCCCAAAAAAGGATCCCTTGTTGAACTTCCAGTATTTTATGCAAAATCTTTTTAAGAATAAATCCTGTGCATTGCTCTGGAAATTCAGGTTAGCCAGGGTTACAGGCCTGTCATAAAGTGTACCAGTCAGGATCAGGTATCTGCCATCAGGATCTCTAAAGGTTTGATCTCGCTGGAAATATATTTTGGAGTGAAATAGTAAACCCACTCCCTTTTTTTTGAGGGGCCTGATGCAAATAGGCTACTGGGTGTTGACGGTTATACCATCTGGGTTCCCTGGATAAGGGGAAGTGCATCTCCTGAATGTTGATCACATCTCCGCCCAACCTGAAAAAATAATAAAATTCTATGAATTTTAAAAGAATGCCAAGAAAAGTAGGTCTTCCAGACTCAATAATAAATCTTTCTAGAGACAGATTTATGAGCCTGAAACATAGTATTAATCAATGAGTCAGAAAAACCTCTATGACTAAAAACCAAGCGTTCAATCTCCATCCCTTCAAATTTAATGATTTGAGATCCTGATGGAAAAAATGGACCTTGAGAAAGAAGGTCTGGTTTAAACGGAAGTGTCCAAGGTTGGCAACTGGCCATCCGAATGAGATCCGCATACCAAAACCTGAGAGACCATGCTGGAGCACCAGCATAACAAACAAATACTCCATAAGAATTTTGGAAATCACTTTGGAAGAAGAACTAGAGGCGGAAAGAAATAGGCAAAAAGATAATTCCAAAGAAATGTCAATGCATACACTAATTCCGCCTGAAGATCCCCGGACCTGAATAGGCCCCTGGGAAGTTCTTATTCAGATGAGATGCAACAGATCTATTTCTAGAAATGCTCACATCTGAAAAATTGAAAAACATATCTGGGTAAGAGAGACCATTCTCCAGGAAGTAAAGCTTGATTAACAGAGATAATCCACTTCCCAAATATCTATACTGGGAAAAAAAACACAGAATTTAGATAGGAGCTGGATTTAGCCCAAGCTAATATCCGAGACACTTCTGACACAGCCCTAAGGACTGATAGTCCTACCTGATGATTGACATTACACCATAGTTGTGATATTGTCTGAAAAACAATAAACGTCTCTTCTTCAAAAAGAAACTAATTGAAAAACTCTGAGAAAGCACGGAGTTCTAAAATATCAAATGGTAATCTCGCCTCCTGAGATTTCCAAACCCCTTGTGCTGACAGAGATCCTCAGACAGCCTCCCAACCAAAAAGACTCACATCTGTAGAGATCATGGTCCAGGTTGAAAGAACAAAGAGACCTGTAGAACTAAATGATGGTGATCTTAACCACCAATCAAGAGAGATAAATATTAGGATTCGAAGATTTAAAATGCGAAATCCTAGAATCCCTGCACCATAATTCAGCATAAAAGACTGGAAAGGTTCTTTCTATTGAAAATGAGCAAAGGGAATTGAATCCAATGCTGTGGCCATAAGACCTAAAACTTCAATGCATATATAGCAACTGAAGGAAATAATAGAGACTAAAAGGTACCGACAGACGGAACACAATAAAATTGTCCCTTGTCTGATAGAGACAAAGACAGTGACACAAACTATCTGGAAACCTAAAAAAGGTGACCCTTGTGTGAGGAATCAAGAGCTTTTGAAAAAAAAAGATCCTCTAACTATGTCCTGGAAGAACAAAGTGAATCATATGAGATTCCGCATCCTCAGAAAATAATCTGAATGAAAACAGAAAAATGAAAATATGCATTTATTGTATCTAATAAAAAACAAATAATGCTATCACTGACCCAAAAAGAGGCAGAATAGTTTGAATAAAACTCCAAAAACCCAGTTCCTAAAAATGGAACTGGAAGAAATACCTATAGAAGATTCCAGGTCTGAGCAGCGCTTGAACCCCACGGGTGATCAGCCATGCTTCAACAGTACCAAAATATATAGGACCCGAAAACACACTTAAAGTGTTAGCCTTACTGGAATAAAATCAAAGAAATTTGGACCGAATAGAACCAAATAAATTTCAAAAAAAGTCTTAACCTGCCCCTTGCCAGCCAAGCTGGAATACGACACGTACATCGCAATTTTAGGTAGCTGATTTCGAACTGAAAAATTTCCAATTAAAAAACATGTTACTTGGAAAGAATTCAGGAATTCGTTCCTTAATAAGAACAACCAAACTAGAATAAGCTTAAATTTTTAGTCTTAGAACTCAATCTTGAAGCCCAGAGTAACAGTTAAGAATTGAATCCAATTATAAAACAAATAATTGATTATCTTAGATCAAAAGAAATATGGATTTTTAGAATCACAAAATTCTTCTAGCTAAAAACAGCTAAAGACATAGATTAAACCTCATTTGCGAAAATATTCAATAAAATGAAGACACAAATGAAATTGATTAGCATGATAGTCCAGTAAAAGGACCAGTCAATACAAAATTTTGTCCCTTTAACAATGCTAAAATAAATCATAATCTGATACTTGATCTTAAAGTAAACAGAAAAAATGAAGCATTGCAACATCCAAATAGATCACAGGTCCAAGAAAAGTACCTGAAACTAAATAATTTTCCATAAATAAGATACAACCATCTAAAGGAAAATAAACACTATTTTGCTATAGAAACAATAGCATAATTAGTAGGAGTAGAGATAGCCCCAATAAATTGGAGAACCCTCCAAATTGAATTTAACTGCCGGCAAAGAATATAGTTTAAAACCTTGAAGAAGGAATAAAGAAAATTCTCAGCCTATTCCATTCCCTAGTATGAGGAATTGGAAAAAAAACCTCTGAAAACACAGAAGAATAAATAAGCAGAAATAGTGTTAGCTAGTCTTGAAAAAGAACTAGTTACCTTAATATCCAAAATAATCAACACCTTTTCAACAAAGAACAAATGTACTTTAATAAAAAAATAAAATAAAAAAAGTAGATTTGTTAGTGTCAATATCTGATGAAGAAAATTCTGAATGAGAAAAAAACATCATCAGAGAAGGATAAATCAGTATGTTGTTGGTCATTTGAAACTTCAATAATTAAAAAAGAAGTTTGAAAAAGACCTAAAAATTTTTATTAGAAGGCACGATGTCAGACAAAGCCTTTAAAATAGAATCAGAAAAATATTTCTAATAAATGTTCTAAATATTTTCTTGTACATAAGATGTAAAAAGAATGGCAATATATAAAGCATAAATACTAAAGGATTCTGCATGTAAAAGTTTATCATGATAACTTATTACAAACCATAGCTAAAGATAAACATTCATAACATTTAAAATAAATGAACTTAGCCTTTGGTAGGACTGAAACTCAGTCAACAGGAATCCTCTTAGATTGTTTTGAAACAGGAACAGTGAAATCTTGCAATATGTAATAGAAAAAAAACAATATTTAAAGCAAAATTATCAAATCCTTAAATGACAGTTTCAGGAATGGTAAAAGAATGCAAAATAATAAGCTTCTAGAAACCAGAAGCAATAAAAAAGTGAGGTTTAAATAATGTGAGGAAAAAAAAGTGAAACAAAAAATACGCCCCACATTTTTTGGCGCCAAATATGACGCCCACATTATTGGCGCTAAATACAACGCCCATATATTTGGCACCAAGTATGACGCCACATCCTCTGACGCCAGAACCGACGCCCACATTTTTTGGCGCAAAAAAATGTCTGAATACACAAGCGTCAAAAATGACGTATTAACAGAATACAACTTCCGGCGTCAACTACGGCGCCGGAAATGACGAAATTTTTGCTCCAAAAAAGTCTGCGCCCAAGAATGACGCAATAAAAAGAAACATTTTCTGCCCCCCGCGAGCCTAACAGCACACAGGGAAAAATGATCAATTGAAAATTTTCAAGGTAAAGAAAAATAAATGAATTAAAATGCATTATCCCAACTAATGAAACTGACAGTCTGAATTTTAATGGAATACTGATTATCCTGAATCAAGGCAAATATAAGTTTAAAGACATATATTTAGAACTTTACATAGAAAGTGCCCAACCATAGCTTAGAGTGTCATAATAAAATAAGGACTTACTTACCCTAAGAAACTCATCTACATATAGTAGATAGCCAAACCAGTACTGAAACGAGAATCAGTAGAGGTAATGGTATATAAGAGTATATCGTCGATCTGAAAAGGGAGGTAAGAGATGAATCTCTACGACCGATAACAGAGAACCTATGAAATAGATCCCGTAGAAGGGAGACCATTGAATTCAAATAGGCAATACTCTCTTCACATCCCTCTGACATTCACTGCACTCTGAGAGGAAAACCGGGCTCCAGCCTGCTGCGAAGCGCATATCAACGTAGAATCTAGCACAAACTTACTTCACCACCTCCATGGGAGGCAAAGTTTGTAAAAACTGAATTGTGGGGTGTGGAGAGGGGTGTATTTATAGGCATTTTAAGGTTTGGGGAAACTTTGCCCCCTCCTGGTAGGAAATGTATATCCCAACGTCACTAGCTCATGGACTCTTGCTAATTACATGAAAGAATAGGCTACTGGGTGTTGACGGGTTATACCATCTGGGTTCCTGGATAAGGGGAAGTGCATCTCCTGAATGTAGATCACATCTCCACCCCATTCTGTGTAGGTCTTGAGTAAATATTAAGGGCTTTCCCCGGGTTATTAAAACCCTTAACGTTTTTTAGTGATAAGGTCTACTGGGAAGGCTTCTAACACGTACAGTATGTGTGGGTCAGCCATTGGAGCAGTGAATTGGTGAGGGTCAGTCCAGGGAGATAGAGAAGGGACGAAAGGAAGGGAGAGGAAAAAAAAAAGGAGAGATGAGTAGGGGAAATTAGTTAGAGACGTATAAGGGTGGATAATCAAATGGTGAGGGAGGTTTATGGGTTATCAACGGGGTAGAGGTTTAGGGACGGAGAATGGGGAGAGTTAGATCCTAAGGAGATCAAGATAAGGTGTATCAATGAACCCCAAGTATTAGAATTGGATCTGAAAGTTAAAAACTTAGTACAGCAATCAAAAGTAAATAAAATAAAATAAATATATATATATATATATATATATATAACACACAGAGAAAACCAGCACTCACTTACAAGCTCTCAGCTAAAGATTAAAAGCAAAAATGGAAAGGTTAGTCACCGCATCTGGCCAAATGGGACAAGCTCAGGTACCACGTCAAGGTCCTCTCCAATACCTGAGACCCTAAAACAGCCACACAATGCAAGCTTTCCAAAATTTGAAAGCTTGCATTGTGTGGCTGTTTTAGGGTCTCAGGTATTGGAGGAGAGGACCTTGACGTGGTACCTGAGCTTGTCCCATTTGGCCAGATGCGGTGACTAACCTTTCCATTTTTGCTTTTAAATCTTAGCTGAGAGCTTGTAAGTGAGTGCTGGGTTTTCCTCTGAGTGTTGATTAATTTGTTTTGTAATTTTCCCTATGGTTCTTGCACCCAGACCTGTCTGGGGTTAACTGCTTGTGGCTCTGGGGACAGCACAGCTTCCTGTGAGTGCAGTGGCACCCAGGGCTGAGCATGTTGCAGGGTCATGGGATGTGTACCCGGTCTGGTATGAGAGTGCAGTTCCCTTCCGTGTTTTGTATATTTCTAGGGTGGTTACATATTCCTGTGCACCCCTTCCCTTGTTTTCAGTTTGTTTGGCTTTGAAAGCTTGCATTGTGTGGCTGTTTTAGGGTCTCAGGTATTGGAGAGGACCTTGACGGGTACCTGAGCTTGTCCCCATTTGGCCAGATGCGGTGACTAAACCTTTCCATTTTTGCTTTTAAATCTTAGCTGAGAGCTTGTAAGTGTGTGCTGGGTTTTCTCTGTGTGTTGTATTAATTTGTTTTGTAATTTTCCCTATGGTTCTCTGCACCCAGACCTGTCTGGGGTTAACTGCTTGTGGCTCTGGGACAGCACAGCTTCCTGTCAGTGCAGTGGCACCCAGGGCTGAGCATGTTGCAGGGTCATGGGATGCTGTACCCGGTCCGGTATGAGAGTGCAGTTCCCTTCCGTGTTTTGTATATTTCTAGGGTGGTTACATATTCCTGTGCACCCTTCCCCTTGTTTTCAGTTTCGTTTGGATTTGAAAGCTTGCATTGTGTGGCTGTTTTAGGGTCTCAGGTATTGGAGAGGACCTTGACGTCGGTACCTGAGCTATGTCCCATTTGGCCAGATGCCCGGTGACCTAACCTTTCCATTTTTGCTTTTAAATCCTTAGCTGAGAGCTTGTAAGTGAGTGCTGGGTTTTCTCTGTGTGTTGTATTAATTTGTTTTTGTAATTTTCCCTATGGTTCTTGCACACCCAGACCTGTCTGGGTTAACTGCTTGTGGCTCTGGGGACAGCCACAGCTTCCTGTGAGTGCCCAGTGGCACCCAGGGCTGAGCATGTTGCAGGGTCATGGGATGTGTACCCGGTCCGGTATGAGAGTGCAGTTCCCTTCCGTGTTTTGTATATTTCTAGGGTGGTTACATATACCTGTGCACCACTTCCCTTGTTTTCAGTTTGTTTGGATTTGAAAGCTTGCATTGTGTGGCTGTATTAGGGTCTCAGGTATTGGAGAGGACCTTGACGTGGTACCTGAGCTTGTCACCTTTTGGCCAGATGCGGTGACTAACCTTCCACTTTTTGCCTTTTAAATCTTAGCTGAGGCTTGTAAGTGAGTGCTGGGTTTTCTCTGTGTGTTGTATTAATTTGTTTTGTAATTTTCCCTATGGTTCTTGCACCCAGACCTGTCTGGGGTTAACTGCTTGTGGCTCTGGGGACAGCACAGCTTCCTGTGCGTGCCAGTGGCACCAGGGCTGAGCATGTTGCAGGGTCATGGGATGTGTACGGTCCGGTATGAGAGTGCAGTTCCCTTCCGTGTTTTGTATATTTCTAGGGTGGTTACATATTCCTGTGCACCCTTCCTTGTTTTCAGTTTGTTTGGCTTTGAAAGCTTGCATTGTGTGGCTGTTTTAGGGTCTCAGGTATTGGAGGAGGACCTTGACGTGGTACCTGAGCTTGTCCCATATGGCCAGATGCGGTGACTAACCTTTCCATTTTTGCTTTTAAATCTTAGCTGAGAGCTTGTAAGTGAGTGCTGGGTTTTCTCTGTGTGTTGTATTAATTTGTTTTGTAATTTTCCCTATGGTTCTTGCACCCAGACCTGTCTGGGGTTAACTGCTTGTGGCTCTGGGGACAGCACAGCTTCCTGTGAGTGCCAGTGGCACCCAGGGGGCTGAGCATGTTGCAGGGTCATGGGATGTGTACCCGGTCCGGTATGAGAGTGCAGTTCCCTTCCGTGTTTTGTATATTTCTAGGGTGGTTACATATTCCTGTGCACCCTTCCCTTGTTTTCAGTTTGTTTGGCTTTGAAAGCTTGCATTGTGTGGCTGTTTTAGGGTCTCAGGTATTGGAGAGGACCTTGACGTGGTACCTGAGCTTGTCCCATTTGGCCAGATGCGGTGACTAAACCTTTCCATTTTTGCTTTTAAATCTTAGCTGAGAGCTTGTAAGTGAGTGCTGGGTTTTCTCTGTGTGTTGTATTAATTTGTTTTCGTAATTTTCCCTAGTGGTTCTTGCACCCAGACCTGTCTGGGGTTAACTGCTTGCTGGCTCTGGGGACAGCACAGCTTCCTGTGAGTGCCAGTGGCACCCAGGGCTGAGCCATGTTGCAGGGTCATGGGATGTGTACCCGGTCCGGTATGAGAGTGCAGTTCCCTTCCGTGTTTTGTATATTTCTAGGGTGGTTACATATTCCTGTGCACCCTTCCCTTGTTTTCAGTTTGTTTGGATTTGAAAGCTTGCATTGTGTGGCTGTTTTAGGGTCTCAGGTATTGGAGAGGACCTTGACGTGGTACCTGAGCTTGTCCCATTTGGCCAGATGCGGTGACTAACCTTTCCATTTTTGCTTTTAAATCTTAGCTGAGAGCTTGTAAGTGAGTGCTGGGTTTTCTCTGTGTGTTGTATTAATTTGTTTTGTAATTTTCCCTATGGTTCTTGCACCCAGACCTGTCTGGGGTTAACTGCTTGTGGCTCTGGGGACAGCACAGCTTCCTGTCGAGTGCCAGTGGCACCCAGGGCTGAGCATGTTTGCAGGGTCATGGGATGTGTACCCGGTCCGGTATGAGAGTGCAGTTCCCTTCCGTGTTTTGTATATTTCTAGGGTGGTTACATATTCCTGTGCACCCCTTCCCATGTTTTCAGTTTGTTTGGATTTGAAAGCTTGCATTGTGTGGCTGTTTTAGGGTCTCAGGTATTGGAGAGGACCTTGACGTGGTACCTGAGCTTGTCCCATTTGGCCAGATGCGGTGACTAACCTTTCCATTTTTGCTTTTAAATCTTAGCTGAGAGCTTGTAAGTGAGTGCTGGGTTTTCTCTGTGTGTTGTATTAATTGTTTTGTAATTCTTCCCCTATGGTTCTTGCACCCAGACCTGTCTGGGGTTAACTGCTTGTGGCTCTGGGGGACAGCACAGCTTCCTGTGAGTGCCAGTGGCACCCAGGGCTGAGCATGTTGCAGGGTCATGGGATGTGTAACCCGGTCCGGTATGAGAGTGCAGTTCCCTTTCGTGTTTTGTATATTTCTAGGGTGGTTAATATTCCTGTGCACCCCTTCCCTTGTTTTCAGTTTGTTTGGATTTGAAAGCTTGCATTGTGTGGCTGTTTTAGGGTCTCAGGTATTGGAGAGGACCTTTGACGTGGTACCTGAGCTTGTCCCCATTTGGCCAGATGCGGTGACTAACCTTTCCATTTTTGCTTTTAAATCTTAGCTGAGAGCTTGTAAGTGAGTGCTGGGTTTTCTCTGTGTGTTGTATTAATTTGTTTTGTAATTTTCCCTATGGTTTCTTGCACCCAGACCTGTCTGGGGTTAACTGCTTGTGGCTCTGGGGACAGCACAGCTTCCTGTGAGTGCCAGTGGCACCCAGGGCTGAGCATGTTGCAGGGTCATGGGATGTGTACCCGGTCCGGTATGAGAGTGCAGTTCCCTTCCGTGTTTTGTATATTTCTAGGGTGGTTACATATTCCTGTGCACCCTTCCCTTGTTTTCCAGTTTGTTTGGCTTTGAAAGCTTGCATTGTGTGGCTGTTTTTAGGGTCTCAGGTATTGGAGAGGACCTTGACGTGGTACCTGAGCTTGTCCCATTTGGCCAGATAGCGTGTGACTAACCTTTCCATTTTTGGCTTTTAAATCTTAGCTGAGAGCTTGCTAAGTGAGTGCTGGGTTTTCTCTGTGTGTTGTATTAATTTGTTTTGTAATTTTCCCTATGGTTCTTGCACCCAGACCTGTCTGGGGTTAACTGCTTGTGGCTCTGGGGACAGCACAGCTTCTGTGAGTGCCAGTGGCACCCAGGGATGAGCATGTTGCAGGGTCATGGGATGTGTACCCGGTCCGGTATGAGAGTGCAGTTCCCTCCGTGTTTTGTATATTTCTAGGGTGGTTACATATTCCTGTGCACCCTTCCCTTGTTTTCAGTTTGTTTGGCTAGTGAAAGCTTGCATTGTGTGGCTGTTTTAGGGTCTCAGGTATTGGAGAGGACCTTGACGTGGTACCTGAGCTTGTCCCATTTGGGCCAGATGCGGTGACTAACCTTTCCATTTTTGCTTTTAAATCTTAGCTGAGAGCTTGTAAGTGAGTGCTGGGTTTTCTCTGTGTGTTGTATTAATTTGTTTTGTAATTTTTCCCTATGGTTCTTGCACCAGACCTGTCTGGGGTTAACTGCTTGTGGCTCTGGGGACAGCACAGCTTCCTGTGAGTGCCAGTGGCACCAGGGCTGAGCATGTTGCAGGGTCATGGGATGTGTACCCGGTCCGGTATGAGAGTGCAGTTCCCTTCCGTGTTTTGTATATTTCTAGGGTGGTTACATATTCCTGTGCACCCCTTCCCTTGTTTTTCAGTTTGTTTGGATTTGAAGCTTGCATTGTGTGGCTGTTTTAGGGTCTCAGGTATTGGAGAGGACCTGGACGTGGTACCTGAGCTTGTCCCATTTGGCCAGATGCGGTGACTAACCTTTCCATTATGCTTTTAAATCTTAGCTGAGAGCTTGTAAGTGAGTGCTGGGTTTTCTCTGTGTGTTGTATTAATTTGTTTTGTAATTTTCCCTAGGGTTCTTGCAACCCAGACCTGTCTGGGGTTAACTGCTTGTGGCTCTGGGGACAGCACAGCTTCCTGTGAGTGCCAGTGGCACCCAGGGCTGAGCATGTTGCAGGTCATGGAGTGTGTACCCGGTCCGGTATGAGAGTGCAGTTCCCTTCCGTGTTTTATATATATATATATATATATATATATTATATAGCGCAAAACATGAAGCACCTCCAGAGGTCTTTCATATGAGTCACCTTTAATTAGTGAACGTTTCTGGGCAATAAACTGCCCGTCCTCAAACTTACAAGGTTTACAAGTAAACCTTGTAAGTTTGAGGACGGGCAGTTTTATTGCCGAAAACGTTCAATAATTAAGGTGACTCATATGAAAGACCTCTGGAGTTGCTTCATGTTTTGCGCTATGGTTAATGTTTTGATTAGCACCCCGAGGCCTACTATTTCCTAATATCCTGGAGTGCACTTTTGCTTTACTATATATATATACTATATATTTATATAATATTATATATATATATATATATATTATATATATATATATATTCTATACTATATATATATATATATATATATATATATATAACATATATATTATATATATATATATATATATATATATATATATATATATATATATATATTATATATATATATGGGGTAGTAACCCCATTACTCTGACTTATTGAAATGTAAACATATATAACATTTGTAGGTAAATGAAAACATGACGATCATGGTGTGCTTTTATACAGCCTAAATAGGAACAATAATTTAACCCTTACGCTAAACACTTCCCCTAGTTGTTTTAATAGTCACTAGGGTGCAGACTATGCCTTAACCTCAACCACCTGGGTAAGGAAAACAATGAAGGATACAGAAATCAGCACATTATGTCAACAGAACATAGCTATTATTGCTCTTTGTTTTGGCCCTATTAAGCACCCTTTTATGCATATACAAACCCAGTGGGGCAAAACAAATGTGATGTGTACAGCTTAATTGTGTTGGAGTGTTAGTATGGTGCGTCCTAGGGGTATGGAGGGTTGGTTTTAAATGGTATGCAGTTGGACCTGAAGTTCCCACGCTTGGGCATGCCCCCATGTAGAGGGGGCACTTTTTGTTATCCTAAAGGCTTTGCTACCCCCCTTGAGGGTGTGCTGTACTAGGAGCACTACTGTATCTGTGTATAGGGCCAAGAAAATTAAGGGAAGGAGAATATGTATAAACAACAAAGTCTACAACAGTCTAGTATGCGCTGTTCAAAAAGTGACATCAGTATATAACAAGAGATCAAAGAATATTCAAGTCCTTTAGAGTTAGAAAAGTCTTTCTTTGTCCAAGTCTTTGAGACCATATTACAATAACAGACATGACACAGTCTCCACCAAACATCAGACAGGAGACTTATCTAGGTAGATAGGAAGGATATTATAAACTGAATTATCCAGTAAAACCTGATGCTAAACAGTTATAAATAAAGCATATCATTATGTGAGAAGTGTGTTAACTTAGCTTTTCAGTGTCCAGTGGAAAGGTGTACCAAGTGCTCCAAATCAGGGTGAGCAGGGTCGTTCCAGAGCACACCAAGTAGTATAGTGGGCAGTATCTAGAGCACCTAGGTTCCTGAAATATATTTTTTAGATGGAACGATTCTCTTCCTCATTGCTGCCAGCCCCCAGGTCTGGAAGGTGCTGAGCCTGCTGCTAGGTTCAAAGGCCTTATTTGCGTTCCCAACACTTGATTGAAAGCGGGGTAAATCTGCTATTGTTCTGAATGTAGCAGATACCCCACGAAACCAAAAGACAAACATCCAACAGTCCCATTTGGCCAGGCCTTCCTGGGTTTTAAATTTCCCCTGGTAAAAAGGTGTTAGATATGGCTGCTTCTGCCAAAGGGTACGAAGAGCGTGGAGTATGCGTTTTTATTTGCTAACTCCATTATCTGGATTTTCTGGGGTTACTGGTGAATTAATGGTTGAAATGCGATTTTCAACTCTGATTTAATTTATCCCTGATTTGAAAGTCCATCCTCCATTAGGGGGTATTGTTGGATATGACTAGGGCGGTGTAGATCTGTAACCCACACGAGCGAGCCAACATTGCCCCTTTGTAAGATCTCATTATTCAACTTATCCAGACCTTATTGGAGGAACTATGGCTCCATTCAACAAGGCACTGGAGGCCTATGGCTTTGTGGTATTCATTCAATAGAGGAACCCCTGCATCTACTCTGTCTCCGGGGCGATATACAGGCATTAAGACTCAGACAACACTTCTTTGAACCATCTGGGTTCCCTGGATTTGGGGAAGGTGCGTCTCCTGAATGTAGATCACGTCTCCGCCATTCTGTATAGGTCTTGAGCGCTTCCCCGGGTTCTTAAAACCCTTAACGTTTTTATAGTGATAAGGTCTATGGGAAAGCTTCTACACGTATGCGTGGGTCAGCCATTGGAGCAGTGAATTGGTGAGGGTCAGTTCAGGGAGATTAGGAGGGGACGAAAGGAAGGAAGAGGGAAAAAAAAGGAGAAATGTGTGGGGGGGGGGATTAGTTAGAGAAGAAGAAGGGTGGCTAATCAAAGGGTGTGGAGGCTTTTATGGGTTATTAATGGGTAGAGGTTTAGGGATGGGGAATGGGGAGAGTTAAATCCTTAGGAGATCAAGAAAAGGGGTATCAATGAACCCCCAAGTATTAGAATTGGATCTGAAAGTTAAGAGTTAGTACAGCATTAAAAAGTTAAAAAAAAAATATATATATATTTATTATATATCTGGGGGGTAGTAACCCCATTACTCTCACTTATCCTATAATATAAAAGGCCAAGTGTGTTTGTCCGAAGCTGTCATGCGCAGTAGATATCTGGTGAGGACAAACACACCTGGCCTTCACAGGACTGATTGGCATCTGGGGCTGACGAGGTGTGAGGTGGGGCCATGACATGGGCGGGGGGCGGGGCCGTGACACGAACGGGGATGGACGGGGCAGGGTTGTGACGCGGACGGGGACCGGGTGTGGTGTGGGTGGGGCAGGCCAGGTTCAGACTGGGCCCTGCGACGGGAGAGAGCTCAAAAGAGGGGGAATAGAGAGAAGCAAAGAGGGTAGGATAGAGAGAGCAAAGAGAGGGGGAGAGGAAAAAAAAGAAAGGGGAGAAGAGAGAGCAGAAGAGGGGAGATAGAGAGAGCAAAAGAGAGGGAGAGAGACAGCAAAAGAGAGGGGGGACAAAGGGGGAGAAGAGCAAAAGAGAGGGGGGAGAGCAAAAGAGAGGGGGGAGAGCGCAAAAGAGGGGAGAGAGAGCAAAAGAGAGGGGGGGGAAGAGGGAAAAAAAAAAATATATATATATATATATATATATATTTATACTGGGGGGTAGTAACCCCATTACTCTCACTTATCCTATAATATAAAGGCCAAGTGTGTTTGTCCGAAGCTGTCATGCGCAGTAGAGACTGCGCGAGGACAAACACACCTGGCCTTCAACAGACTGACATTGGCATCTGGGGCCGACGAGGTGTGAGGGGGGCATGACACGGGGCGGGGCCGGCGTGACTCGAACGGGGCTGGACGGCGGCAGGGTGTGGTGTGGGTGGGGCCAGGCAAGGTCAGACTGGGCCCGTGCGGGACAGGAGAGAGCTCAAAAGAGGGGGAATAGAGAGAGCAAAAGAGGGTAGGATAGAGAAAGCAAAAGAGAGGGAGAGAGACAGTAAAAAGAGCGGGAGAGGAAAAAAAGAAAGGGGACGAGAGAGAGAGCAGAGAGGGGGAGATAGAGAGGGAGAGAGACAGCAAAAGAGAGGGGGGACAAAGGGGAGAGAGAGAGCAAAGAGAGGGGGGGAGCAAAGAGGGCAGAGGAGAGCGCAAAAGAGGGGAAAGAGAGACAGAGAGAGAGAGAGAGCAAAGAGAGGGGGGGAGAGAGAGAGCAAAAGAGAATGGATAGTGAGCAAAAGAGAAGGGGGAGAGTGCAAAAGAGAGGAGAGACGAGAGCAAAAGAGGGGCATAGAGAGAGCAAAAGAGCGGGAGTGAGACAGCGAAAGATGAGGGGGGAGAGAGAGCAAAAGAAAGGAGGGAAAGAGAGCAAAAGAGGGGGGATAGAGAAAGCAAATGAGAGGGAGAGAGACAGCAAAATAGAGGGGGAGAGAGAGCAAAAGAAAGGGGGAGATAGAGCAAAGAGAGGGAGAAAAAGAGAGCGGGAGAGAGCAAAAGAGAGGGGTGAGAGAGAGCAAAATAGAGAGAGGGGGAGAGATAGAGAGCAGAAGCTAGGGGGAGAGAGAGAGCAAAAGAGAGGGGGGAAAGAGCAAAAGAGAGGGGGGATAGAGAGCAAGGGGTGGAATCACTGTACTGCAAAAAACGGCCCATGTACCGGACCTTTAGGACTAGTTGAAATATAAACATATATAATAACATTTGTAGGTAAATTCAACCATGACGATCATGGCATGCTTTTATTAGAGCCTAAATAGGAACAATAACTAAACACTGTTGTTTTATTAGTCACTAGGGTGTAGACTATGAGGGGTGTAGACTATGCCTTTCTAATTTTCTTTGTAATATTTCAAGTTACTACCACCCCTGTTTCTAGCTACTAAAGCTCACACAAATTTACTTTAAAAGAAATGTACAGATTAATGGTGGACGACGCCCCCAAGATGGCCACTGACCAATGCAGCTCTGTGTTAATTTTTTAAACTGTTTGATGGCTTTAATCTTTGCCATCCCTTACCTTGCTCTCGCAATCATTGTGCTTGAGAACTATCCTGATCAAGATATAACACCTGATGGCCCCTCAGGAGTCATTTAATCTTCTTGATGCGGTTAGTGCAATAAGACCTCTTACATTGAGCTCAAGCTCATTTCTCCGGTTATGTGGAGGCATGTTACTGTTCTTTTGAATGCTATACTCCCCTATTTGCCTCCCTACATACGAAAACTGGAAGCTGTTCTTCACTGAGCTTAGATCAAACAAAGAAATTGTAGAGACCAGATGCCGTTTCAATGGAATTATCTGATACTGTTGGATCCTGCCCCGGCTGAACTCTAAATCTAACATGGATTGTGCCCTTGGCATCTCTTGATGCACCGAATGAATAGTGGGGCTTAGCGTGTCTCTTAGTTGCTTATACACAGCAGCGTGGAGAGGACTCTAAAGCCAGGCTTCCTCAGCCACTTTTAAAAGAGAATTATTATTAGGTAAGCTATTTACCTATCCAGGTTCCTGGGCTTCAATTAACTGATTTTCCTGATGACGGTGGTAAATCTGGTGATTGTACCTGAACTAATATAGGGCTAGATTACAAGTGGAGTGCAAAAGTATCTCTTTTTATGGAGGGAGATATTTGCGCTTCACTTAGTAATACTAGTGCATGCAAATGTGCGCTGGTATTACAAGTTAGTTGCAATGCTAACAAATCTCACCAAAAGCATTCTTCCATACGCTCCAATGGAAGCCTCATATCTCATGCCGTTAGACACGGCTGAGAACCTAGCCCTCAGCAAAGGAGTTACAGTCACACAGTGATGGGCTGGCAAATGTTAAATATATATGTATATGAATATACACATATATATTTATGTATTAACACATAAAATATCATATGTATTCTAAACATATACAGTACGTATATCTCATTGGGAACCCACAGTTCCCCATATTGCGCCACACCTTTAACCTCCATATAAAAACTGCTTTGCGCAGTTTTTAAAACACAAAACAAAATATGCTACAATCAATTTGTATAAAAAAGGAAACCAGAACACTTTATTTTGAAGCAATTGGGGATATTTTAAAAATGTCACCAGAGGTCTGAACCGAGCTTGTGTTAGCAACTAACCAGGCCAATTGTATATGGTGGCTTTTATTTCTTGGTGTGCCTGTAAAAGATTTGCCCATTTACGGGTGAGTGATAAATTAGCCACTCACTTGTAATCTAGTCCCATAACTGGCAAAACTTCACCACAGAGATTCTCCTACTAGCAAAGGCCACCCCTGCAAAGGATCTACCTGCTTTATGATAGTTCTTGATGCAACGACACTCAGGTTCTAGCCCGCCAAGATCTGGCAAACTGAAGACCGGAGTGAGATAAGGTACTCCACATTGCAGAAAACAGAGACTGCCTTTCATGCTGCTACAACCCGGGATTAGTTAAATGCTAGTATCGTTACACATTCCTCGAAATAATGTATACAGGGGCAACTACACTGTCTACTTCAAGAAATGTATCTAAGTCCCTACTCATGTGACACCAACTTTTGAAATATGTTTATCTGGCAATTACTAGTTTTAAAAAGCTTTATATACCAAAATGTCAGTAGATTGTGTTAGCTTTCAATCTTCACTCATACTCCTTATTCACCTTGATTGTGTTTCATTTTAATGAGTGCCACTTCGCCCATATAGAATGGTTTGTCATTTAAACTATTCTCTGAGTTTGAATTATTTGTTGATTTTAAAACTGATTTACATGTTTAATGCTGGTTTTTGATGTTATAGAGTGCTGGGTAATCTTGCTTTATTTGTTCTCATATATGTGTTGTATAGGCCTGGAACATTGTATCCTAACATTAATTAGATAGATTAATAGCATTAATCCCACCCGCTCTGTCCCCATTCTTAATAATACAATTAAACTACCCCAACCAACAAAGTTGGCTCTCGACCTGCAGAAAAAAAACTTAAAGTTTCAAACATTAAGCTAACGTTCCTACCCTATTTGGAGAAGCATATACATTAACAACGAGAAAACAGTCCCACAAAAACTAAAACTAACCAAAAGTACCCGACCTGGGACCAATATGAACTACATTAAGGATAGAAAAACTAAACCCCTTAACAAAACTCCCACCCCCCCCATTCCTATCAGAGAACAAGACCATACTTTAGGGCATTATTCCCCAGTCAGCACATTTAGGATGTTCAGAGAGACCACATTCATGCAAACAAAAAATATTAGCAGAACATACAGACTAATAATTTAAATTAGCAAGCTCTCCTTGCTATAGTTGTCATACACCTGAATTTAAGGAAGAAGAAATGGTCCAGAACACTCACAAAAATCAATTAAAGAAAAAACAAAACAAAAAAAAACATCAGGACTTCTTCTTTCCTTTCTTTTCTTAGGACTCAAAGGAGATCCTTTAATCTGCCTCTGTGCGTTCCAACCTTCAAGGCTCCCCTTGCCAGCCCTCATAACCAGTAACTTCAGCAAGTTGGTTCACCATCTCTTTTATCTAGATAACCAAACAGAAGAGGCATCAGAAAACAGTCACCTATACACCTGGCTTGAGTCAGAAGGAACGTCTTTAGTAGAGACAGAAACTGCACCTGATCCCAGCAAAGGGAACCGAGAAGCAACCTCAGCTGATCATTTAGGCCTATTGAGGGCCTCGTCCGTGAGGTAGCAGCCCATATCCCTCTAGGCACACTGAGCAATGGGTCCACGTCTGGATTCCCGCATCACACTTAGGGAGAATTCCCAAAGTGTCATAATTTGCATAAATAAAGAGAGAAGCGCTCAACCTGGGAACGAACAATACCATAATAGCTTGTTCTATGGCTAGTTACCACCCTAGAAGCAGCCTCTTTTGCTCAATATGTGCCTTTCACAGAGAAGAACTTTCCTGTAGCATATCAGTCTGATCCTGACTTCACAGTACAGTCCAGCACCGAAACACCAAGCAATCCCTCTCTGAACGAGAGAAATGGCAAAACCCCAGACGTATGTTTCGGTCTATTGTGGGCCTCGTCAGTGAGGTGCAGAGAGGGATTGCCTGGTATTTCAGAGAGGGATTGCCTGGTATTTCGGGGCTGGACTGTACTGTGAAGTCAGGATCAGACTGATATGCTACAGGAAAGTTCTTCTCTGTGAAAGGCACATATTGAGCAAAAATAGGCTGCTTCTAGGGTGGTAACTAGCCATAGAACAAGCTATTATGCTATTGTTCATTCCCAGGTTGAGCGCTTCTCTCTTTTTATTTATGCAAATTATGACACTTTTAGAAGTCTCCCTAAGTGTGATGCGGGAATCCAGACGTGGACCCGTTGCTCAGTGTGCCTAGAGGGATATGGCTGCACCTCACTGACGAGGCCCACAATAGGCCGAGGCATACGTCTGGGGTTTTGCTGTTTCTCTTGTTCAGAGAGGGATTGCCTGGTATTTCGGGGCCGTACTGTGAAGTCAGGATCAGACTGATATGCTACAGGAAAGTTCTTCTCTGTGAAAGGCACATATTGGGCAAAAAGAGGCTGCTTCTAGGGTGGTAACTAGCCATTGAACAAGCTATTATGCTATTCTTCGTTCCCAGGTTGAGCGCTTCTATCTTTTTATTTATGCAAATTATAACACTTTGGGAAGTCTCCCTAAGTGTGATGCGGGAATCCAGACGTGGACCCATTGCTCAGTGTGCCTAGAGGGATATGGCTGCACCTCACTGACGAGGCCCACAATAGGCCGAAATGATGAGCTGAGGTTGCTTCTCAGGCCTTTGGCTTGGATCAAGTGCAGTTTTCTGTGCTTGGTCTTCTCTGAAAGATTTGCTGCCTGGAGACCTGCTCCTTCGGCCTGGGGTCCTTTCCCTTTGGGGTTTGGGCTCCTGCTGCTATTGGGGGGGTGGCTACTCCTTAGGCGTAGAGCAACTGGGTAGTAGGGCCGTCCCCTTGGCCTTGTGGCATCGTCCCTGGACTTCAGCCACATGCTGCTTTTGGGGGGGCGCTCTGAAATCCAGCCTAAAGAGACAATAGGGCAAATATGGCTACCAATATGCCAAATGTTCCCCATACACTTTGGGTGTTGATTTCTGAGGACTTCTGAGAGAAGATTGGTTTGGCTCATGTCCAGCAGGTGGTTTTGGAGGGTGTTTTGAAGATGCCAAGAGCAAGTTTGCATTGTGTTCAGTCATTCCCTTCAAGAGGGAATTTTGATGTGGCTTTCACCGATGAGCATTATTTACAGACCTGCTATCAATGGACTATTGATATGGCTGCTTTTCCAGAGTTGATTGGCATGAAATTTGTTGCCTGTGTGCAGAGGGAGAGAAGAATCCCGGTGACAGTACATATGTACAACCCTTGGGTCACTGATGTGGAAATTCGTCTGTTTCTTTGTCGCTACTTTGATGATGTTCAAGGAGGTAGCAAGCTGAAGAATCAGTTTGGGACTTTCAATGGAAAGCGCAGGTTCTGGGTGCGGTTTGTGCCAGATGAATTAGGTATTGGTGGAAAGAAACACCCTCCACAGACTTTCGCCATTGGTGGAAATAGAGGTTTCCTATACTATGATGACATGCCTCTTTTTTGCCGTAGTTGCAACCTGTTTGGTCCCATTGCTGAAAATTGCCCAGGTGCCAGATGTCGAAATTGCGGTGAGGAGGATCATCTTGTTGCCCACTGTAGTAAACGCCGGACCTGTGACCTGTGTGGTTCTTCAAGTCATCTGTGCAGGATGTGTCCTTTGATGATGTTTCAGGGGCTTGATAGAGTGAAGCCTTCCTATGCTGATGTTGCAAAAAAAACATCTTCAGTTGCAGTTGTGCCATCTGTGAATGAGGAGGAGGTCTCTGATGAGGCATTGAACTCTATATTACCTCTTTTGTGTAAGAAATCTGCAGTTGGGGTCCCTGTCGGAGAGGTGTCTGATGTTCCTGTGGTGGTTCCTGTGGCTGAGAAGGTAGAGGAAGCCCAATCTCATCTTCAGGAGGTGGATCTTGCTACATCTAATGTGATAGCTGCTTCAGATGTTCTTGAAGCCCTGTTGCCCAATTCTGTGGATGATACTGTTGCTGTTCCTGGGACAGAGAATTTTTCCTTCACTGAGTCATCTTGTGATGCTGCTCCTGATGCTGTTCTCGGTGAAGGGGAGAACATTGATTGGTCTGCTGTTGTGTCCTCTAGTTCTGAGGAGTATATGGACACTGAAGAGAAAACATCTGCCTCCAAGCGAAAAATAGATGCGGATTCTGATGGATGGGAGAGTCCTGATTTGAATCTTCCAGTAGTAAAGGGTGCAGATCCAGATACTACAAGTGATGCTGACTCTTTAATTTCAGAGTTTACTTCTGTCTCTACTAAAGACGTTCCTTCTGACTCAAGCCAGTGTATAGGTGACTTTTCTGATGCCTCTTCTGTTGGTTATCTAGATAAAAGAGATGTGAACCAACTTGCTGAAGTTACTGGTTATGAGGCTGGCAAGGGGGAGCCTAGGAGGTCAGAATGTCACAGAGGCAGATTTAAAGGATCTCCTTTGAGTCCTAAGAAAAAGAAAGGAAAGAAGAAGTCCTGATGTTATTCTTTTTTTGTTTTTCTTTAATTTATTTTTGTGATGTTTCTGACCATTTCTTCCCTTGATGTCAGGTGTATGACAACTATAGCAAGGAGAGCTGCAATTTTTAAATTATTATCTGTATGTTCTGCTAATATTTTTTGTTTGCAGGAATGTGGTCTCTCGGAACATCCTAAATGTACTGACTGGGAATATGGTCCTAAAGTATGGTCTTGTTCTTCTGATAGGAATGGGGGGGTGGGAGTTTTGTTTAAGGGTTTAGTTTTTCTATCCTTAATGTAGTTCATATTGTCCCAGGTCGGGTACTTTTGGTTAGTTTTAGTTTTTGTGGGACTGTTTTTAGTTTGTTTAATGTATATGCTTCTCCAAATAGGGTAGAACGTTTGCTTAATTTTGAAACTTTAAAGTTTTTTCTGCCAGGTCGAGAGCCAACTTTTTTGGTTGGGGATTTTAATTGTATTATTAAGAATGGGGATAGAGAGGGTGGGAGTGATTGTAGGGTGGATAGCTCAGGGAAGTTTTTACTTGATTTGCTTAAATCTTTCGGTTTGAAGGATGCCTTCGGGTCTGTTTCTTTTTCAGGGGAGGGTTTTACTTTCTTTAGTGATAGTGGTGGGATAAAATCTCGAATTAATTTTTGTTTTTTATCTAAATTTTTATGTGTTGATGATTTTTCTTTAAAGCGGATGCCCTTTACGGATCATGCCCTTTTGATGTGTAAGGTGAATTGTGATTTGAATATCAAGTTTGGTAAGGGTGTTTGGAAACTGAATGTGGATTTGTTAGAAGATGAGAAGTTTAAGCGTCAGTTTGTTTGGATGTATTAAAGGTGGCGTGAAAGAAAATGTGATTTTAGTAATGTGCTTATGTGGTGGGAATGGTTGAAGGTGGAAATAAAGAGGTTTTTTTATTAAGAAAGGCTGTGAGAAAGCTAGAATGGAAAGGGAGTTGTATGATAAATGGTATCTGAGGTTGCTGTATTTGTATGAATTGAGAAATTGTGGTATTGATGTGCATGAGGAAATTGCTGAAGCAAGAAAGATAATTAAAAAGTGTATGTATGAAAAAGGAAAGAAAATTGTTTTTATGGCAAGATTGGAGAAAATGGAAAAGGATGAGTCTTGTAGTAAATATTTTTTTAAGAAAGCTTTTGAAGGAAAGACTGGTTTTGTTAGTGTTTTTGTTAAGGTTGGGTGTGAAGTTAATGGTACGGATGGTGTTTTGCGTGAAGTTCATGTTTTACAGTGAGCTGTATAAAGAAAAAACTAGAGATGTTTTATTGGAAAATGAGTTGTTGGAAAACATTGAGGTTAAGTTGGAAAAATATGATAATGATTTGTTAGAAAGGGATCTAAGTTTGGATGAGATTGCAGAGGTTGTTAGGAGTTTTAAGAATGGGAAGGTACCTGGTTGTGATGGTTTGCCTGTTGAATTTTATACTTGTTTTTGGAATTTGATTGGGGTTGATATTTTGGATGTTTGTAAGTTTGTTTTTAGAATGAATGTTTTGCCTGTTTCAATGAGGAAAGGTTTGATTGTTTTGTTATTTAAAAAGGGTGATAAGAGAGATTTGAGGAATTGGAGGCCGATTACGTTGTTGAATGTTGACTATAAGGTTATTGCAATGGTGTTGGCAAATAGAATGCGTGGAGTGATTGGTAAGGTTGTGGGTGAAGAGCAAGTGTGTGCTGTTCCTGGGCGTCAGATTTCTGAAAGATTGTTGTTACTACGTGATGTACTGTGGTATGTGAGGGAGAGGATGAGGTCTGTTGCTATTGTGGATTTTGAAAAAGCGTATGATAGGGTAGTGCATGATTTTATGTTTCATGTTTTAGAACGTTTAGGTTTTTCTGGTAAGATTATTGGATGGTTTAAATGTTTGTATAGTGATATTGTGAGTCAAGTCCAGGTTAATGGTTTTTTGACTGAGGAATTTTGTGTTAAATCTGAAGTACGTCAAGGATGTCCTTTGTCTCCTGTGTTATTTGTATGTGTCATTGAGCCATTATTAACTAGTTTGAGGAAGGATAAATTAGTTAGAGGTGTGAGTGTTCCTGGTAGTAATGGAAGGTGTTTAAAAGTGATTGGGTATATGGATGATGTGAGTGTGGTATGTGAGACTCAGGCTGGTTTGAGGAGGATGAAAACTTTAGTTGAATGTTTTTGTATGGCAAGTGGTTTCAGAGTTAATTGGAATAAGTGTAAAGTTAAAGTTTTTGGTAATGATAGGGAAATTGATTCCTGTGGATGGCCTGTGACTGAAGGTGCAATTGAGGTGTTGGGTGTGAAATTTGATGTGGATTTGAAAGGCTTGGAAAGTTGGGAGAATGTTTTTAATAAAGTGAGTAGAAAACTTCAGTTTTGGTCTTTAAGGACTTGATCTTTGGAAGGAAAAATGTTAGTTATTAAATCGGTTTTGATCCCTATTATGTTATATTTGGCGTTAGTTTTTCCGCCACCTGAGAGGATTTTTCTGAGAATTTTGAGAGTGTTGTTTTCTTTTTTCTGGAGTTCTGGTATGGAGCGTTTGAAAAGAGATGTTGTTGTTAAGAGTAAGAATGTTGGTGGTAAGGGTTTTCCAAATGTGGAGAGATTTTTAGCTGTGAAATATGTTAGTAGGTGTGTGGTTCTGAGTGGTAAGGATAGCATGGCTGCTTGTATGGTAAAGTATGCTTGTGGAAATGTTTTAAGACGATATGGTTTATTTGAGATTGATAGAAAGAAACCGGTATGTTTTGCTGTTCCGTGGTTTTATGTAAGGGTGGAATGTTGGATTAAAAAATATGGTTTGGAGAATGTTAGTAGGGAGATGTGGTGTGCAAACAGAATGGTGTTGAAAATGTTGGAGAAGAAGGAAGGTCTTGAGTTGATTGGGGGTTTGAATGAAAATGAATGTGTGTTGGTATGGAAAAATGTGTGTAATAAGTATTTGATAAATAGGCAGAAAGATATTAGTTGGATGAGTGTGCATAAGTGTTTGCCAACAAGGGATTTTCAGAGAATGCGTCGTTTAGTGGCTTCAGAAGTGTGTCCTAGAGATGGTTGTTTTCAAAGCGAGAGTGTTATTCATTTGTTTTGGAATTGTGAGTATGCTAGGGATGTTTGGAGAAATTTGAAAAGGATGATTAAGGGTCTGATTGGAGTGCAGTTTTTTTACTTTTAATATGATGATGTATGGTTTGTGTGGAAGTGGTGTGGAAAAGGAGAAAGCAAGATTGATATGGTTGTTGGCATGTTGTGTGAAGGAGGTGTTGTGGGATGTGCGTAATATTTTGATTTTTAAGAAAGAGGTAGTTACTGTAGGTTATTGTGTGGGTATGATCCGTGGGAAGTTGTTTTGTATTTTTCTTTTGATAGGAGGCAATATGGGGAATTAAATTCTGAAGGCATCTGGAAGACAAAGAAGTGGAAGGATTGGATTATTTAGGTTTTTTTTTTTTTTTCCCTCCAGTTTGTTTTTGTCTGTATTTGAAATATGTTTAATTTTATTTTGTGTGATTATTTAAGTTTAATGTTTGCATTTTGATTTTTTTCTGATGACAAAAAATTGGGTCAATATTTCAGTTTTGTAACAAGAGATATTTTGTTTGCATTTGTTATTATGATTTTATTTTGTATATATGCATATATGATTATTTTTCTAATAAAAGAATTACGAGGCGTACGTCTGGGGTTTTGCTGTTTCTCTTGTTCAGAGAGGGATTGCCTGGTATTTCGGGGATGGACTGTACTGTGAAGTCAAGATCAGACTGATATGCTACAGGAAAGTTCTTCTATGTGAAAGGCACATATTGAGCAAAAAGAGGCTGCTTCTAGGGTGGTAACTAGCCATAGAACAAGCTATTATGGTATTGTTCGTTCCCAGGTTGAGCGCTTCTCTCTTTTTATTTATGCAAATTATGACACTTTGGGAAGTCTCCCTAAGTGTGATGCGGGAATCCAGATGTGGACCTGTTGCTCAGTGTGCCTAGAGGGATATGGCTGCACCTCAATGACGGGGCCCACGATAGGCCGAGGCGTACGTCTGGGGTTTAGCTGTTTCTCTTGTTCAGAGAGGGATTGCCTGGTATTTCGGGGCTGGACTGTACTGTGAAGTCAAGATCAGACTGATATGCTACAGGAAAGTTCTTCTCTGTGAAAGGCACATATTGAGCAAAAAGAGGCTGCTTTTAGGGTGGTAACTAGCCATAGAACAAGCTATTATGCTATTGTTCGTTCCCAGGTTGAGCGCTTCTCTCTTTTTATTTATGCAAATTATGACACTTTGGGAAGTCTCCCTAAGTGTGATGTGGGAATCCAGACGTGGACCCGTTGCTCAGTGTGCCTAGAGGGATATAGCTGCACCACACTGACGAGGCCCACAATAGGCCGAGGCGTACTTCTGGGGTTTTGCTGTTTCTCTTGTTTAGAGAGGGATTGCCTGGTATTTCTGGGCTGGACTGTACTGTGAAGTCAGGATCAGAATGATATGCTACAGGAAAGTTCTTCTCTGTGAAAGGCACATATTGAGCAAAAAGAGGCTGCTTCTAGGGTTATTATGCTATTGTTTGTTCCAGGGTTGAGCGCTTCTCTCTTTTAATTTAATCAATGGGGCTGCCTTACTGAGCTTTACACTGCTTTTTGGCAGGTGTTAGACTTTTTTTCAGCCGGCTCTCCCCTTTGATGTCTATAGGGAAATCATGCACAAGCACATACAACCAGCTTACCGCTGACTTAAGCAGCGCTGGTATTGGAGTGCGGTATGGAGCTCCATTTTGCTCTACACTCACTTCTTGTCTTTTAACGCCGGGTTTAGAAAAACCTGTAATACCAGCGCTGTAGGTAAGTGAGCGATGACAATAACGTGCAAGTTAGTACCACACCCCTCATAACGCAAAACTTGTAATCTAGCTGATAGTTTTTAATATATAGGTTTTTTTAATTTCCCAGGTAAGCTTTTATTTATTTTAAGATAGGGATCTTGTAATTTTAATGTAAAGTTAGGGTGTTGTTAGGTTTTGGAGTTAATAGTTTAATTTAGTTTTTTGCGATATGGGGGGCTGGCGGTTTAGGGGTTAATACGTTTAATTAGTGGTAGTGATGTGGGAGGCCAGAGGATTAGGGGTTAATAACTTTATTTAGTTGAGGCGATGTCGGGGAGCAGCGGAATAGGGGTTAATATATTTATTATAGTGTGGGCGATGTTGGGGTGCGGGGGAATAGGGGTTAATAACTTTAGTATAGTGGCGACGATGTTGGGGAGCGGCGTAATAGGGGTTAATAAATTTTATTAGTGGCAGCGATGTTGGGAGCAGCAGATTAGGGGTTAATAACTTTAATTTTGTGTTTGCGATGCGGGAGGGTCTCGGTTTAGGGGTTAATAGGTAGTTTATGGGTGTTAGTGTACTTTGTGACACTTTAGTTATGAGTTTTGTGTAACAGTTTTTTTTGCGTAAAACTCATAACTACTGGTCTCAGATTGCATAATGGCTCGTGTCGGTATAGGCTGTAACGTAAGCTTTTTAGCCTCGCTGCAAAACTTGTAATGGCAGCGCTATGGAAATCCCACGCAAAAACATCATTTTTTCGAGTGCGGGACGGACGTTGCGTTACAGACTAAAAGGCTTGCGGGACAACTATACCGACAAGACTCGTAATGGCTGCGTTGCTGTTTTAACGCTGAAATGGCCATTTTTTCAGCATTAAAACACAATGCAAAACTCGTAATCTAGGTGCAAGGTAATTACATATTACTGCCTGTTATCAATGTCTGTATGTTACTATCAGCATATGTGTCTGTGTGTGTGTTATAATCAGCATGTGTATGCAATTTACAGATAGACTGTGTGTGTTATGGTTTGTATGTATGTAACAGTTAGCCTGTGTGTGTGTTATGGTCAGCAATGCACGTGTATGTATGTTACAGTTATCGTGTGTGTGTGTGTTATAATCAGCATGTGTATGTATATTACAGTTAGACTGTGTGTGTGTTATGATCAGCATGTGTATGTATGTTACAGTTAGACTGTGTGTGTGTGTGTGTTATGATCAGCATGTGTATGTATGTTACAGTTAGCCTGTGTGTTTGTGTTATGATGAGCATGTGTATGTATGTAATAGTTAGACTGTGTGTGTGTGTTATGGTCAGCAGGTGTATGTATGTTACAGTTAACCTGTGTGTTATGGTCAGCAATGCATGTGTATGTATGTTACAGTTAGTCTGTGTGTCAACTAGATTACGAGTTTTGCGTTATGGTTTTAACGCTTAAAAAATTGCAATTTCAGCATAAAAACAGTAACGCAGCCATTACGAGTCGTGTCGGTATAGCTGTATCGCAAGCATAGCGCCGTTATTACAGATTGTGCAGTGAGGCTAAAATGCTTGCGTTACAGCCTATACCGACACAATCCATACCGCCATCTGAGAGAAGTAGTTATGGATTTTGTGTAACAAAAATGTTTCACAAAAGCTCATTACAAAAATGTTACAAAGTACACTTACACCCATAAACTACCTATTAACACCTAAACCGAGGCTCTCCGCATCGCAAACACTATTTAAAAATGATTAACACCTAATTTGCCGCCCGCCTACATCCCGCCACTATAATAAAGTTATTAAACCCATTCCGCAGGTTCCCCCGGCTAATCGGAACAGCCAATAGAATGCGAGCTCAATCTGATTGGCTGATTGGATCAGCCAATCGGATTGAACTTGAATCTGATTGGCTGATTCAATCAGCCAATCAGATTTTTCCTACCTTAATTCCGATTGGCTGATAGAATCCTATCAGCCAATCGGAATTCGAGGAACGCCATCTTGGATGACGTCATTTAAAGGAACCTTCATTCGGACTTAGGACGTCGTTAGAAGAGGATGGATCCGCGCCGGCTGCTTAAAGATGGACCGGCTCCGCTCCGGATGGAAGAAGATAGAAGATGCCGTCTGGATGAAGACTTCCGACCCTCTGGAGGACCTCTTCTGGCCGGATAGGATGAAGACTTCGGACCCTCTGGAGGACCTCTTCTGGACGGATCGGTGATACCCGGCTGGGTGAATACAAGGTAGGGAGATCTTCAGGGGCTTAGTGTTAGGTTTTTTAAGGGAGGTTTGGGTGGGTTAGATTAGGGGTATGTGGGTGGTGGGTTGTAATGTTGGGGGGTATTGTATGTTTTGTTTTTTTACAGGCAAAAGAGCTGATTTCTTTGGGGCATGCCCCGCAAAAAGCCCTTTTAAGGGCTGGTAAGGTAATAGAGCTGTTAACTTTTTATTTTAGAATAGAGTAGGGCATTTTTTTATTTTGGGGGGCTTTGTTATTTTTTTAGGGGGCTTAGAGTAGGTGTAATTAGTTTCAAATACTTGTAATCTTTTTTAATTTTTTTTAATTTAGTGTTCGTGTTTTTTTTGTAATTTAGTTTAGTTGATTTAATTGTAGGTAATTGTAGGTAGTTTAGTTAATTTATTTATTGATAGTGTAGTGTTTGGTTTAATTGTAACTTAGGTTAGGATTTATTTTACAGGTAATTTTGTTATTATTTTAACTAGGTAGCTATTAAATAGTAAATAACTATTTAATAGCTATTGTACCTAGTTTAAATAAATACAAAGTTGCCTGTAAAATAAATATAAATCCTAATATAGCTACAATATAACAAATAATTATATTGTAGCTATATTAGGATTTATTTTACAGGTAAGTATTTAGCTTTAAATAGGAATAATTTATTTAATAAGATTTAATTTATTTCGTTAGATAAAATTTTTATTTAACTTAGGGGGGTGTTAGTGTTAGACTTAGCTTTAGGGGTTAATACATTTATTAGAGTAGCGGCGAGGTCCGGTCGGCAGATTAGGGGTTAATACTTGAAGTTAGGTGTCAAAGATGTTAGGGAGGGCAGATTAGGGGTTAATATTATTTATTATATGGTTTTTGAGGCGGGAGTGCGGCGGTTTAGGGGTTAATACATTTATTATAGTGGTGGTGAGGTCCGGTCGGCAGATTAGGGGTTAATAAGTGTAGGTAAGGTAGCGGCGACGTTGGGGGGGGGCAGATTAGGGGTTAATAATTATAATGTAGGTGTCGGCGACGTTGGGGACAGCAGATTAGGGGTTCATAGGGATAATGTAGGTTGCGGCGGTGTTCGGAGCGGCAGATTAGGGGTTAATTGCATAATGCAGGTGTCAGCGATAGGGGGGCGGCAGATTAGGGTTAATAAGTGTAAGGTTAGGGGTGTTTAGTCTCGGGGTACATGTTATGGTGTTAGGTGCAGACTTAGGAAGTGTTTCCCCATAGGAAACAATGGGGCTGCGTTAGGAGCTTAACGCTGCTTTTTTGCAGTTGTTAGGTTTTTTTGCAGCTCAAACTGCCCCATTGTTTCCTATGGGGGAATCGTGCATGAGCACGTTTTTCAAGCTGGCCGCTACCGTAAGCAACGCTGGTATTGAGAGTTGAAGTGGCGGTAAATTATGCTCTATGCTCCCTTTTTGGAGCCTAACACAGCCCTTCAGAGAACTCTAAATACAGGCATTATTTAAAAGGTGCGGGGGGGGAAAAACACGCGTAGCTAACGCACCCCTTTGGCCGCAAAACTCTAAATCTAGCCGTAAGTTTAAACTAACAATTAACCTAACATAACTATTATACTAAACTATTATGCTAAAATTAAAATAACTACCAATTAAAAAAACTAAATTACACATTAAAAAAAATCCTAACCTAACAAAATTACAAAAAATAAAAAATACTAAATTACGAAAAATAACAAACACTAATTTATGAAAAATAACAAACAAAATTATCGAAAATAAAAACAATTACACCTAATCTAATAGCCCTATAAAAATAAAAAAGCCCCCTCAAAATAAAAAAAAACCCTAGCCTACAATAAACTACCAATAGCCCTTAAAAGGGCCTTTTGTAGGGCATTGCCCTGAAGAAATCAGCTCTTTTACCTGGAAAAAAATACAGACCCCCCAAAAGTAAAACCCACCACCAAACCAACCCCCCAAAATAAAAAAACGGACCCAAACAAAAACCTAACCTACCCATTGCCCTGAAAAGGGCATTTGTATGGGTATTGCCCTTAAAAGGACATTCAGCTCTTTTAAATTGCCCTGAAAGTGGCATTCAGCTCTTTTACCTAAAGCCCAAACCCTAATCTAAAAAAAAAAACATCCAAAAAGAGTTAAAAAAAAATAACACTAACTCCCTAAGATCCACTCACAGTTTCTGAAGTCCGGACATCCTTCCTCATCCAGGCAGTGAGAAGTCTTCATCCAGGCGGTAAGAAGTCTTCATCCAGGCGGCATCTTCTATCTTTATCCCGGCGTCTTTTATCTTCATCCCGGCAGACTGGATCCATCCTTGAAGACATCCGGCGCACAGCGTCCTCTTCATACGGTCACCGCCGTACTATCAGGGTGCCAGGAATCAGACTAAGATGAGAAGTGCAAAAATAATCACACCTTTATTAATAGCAAAAAATAATAAAAATTCCACAAGTCAAATAATAAGTCAGGAATCAAAACCAGAGCTGGTTTTGTCAGATGAGCCGAGTCAGGAGCCAAAGCGAATAGTCAGACGAGCCAGAATCAGGAACAAGGAGAACAGCAGAGTCAGGAACAAGCCAGGGATAAGGAACCAGGCGTCAGACAGCCAGGTAATACACAGGAGCTGTCACAAACAGACAACGCAAGGGCAAAGCATACTGAACAGAGGCCCTTTAAATAATAAGTGATGACATCACAATTCTGAGACTGCATCCTGTCTCACACGGATAATGTACACCAGTCTGGCCATAAAAGGAAGTGCAGGAAATAAGCAGCATCACACAGTATGCACCAGAGTCAGAAAGAGAGGTGAGTAAAATGGCTGCCAGCAGCACATGGCAAACAAAGCAGGGAAAAAACCCTGACAGTACCCTCCCCTCAACGACCTCTCCCCCGCGGGAGGACAAAAGGCTTATTGGGGAAATGGGCATGGAAGTCACAGAGGAGGGCGGGAGCATGAACATCAGAGGAGGGAACCCATGAACGCTCCTCCGGACCGTAGCCCCTCCAGTGAACCAAATACTGTACGTGGCCCCTGGACATACGAGAGTCAATAATGCTGCTGACCTCATACTCCTCATGGTTGTCAACAAAGATAGGATGGGGATGAGGCAACACAGTGGTAAACCGATTACAAACCAATGGTTTCAAGAGTATTCGAAAAGGACCAACATAATGGGGAGCCAGTTTATTGGAAGGCACATGAAGGTTCAAGTTGAGGGAGGACAGCCAAACTCTCTCACCAACCTGGTAGGAAGGTGCAGGGAGACGCCTACGATCAGCCTGGAACTTTTGGCGCTGCATAGAACGATTAAAGCAATACTGAATCTGCACCCACGTGGAACGGAGATGCCGGAGATGCTCCTCCAAAGCCGGAATACCTTGAGACATGAATGAATCGGGCAACAAGGATGGTTGAAAGCCATAATTTGCCATGAACGGGGATAACTTGGAGGAAGCATTAATAGCACTATTACGAGCAAACTCTGCCCAAGGTAACAGTTCAGACCAATTATTGTGGTGATCTGAGACATAGCAACGGAGGAACTGTTCCAGAGCTTGATTAGACCATTCCACAGCCCCACTGGATTCAGGGTGATATGCCGAGGAGAAGGAAAGCTGGATCCCCAATTGAGCACAAAAGGAACGCCAAAATCTGGAGACAAACTGGCTACCCCGGTCCAACACTATCTCCTTGGGTAACCCATGTAAATGGAAGACCTCCCAGGCAAAAATTGAAACAAGCTCCTGAGCGGTAGGCAACTTCTTCAAGGGAATGTAATGTGACATTTTAGAAAAACGGTTAACCACCATAAGGATAACAGTATTGCCATTGGAAACAGGGAGCTCGACAATGAAGTCCATGGAAAGATGTGTCCAAGAACGCTCACCATTAGCAATAGGTTGAAGAAGACCCACAGGAAGACGTCGATGAGTCTTATTCTGTGCACAAACTGAGCAGGAGGCAACTTACACAGCAACATAAGAACGACGACCTGGCCACCAGAATTGTCGACTGAAAGACCAAATCATTTGGTTCTTGCCTGGGTGACCTGTGGCTTTAGGATAGTGGTAAGTGTGCAAAAGTTTAGTTTGAAGAAGATTCTCAGGAACAAAACACTTACCACTAGGTTTCTCAGGAGGTGCATTGGTTTGTGCAGCCAGGATCTTCTCCCCCAAGGGAGAAGTCAAATTAGTACGTATGGTAGCCAAAATATGGTCAGGAGGTATAACTGGAGTAGGTTACAGACTCCTCCTTGGACAGAGGCGAAAATTGTCGAGAGAGGGCATCAGCCCTAACATTCTTACTACCAAACAGGTAGGAGACCACATAATTAAACCGAGACAAAAATAGCGCCCATCTGGCCTGTGGGGGTGACAAACGTTTTGCTTCAGAAAGATAATTTAAATTCTTGTGGTCAGTAAGAATGAGTACTAGCACACTAGTACCCTCGAGAAGATGCTTCCATTCCTTGAGTGCCAAAATTATGGCCAGTAATTCCCTGTCGCCAATTTCATAATTTCACTCCACTGGAGACAATTTCTTAAAGAAGAAACCACACGGATGCAAGGAACTGTCAGGTGTAGGACGTTGAGACAAGAAGGCACCTACTCCAGTCTCAGACGCATCAACCTCAAGAACAAAAGGCAGGACAGGGTTAGGATGAGCCAGAACTGTAACAGCAGCAAAGGCAGTCTTATGACTATCAAAGGCCTTAATAGCAAGCAGAATGGACCGAGGCAAAACAGGAATGGAGTGTTTTGATACAAAAGCACTGTCAATGAAATAGCAGCACCAGAGTCAACAAGAGCCTGGGTGACTATGGAGGAGTCCACCCAGGAAAGGACAACCGTGACCAAAGGTTTCTCCTTTAGCGGTTCCGGGGATGAGGATAAATCACCCAAGGTCTGCCTCCAACAGGACCTTAGGTGTGAGTGATTCCCGGCTGTGTAGGACAAGATTTCAAAAGGTGGCCCTGTAACCCACAATAGAGGCAGAGCCCCTCCTCCTCCTAAAGGCTCTCTCCGCCACGGAGAGACGCGTGAATCCCAACTGCATCGGCTCAGCAGTACCTAGTGACTCGGGACCAGGAGGCATGGGAGGAGAGGGAGGCATGGATGGGAACAAACACGTAGGAGTAGGAGACAACGGAACAGGAGGCTTCCGCAAGCGCTTCTTGAAAGAGGACCTCTCACTTAGTCTGATGTCAATTAGGATAAAAAAAGACACCAATGCCTCGAGATCTTCTGGTAAATCTCTGGCAGCAACTTTGTCTTTAATCACATCAGAGAGCCCATGAAAGAAGGTGGCAACAAGGGCTTCATTGTTCCAAACTACCTCGGCGGCAAGCATATGGAAATCAATGGCATACTGAGCAACAGATCTTGTACCTTGCTGAATGGACATGAGTCGTTTAGCAGCAGAGGACGAGCAAGCCGGAACATCAAATACCCTTCGAAAAGGATGTCACAAATTCAGGGTAATTTGAAATCACAGGTTTATTAGTCTCCCACAAGGGATTAGCCCAGGCAAGGGCTGTGTCAGAGAGTAACGAGATGAGAAATCCCACCTTAGCTCTGTCAGAGGGAAACGCCTTAGGTAACATCTCAAAGTAAATGCCCACCTGGTTCAAAAACCCTCTGCACTGATTAGGATAATCTCCATATCCCTGAGGTAGAGTTGCAGAACCGGACATGCTCCTGGTAGGACTAGGTGCAGCAGCGGAAACAGGAGCAGACATAACTTGCGGGACACTTTGGTCCAAATGTGCAGTGCGAGTCAGCAGGGTTTGCAGGGCTAGCGCAAATTGTTCCAAGCGGTGATCCTGTTCATCCATCCTGGAAATTATGGCAGGTAAAGGTGGATTATTAGCACCATCAGGATTCATGGCCCTTGCGTAACGTCAGGGTGCTAGGAATCAGACTGAGACGAGAAGTGCAAAAATAATCACATCTTTATTAATAGCAAAAAATAATAAAAAGTCCACAAGTCAAATAACAAGCCAGGAATCAAAACCAGAGCTGGAAGTCAGACGAGCCTAGTCAGGAGCCAAAGCGAATAGTCAAACGAGCCGGGTCAGGAGCCAAAGCATGTAGTCAGACAAGCCGGAATCAGGAACAAGGAGAACTGCAGAGTCAGGAACAAGCCAGGGATCAGGAACCAGGAGGTACGTCAGACAGCCAGGTAATACACAGGAGCTTAAACATCCCAAGCTGGAGTACATCATTTACCTCATACATCTTGCGGAAATATCATATTATGTATACTATGTGTCTAAGGGTTTAATGAATTGTACGATAAGACAAAATACAGGTGCTTTGTACTATAAGTTTAGAATATACAATACGCTAGACATATTTGCAGATAATCATGCAAATTCAAGCAGCGCAAATATAAATATAAACAAATGAAACGTCACTGTTTTTTACGGCGATCTTTAACCAATAGGATTATGCTTTGTCCGCACACCCTCACTACTTACTAAGCAAGATGGGTCATGATTGGTGACCCAGGGGGGTGGTTTCACATCACAGGACAGGATTGGCTTATGACCATTTACTAAGTGCTATATCAAGGGGTGGCACCCGGGCTTCGGTTTGTCTCTTCACATTGAAAAAGGCTGACTTTACAGCCAACAACGCGTTTGTGTGTATGGTGTCACTACCGTGCACTTTATTTGGTTTTAAACTTTTAGTTGTCCATTATCCCTGTCACCTGAAGGCCGAGGGAGCCTGTTATCGGCCAGGGAAACAGGGGGATGATGTGACTTAGTTTTTTGTTGGTACATTGTTCACACTGTGAGGTCTATATTTTAATATTTACAATTAAAAATTATTTTTTTAATAATATTATTTCGGAATGAGTGCTATATTAAACCAGCTCTGAGGTTCCTTTTACCTCCTTTTTTTCTTGGTTGTATTTATGTAGGGTTAGCACCGGAAGTGCATTTCCATTTATTCCTTTAACACACTATAACTAGTGCAAGTTTCTCCCCTCCCTGTATTATTGTATACTACTTTTAGAGGTAGCACTTTAAGCTTCTCTATTTCTCCAACATTGGTGTGTCCGGTCCACGGCGTCATCCTTACTTGTGGGGATATTCTCTTCCCCAACAGGAAATGGCAAAGAGTCCCAGCAAAGCTGGTCACATGATCCCCTCCTAGGGCCTCCGCCCACCCCAGTCATTCTCTTTGCCGTTGCACAGGCAACATCTCCACGGAGATGGTTAAGAGTTTTTTGGTGTTTAAATGTATTTTTTATTCTTCTATCAAGTGTTTGTTATTTTAAAATAGTGCTGGTATGTACTATTTACTCTGAAAACAGAAAAGATGAAGATTTCTGTTTGTAGAGGAAGATGATTTTAGCAGACAGTAACTAAAATCGGTTGCTGTTTCCACATAGGACTGTTGAGATGAAGTAACTTCAGTTGGGGGAAACAGTTAGCAGACTTTTCTGCTTAAGGTATGACTAGCCATATTTCTAACAAGACTGTGTAATGCTGGAAGGCTGTCTTTTTCCCCTCATGGGGGACCGGTAAGCCATTTTCTTAGTCTCAAGCAGAATACAAGGGCTTAGTAATATGGGTTATAAAAACTGGTAGGAAACACTTTTTATGGCAAAAATCGATTGCCTTTATTTGGGCATTTTATACAGTGTTTATGCTGGTAATAGTCACACTTATAAACCTGGGGATCGGTTTTTTAACGTCAGGCACTATGTTAGACACCTTTTCCAAGTCAGGAAAGGGCCTTCCCCAGTTGTAGGCCCTCCCCCCCCCCCTCCTTTGAGCCTCATTTTCGCGCCCATTACTGCGGCAGCCGTTGTTTTTGAGAGGCAAGACACATATGCAGATGGCATGTGTGAGGATCCTGAAGATTAGTTGGAAAAGTTCCTAGAAGGCGTCATTTGGTCTCGTATTCCCCTCTGGGATTGGTAAGTCCGCAGCAAAGGCTGTAGCTGGGACTGTAGAGGAGTTAAAAATGTAACCGAGCTTCCGTTTTCGTTATTTTTTAAGGGTTAAAGCTGAAAATTGGTGTGCAATACATTTAATGCTTTAAGACACTGTGGTGAAATTTGGTAAATTTTGAACAATTCCTTCATATTTTTTCACATATTCAGTAATAAAAGTGTGCTCTGTTTAAAATTTAAAGAGACAGTAACGGTTTTGTTTTTAAAACGTTTTTTGTGCTTTACTGACAAGTTTAAGCCTGTTGAAACATGTCTTGTGCTTCAGATAAGCTTATGTAATGATAGTCCACTGTGTCTACCCTTCTAAATTATGTGGATAATTGTGCCAAAGCGTCCAAACAAAGTAAGGACAGTACTGTCAGCAAATAAGGAAGTTGCCCAAGATGATTCCCTCAAATGAGGGGAGTAAACATGGATACCTACATCAATCTCCTACTGTGTCTACAACCAGTTTTGCCCATCGCAGGAGGCCCCTAGTACATCTAGTGCGCCAATACTTTTTACCATGCAACAATTAACGGCTGTAATGGATAACTCCATAGCAAATATTTTATCCAAAATGCCTACTTATCAGAGAAAGCACGATTGCTCTGTTTTAAACACTGAAGAGCAAGAGGACGCTGATGATAATTGTTCTGTCATACCCTCACACCAATCTGAAGGGGCCATGAGGGAGGTTTTGTCTGAGGGAGAAATTTCAGATTCAGGAAAAATTTCTCATCAAGCTGAACCTGATGTTGTGACATTTAAATTTAAATTAGAACATCTCCGCGCACTGCTTAAGGAGGTGTTATCTACTCTGGATGATTGTGACAATTTGGTCATTCCAGAGAAATTATGCAAGATGGACAGGTTCCTAGAGGTTCCGGTGCCCCCCGACGCTTTTCCTATACCCAAGCGGGTGGCGGACATAGTAAATAAAGAGTGGGAAAAGCCCGGCATACCTTTTGTTCCTCCCCCTATATTTAAGAAATTATTTCCTATGGTCGACCCCAGAAAGGACTTATGGCAGACAGTCCCCAAGGTTGAGGGGGCAGTTTCTACTCTAAACAAACGCACTACTATTCCTATCGAAGATATTTGTGCTTTCAAAGATCCTATGGATAAAAAATTGGAAGGTTTGCTTAAAAAGATTTTTGTACAGCAAGGCTACCTTCTACAACCAATTTCATGCATTGTTCCTGTCACTACGGCAGCGTGGTTCTGGTTCGAGGAACTAGAAAAGTCGCTCAGTAGAGAAACTCCATATGAGGAGGTTATGGACAGAGTTCACGCACTTAAATTGGCTAACTCTTTTATTTTAGATGCCGCTTTGCAATTAGCAAAATTAGAGGCGAAAAATTCAGGGTTTGCTATTGTGGTGCGCAGAGCGCTTTGGCTAAAGTCTTGGTCAGCGGATGTGTCATCCAAGACAAAATTACTTAACATTCCTTTCAAAGGTAAAACTTTATTTGGACCTAATTTGAAAGAGATTATTTCAGACATCACTGGGGGAAAGGGCCACGCCCTTCCACAGGATAGGTCTTTTAAGGCTAAAAATAAGCCTAATTTTCGTCCCTTTCGCAGAAATGGACCAGCCTCTAATTCTGCATCCTCTAAGCAAGAGGGTAATGCCTCACAACCCAAACCAGCCTGGAAACCAATGCAAGGCTGGAACAAAGGTAAGCAGGCCAAGAAACCTGCCACTGCTAACAAGACAGCATGAAGGAGTAGCCCCCGATCCGGGACCGGATCTGGTGGGGGGCAGACTCTCTCTCTTTGCTCAGGCTTGGGCAAGAGATGTTCAGGATCCTTGGGCGCTAGAAATAGTTTCTCAAGGTTATCTCCTGGAATTCAAGGAACTACCCCCAAGGGGAAGGTTCCACAAGTCTCGCTTATCCTCAAACCAAATAAAGAGACAGGCATTCTTACATTGTGTAGAAGACCTGTTAAAGATGGGAGTGATACACCCAGTTCCAATAAAGGAACAAGGAATGGGTTTTTATTCCAATCTGTTCGTAGTTCCCAAAAAAGAGGGAACGTTCAGACCAATTTTGGATTTGAAGATCCTAAACAAATTTCTCAGGGTACCATCATTCAAAATGGAAACTATTCGAACGATTCTACCCACCATCCAGGAAAGTCAATTTATGACTACCGTGGATTTAAAGGATGCGTACCTACATATCCCTATCCACAAGGAACATCATCAGTTCCTAAGGTTCGCTTTTCTGGACAAACATTACCAGTTTGTGGCTCTTCCATTCGGATTAGCCACTGCTCCAAGGATTTTCACAAAGGTGCTAGGGTCCCTTCTAGCGGTTCTAAGACCAAGGGGCATTGCAGTAGTACCTTACTTGGACGACATTCTAATACAAGCGTCGTCCCTGTCAAAGGCAAAGGCTCATATGGACATCGTTCTAGCCTTTCTCACATCTCACGGATGGAAGGTGAACGAAGAAAAGTGTTCTCTGTCCCCGTCAACAAGAGTTCCCTTCTTGGGAACAATAATAGATTCCTTAGAAATTAGGATTTTTCTGACAGAGGTCAGAAAATCAAAACTTCTAAGCTCTTGTCAAGTGCTTCATTCTGTTCCTCGTCCTTCCATAGCGCAGTGCATGGAAGTAATAGGATTGATGGTTGCAACAATGGACATAGTTCCTTTTGCACGAATTCATCTAAGACCATTACAACTGTGCATGCTCAAACAGTGGAATGGGGATTATACAGACTTGTCTCCAATGATTCAAGTAGATCAAAAGACCAGAGATTCACTCCGTTGGTGGCTGACCCTGGACCATCTGTCCCAGGGAATGAGCTTCCGCAGGCCAGAGTGGGTCATTGTCACGACCGACGCCAGTCTAGTGGGCTGGGGTGCGGTCTGGGAATCCCTGAAAGCTCAGGGTCTATGGTCTCAGGAAGAGTCTCTTCTCCCGATAAACATTCTGGAACTGAGAGCGATATTCAATGCTCTCAGAGCTTGGCCTCAACTAGCAAAGGCCAAATAAGATTCCAATCAGACAACATGACGACTGTTGCTTATATCAATCATCAAGGGGGAACAAAGAGTTCCCTGGCGATGAAAGAAGTGACCAAAATAATTCAATGGGCGGAGGATCACTCCTGCCACTTGTCTGCGATCCACATCCCAGGAGTGGAAAATTGGGAAGCGGATTTTCTGAGTCGTCAGACATTTCATCCGGGGGAGTGGGAACTCCATCCGGAAATCTTTGCCCAAATAACTCAATTATGGGGCATTCCAGACATAGATCTGATGGCGTCTCGTCAGAACTTCAAGGTTCCTTGCTACGGGTCCAGATCCAGGGATCCCAAGGCGACTCTAGTAGATGCACTAGTAGCACCTTGGACTTTCAACCTAGCTTACGTATTCCCACCGTTTCCTCTCATTCCCAGGCTGGTAGCCAGGATCAATCAGGAGAGGGCCTCGGTGATCTTGATAGCTCCTGCGTGGCCATGCAGGACTTGGTATGCAGACCTGGTGAATATGTCATTGGCTCCACCATGGAAGCTACCTTTGAGACAGGACCTTCTTGTTCAAGGTCCATTCGAACACCCAAATCTGGTCTCCCTCCAACTGACGGCTTGGAGATTGAACGCTTGATTCTATCAAAGCGTGGGTTTTCAGATTCGGTGATAGATACTCTGGTTCAGGCCAGAAAACCTGTAACTAGAAAAATTTACCATAAAATATGGAAAAAATATATCTGTTGGTGTGAATCCAAAGGATTCCCATGGAATAAGATAAAAATTCCTAAGATTCTCTCCTTTCTTCAAGAAGGTTTGGAGAAAGGATTATCTGCAAGTTCCCTAAAGGGACAGATCTCTGCTTTATCTGTCTTACTACACAAAAGACTGGCAGCTGTGCCAGATGTTCAAGCATTTGTTCAGGCTCTGGTTAGGATCAAGCCTGTTTACAGACCTTTGACTCCTCCCTGGAGTCTAAATCTAGTTCTTTCAGTTCTTCAAGGGGTTCCGTTTGAACCCTTACATTCCATAGATATTAAGTTACTATCTTGGAAAGTTTTGTTTTTGGTTGCAATTTCTTCTGCTAGAAGAGTTTCAGAGTTATCTGCTCTGCAGTGTTCTCCTCCTTAATCTGGTGTTCCATGCAGATAAGGTGGTTTTGCGTACTAAGCCTGGTTTTCCTTCCTAAAGTTGTTTCTAACAAAAATATTAACCAGGAGATAGTTGTACCTTCTTTGTGTCCGAATCCAGTTTCAAAGAAGGAACGTTTGTTACACAATTTGGACGTTGTCGTGCTCTAAAGTTCTATTTAGAGGCAACTAAAGGATTTCAGACAAACATCTTCCTTGTTTGTCGTTTATTCTGGCTAAGAGGAGAGGTCAAAAAAGCTACTGCTACCTCTCTTTCCTTTTGGCTGAAAAGCATCATCCGATTGTTTACGAGACTGCCGGACGGCAGCCTCCTGAACGTATCACAGCTCACTCTACTAGGGCTGTGGCTTCCACATGGGCCTTCAAGAACGAGGCTTCTGTTGATCAGATATGTAAGGCAGCGACTTGGTCTTGCCCTGCACACTTTTGCCAAATTCTACAAATTTGATACTTTTGCTTCTTCGGGAGGCTATTTTTGGGAGAAAGGATTTTGCAAGCTGTGGTGCCTTCTGTTTAGGTAACCTGATTGGCTCCCTCCCTTCATCCGTGTCCTAAAGCTTTGGTATTGGTTCCCACAAGTTAAGGATGACGCCGTGGGACCGGACACACCAATGTTGGAGAAAACAGAATTTATGCTTACCTGATAAATTACTTTCTCCAACGGTGTGTCCCGGTCACGGCCCGCCCTGGTTTTTTAATCAAGGTCTGATGAATTTCTTTCTTTAACTACAGTCACCACGGCAACCATATGGATTCTCCTATTTTTTTTCCTCCTGTCCAGTCGGTCGAATGACTGGGGTGGGCGGAGCCTAGGAGGGACTATCATGGACCAGCTTTTGCTGTGACTCTTTGCCATTTCCTGTTGGGGAAGAGAAATATTCCCACAAGTATGGATGACGCCGTGGACCGGACACACCGTTGGAGAAAGTAATTTATCAGGTAAGCATAAATTCTGTTTCTTTAGAGTTACTAGAGCACAGTTATTATATATTATGACCTCCTTTGATTTGAGCGCAGAAATGCAGAGATGGTCAGATGATATTAATAAACTTACATCTGACCTGAAAAACAAAAGTACTTCTTATGGGGAAGCTGTGGGGGAATGGCTACAACCATTTAAAGATCTGAAGAAAATTAGGAAAAAACAGATTAAGGGACAATGGAACCTGGGCATGTATGATTTTTATCAGAAAAACAATGTTATACCAGAGGCCTACGCCTTAAAATGTTTCCCTCATTTTACAACCTAAAACCTGAACTTATGACTAAATGGGAACAGGCATTAACAGAATGCTCACTTAAGTTGATAGGTTATCTTGTAGAACATGAAACAGAAAAACTAAATGCTGTAACACAAGAGATAAACAAACTGAGTGAGGATTTGAAACACTATGAAACAAGGGAAGATTTTCAAAAATCTTATAATAAAATTAAAAGTGAGGTGGAAAGATTCGCTAAATTTGTCTCAGATAAAAAAGAAAAAAAGACAGAGACCTTAATGACTATGCCCAAGGAAAAGTATACTCCTGGAAAAAAATTATTAATCAACACTCTGATTCTGAGTGCACTGATATAGAATATGATTCTACAGATGCAGAGACATCAGAAAGCGAACAAATTCCTAAGTCTATACTCACTAACACCACTAACAAATCTAAACCACATATTAGTTTATGAAATATCCCTTTAGACGTAGGATCAGGAGAGGGCGAGGGAATACAACCCCGAACCAGACGACAGTTTCGATTCAATCAAAGGCAACAATCCCACAAAGTTCAACCCCACAAAAAGAAGTAGATGAGAATAATTAGGTTGATAACCTTAGTATCATCAATCTTTCTAATAAAGTTAACATCTGTACATTACTCTGCTCTCAAAAAAGTTTTATCTTTCGTACCTTCCAACCATATTGATAAATTCGAGGCAATAAAATATATGCATCTTTTTGTTAGTAAAGTTTTGTTAAGGAAATATTTCTCAAACACTGAGGACCCCAATACTTTGTCCCAAGCAGATAGGACAGCATTAAACGATCTAATAACTCTACTTGAAAAGAATGATGATATGACGAATGAAGCCATTTATGAATCTAACACTGATAATTGGCGAGAAATACTCAAACCCAAGTCGCAATTCATTCCACCAAGTAATATTTCACCTCAAGCTGTAACTTTTCTGAATTTAGTCTGTAACGAAATTATATCTATTCAAAATAACCATTACTCTGTAGCTAATATGACAAAACCTGAATTTGAAGCTATGAAAGAGATGGCTAGTTGGGCAGATGTGCAATTCAAAAATAGTGACAAAGGGGGCAATATAGTTGTATGGCCTACATCCATGTATGTAGAAGAAGCTATGAGACAGCTTCTAAATACTACTAACTACAAAAAACTATTGGGGAACCCTACTGAAAATTTCCTTGAACAATATAAAAAACTAATTGATGTAGCTTTTTCTGACAAGATCATTGACCTAAAAGAACATAAATATCTAACTGTGGCCAATCCCAAAGTAGCCACAATGTACCTCAAATAAAATCCATAAAAATATCTCTTGTCCCCCTGGGAGACCCATCGTTTCTGGAATGGGGTCTCTTACAGAAAAAGCCAGTAAATATGTGGATGTTTTGCCCTCTTACACCAGGGACACGATGCACATTTTGAATAAAATGCAAAACATTCAAGTTACATAACATTCTATACTTGTAACATGTGATGTCGAGTCACTTTATACCAGCATCAAGACTGAATGGGGCATTAAAGCGGTTGCACATTTTTTGAACAAAGACTCTAATATGGATTTAACTACCAAAGACTTTATCATTAGATTGCTCAAGTTTGTCCTTACATACAATTACTTTGTCTTTGATGATAAATTCTTTCTACAAATATGTGGTACTGCCATGGGTACATCTGGCGCACCGACTTATGCGAATATTTACCTGGGCTGGTGGAAAGAGATTATAGTGTTCAATGAACCAATACACTCAATACATCTCCCACTGGTCCAGGTATATAGATGAGATTCTACTCATATGGGAGGGCCCAATAGAAATATTGGATGAATTTGTTAAACTACTTAATACTAATCCGTTTAGATTATTCTTGACATATAACACCAGTGGTGATAAAGTTGAATTCCTTGATTTGACGATTATGAAACGTAATGATAAATTAGTAACAGAAACTTACAGAAAACCTACTGCTACTAATAATATATTGCACGCCAACAGTCATCACCATCTGTCCAGTATTAATAGTCTTCCATATGGAGAATATTTAAGAATAAGGAGGAACTGCACTGACATTAATTCTTTCAAAAAATCAGCCTTGGAACTGAGAGAAAGATTACACAAACGTGGCTACTCTAGGAAACTGTTAGCTAGAGCTTATCATAAAGCACTAGCTAAGAATAGGTCTGATCTTCTAAAACCTAAAAGGCAAATTAGGTCAGAATCAAACACCATCAGATTCATATCCACATATAACTGTCAAAGTGACAAAGTGACTACAATTATCAATAAATATTGGCATATCCTAACAAGTGATGAAAAGTTAAAGACACTTCTACCAGATAGACCTTCATTCATTTTTAGACGTGCAAATAACTTGATGGATAATCTAACTAAAAGTAATTTTGACAGAAATAGAAATAAAAAACCAATCAACCAAGGCTCTACTCCGTGTGGACATTGTTAAACATGACAGTTTATGGTAAAAAAAAAAGATGCCATCACTGACAGATTCTTCAAGATCTGGAAAATCAAAACCCATATTAATTGCCAAAGCGAAAATCATTTATTGCTTGTCATGTTCATGCAATATTATCTATACAGGCATGACAACACGTAAACTCAGTACCAGGGTCACTGAACATTTAAGCAACATTCGCAATGCACAAAAAGACCTAGAAAAGGGTAAACAAATAACCAGTGTAGCAAAACACTTTCTTCAGTGCTATTCAGGTAAAGCTACCTCTTTTAAATGCTGGGGCCTGGAACAGGTCAAACCAGGAATTAGAGGGAGCAATAGTGAGAGAATCCTGTTACAAAAAGAAACTGGCTGGATTTTTAAACTTAACTCCGTTATACCACACGGGATGAATGAAGCCAATAATTATTGTGTGTTTCTCTAACATTTTAAAGCCCAATCTATTTTTCACATTAATGTGGATGTGGGCTGATATGATTCTAGATATATCAGAGTTGGATTGACTTGACCCATATTAGGTGGTATTGGTACATCTGCCGACCATCTGAATATGGTTATACTAATACAATTCCTAACAATATCAACCTGATGTTAACATATAGTGGCCACTTTTACCTATTTGGTTATATTAGGGTTTACCACTTTATATGTTTCTGACTTATAATATTGTATTTGTATTCGTGTCTGGTGCCACCCATAGCACTACATTTATCTCATTCAATCCTTTGCCTTACTATTTAGACCCTATTGTGTCATGTCTGACTATATTACTGATTAATATATGCTTGCAAATAGCCTTGATCCTTACGTACAATGTATATGCAACAATAGTACACTTTTTCACAAAAGATTTTATATGTATATGGTAGTATTGACTCGATATATAGCTTTTTGAGTATAGATCCACAGTATCCAACATCTCTCACTTGTACACGTATATGTGTCTTCACACTAATACAGTGTATCATACGTGCATAATTCCTGGGACCAGCTTACACTCTATACGTAAACATCCCAAGACTGTATCCTTGACTCCACTATCGTTTGAACCGAATGAACCAACCCGGGTTGATTGTTAACAAAAGACATTGAAATTATATATCATCGGAACCTGCGTGCTTAAAAGCACTAAGTGCAGGTAAATTTATTTCATTCAAACACACCTCTACTGACCGGTAAAAGCAAGTATCAGAAATAAGAAGAAAATTGTACACTTTGTATCGGATGCAAAAAGGTGTCCTGAAACTGGCCAAGCATTGATTGGTGGACGCAGGGCAGGCCCCCACACATTGGATGTGACGTCAGACGCCAACAACACGAGGACACGATCGGAGGAACCGAGCTGCAGGATGCACAGGATACCCTGCTGTAGCTCACGTATACGATAAGGTACAATTTGTATGGGAGTCGCAAACTGCAATCTCAAACCATTAGCAAAATAAGTTTATGGGACATCTCTCTTGGTTCATATATATGGACTTGATAATTATCCCTGAAAGTTTGCTGTGAAACTAATACAAAGGTCTGGTATATCTCGACAGAAAGATACAACTCGATACAAACATTTTTTATGCACAGCTCTGCTTTAAGCTCCATCTTTTTTCAAAGTTTTTATCCAGTTGGTAAACGAATTTCAAATGGAAGTATGTATGAAATTTTATGAACTTTAAAATACTCACGGATAATTTGGCAAATTGCCTAGTCACATTACATGTGATATTTCTGAGTGACCAACATAATAAGTAGCATACGAATATTCTCAAAGTACTACTTGCTCTTTTATCTTATCTTTTATTTATTTTTCTGTAATTCTGTCTGTTTTTAAATTTTATTGATTTGCACTAGAGACGTCTCTATAAGCTCTTTAATCATATTGTAACTAAATAAACTGTATGTCTTTTACACATAAATAAACTGTATGTTTTTTACACTTTTTTAGATCTGACTTTATTAATACTTTAAACTTTTATCACAGATATACACTTAATAAATTCACATAGTATCTTTAGCTATTAGCGCCCTTACAAAACCTCCTTTCTTTTCAGTACATCATTTACCTCATACATCTTGCGGAAATATCATATTATGTACTATGTGTCTAATGGTTTAATGAATTGTACGATAAGACAGAATACAGGTGCTTTGTACTTTAAGTTTAGAATATACAATACGCTAGACATATTTGCAGATAATCATGTGAATTCAAGCAGCGCAAATATAAATATAAACAAATGATAACATCACTGTTTTTTACGGCGATCTTTAACCAATAGGATTACGCTTTGTCCGCACACCCTCACTACTTACTATGCAAACGGTCATGATTGGTGACCCATGGGGGTGGTTTCACATCACAGGACAGGATTGGTTTATGACCATTTACTAAGTGCTATATCAAGGGGTGGCACCCGGGCCTCGGTTTGTCTCTTCACATTGAAAAAGGCTGACTTTACAGCTGAAACGCGTTTGTGTGTTTGGTGTCACTATGGTGCACTTTATTTGGTTTTAAACTTTAGTTGTCCATTATCCCTGTCACCTGAAGCCGAGTGAACGGTTATCGGCCAGGAAACAGGGGGATGATGTGACTTAGTTTTTTGTTGGTACATTGTTCACACTGTGAGGTCTATATTTTAATATTTACAATTAAAAATTAATTTTTTTAATACTATTATTAGGAATGAGTGCTTAATTAAACCCAACTCTTGAGGTTCCTTTTACCTCCTTTTTTTCTTGTAATACACAGGAGCTGTCACAAACACATCTGAGACAATGCAAGGTCAAAGCATAGTGAACAGAGGCCCTTTAAATAATAAGTGATGACATCACAATTCTGAGACTGCATCCTGTCTCACACGGATGATGTACACCAGTCTGACCATAAAGGTAAGTGCAGGAAATGAGCAGCATCACACAGTATGCACCAGAGTCAGAAAGAGAGGTGAGTAAAATGGCTGCCAGCAGCACATGGCAAACAAAGCAGGGAAAAAACCCTGACAAGTACACTGGATCTTCAATACAAGGGAACCTTTTCAAAATGGCATCCCTTGCATTCCTATTGGCTTATTTGATTCTTGAAATTCAAATCAGCCAATAGGATGAGAGCTAATTAAATTATATTGGCTATTCAAATCAACCAATAGAATTTCAGTAGCTCTCTCCTATTGGCTGATATAGGGGGGCTTTTTTATTTTTATAGGGCTATTAGATTAGCTGTAATTGTTTTTATTTTTCATAATTTCGTGTTTATTTTTCGTAATTTAGTATTTTTTATGTTTGTAATTTTAGACTTAATTTTTTTTAGTAGTGTTAGTTTTTTTTATTTATTTTAAGATAGGGATATTGTAATTTTAATATAAAGTCAGGGGGTTTATAGGTTTAGGGGTTAATAGTTTAATTTAGTTTTTTGCGATGTGGGGGGCTGGTGGTTTAGGGGTTAATAGGTTTATTTAGTGGCGGTGATGTGGGAGGCCAGGGGGTAAATTTTTTATTGGTTTAATTGGGCCAATTCACCCTGTTTCCGTGCGAGCCTTCAAGCTTGCCGGAAACAGGAGTTAAAAAGCAGCAGTCTATAAATCAGGTGATTGACACCCTCTGCTAGCGAATCTGCAGGGGGGGTATTGCACAAGCAGTTCACAAGCGTATGCTGTCCGTATTCAGCGATGTTTGGCGGACATGATACGCTACAGCGTATCATGTCCGACAGACTTTAATAAATTGACCCCCAGAGGTTTAGGGGTTAATACATTTACTATAGTGGCGGCATTGTCAGGGAGCAGCGGAATAGGGGTTAATAACTTTTATTAGTGGCGGCAATGTCGTGTGAGCGGCGGAATAGGGGTTAATAACTTTTATTAGTGGCGGCGATGTCAGGGAGCGGCGGAATATGGGTTAATAGCTTTTATTAGTGGCGGTGATGTTGGGAGCAGCAGATTAGGGGTTAATAACTTTATTTCGGTGTTGGCGATGTCGGGGGAGGCAGATTAGGGGTGTTTAGACTTGGGGTTTATGTTAGTGTGTTCGATTTAAACGTAACTTTTTTTTCCCCCATAGACATCAATGAGTTTGTGTTACTGAGCTTTTCATTCCGCGCTTCAGATGTTAGTTTTTTTCTAACACTCTCTCCCAGTGATGTCTATGGGGAAAGTGTGCATGAGCACGTATTCTCAGCCTTGGCTTTTGTGCGGTATGGAGCTTATCGACACCATATCGCATGCACAAGGAAGCTTTTTAGAAAATTTGTAATGGCAGCGCTATGGGGGGTGAAATAACTCAACTTTTGTTGCGTTCGTTTCGCACCCTCTATATTGCAAAACTCGTAATCTAGGTGTGTGTGTGTGTGTGTTATGGTCAGCATTGCATGTGTATGTATGTTACAGACAGTTAGCCTGTGTGTGTATTATGGTCAGCATGTGTATGTATGTTACAGTTAGCATGTGTGCCTGTGTGTGTGTCATATATTGTCAGTGTCTGTGTGTATGTTAGAGTGTGTGCTTGTGTGTGTGCTGTCAGTATGCATATCTATGTTACAGTTAGCATGTGCCTGTTGCTGTCAGTATGTGAATGCTATAGTTATCATGTGTGTTTGTGTGTATATTGTATACTGTAAGCATGTGTCTATGTTACAGTTAGCATGTATGTGTGTATGCTAAGTTAGCATGTGTCCCTGTGTGTGTTTGTCACAAGCATGACCTAGTGCTAACAAGTATACACACACTTTATAAACAAACCAATCTAGGTAGAAACTTTTGATGATAGTTTCAAATTATCAGGATTTGTGTGCATGTTGCTGTCAGCATGTGTGTGTATGTTACCATTAGCATTTTTGCCTGTGTGTGTCAATCTCAAAGGGCAATATATATTGAGTCAGTTGAAAAAATATCCCAATCTTTTCTCACACTATAAGGTAGGTTGTAAGAAGAGTCATTCGCTTATCCTTTTAATTCTTATTATCATTGTCTTGTCTGTTAGAAGGTTGTCCATGTCTTGTAGAAGGTGTCCTGTTGAATAATAATATATTGACGAAAAATAATATTTCTTTAATAAGTTTGGGGTGACAGCTCCTCTGTCAGAACGGTTTTCTAATTCACCCAGTTGTTGTTTGCTTTTTAGATTATCGGAATTATTCCTGATAACTCATAGCATCGCTGCCTTAGGGACTGCCTGTATTATTCCTCTAGGGTGGCAACTTGTTGCTGAGAGAATGGCATTTCTATCTCTTTCTTTCCTAAAAAGTGTCGTGTGTATCTACTCTCAGCCTTGTAGATCCTAAGGTCTAAATAATCAATTTGTTGATCACTGAACTGAAGTTTTAGTTTTACACGGCTACTGAATGAATTGAGCCATTGTACCCAATCCTTCATTGTGTCTCCAGACACTTACCAGATAATAAACAGGTCAATAATACACCTCTTGTAGAGGAGTATGTTGGGATTTTCATAAACTTGCATCACTTCCTTTCAAACTTCTCCATGTAAATATTAGCATACTCTGGTGACATGTTGGAACCCATGGCTGTTCCTGTAACTTGGAGGTAAAATTTTTCCTTTCAACAGCACTATATCAATATGCTTCTTAGATTTGATCTTAGGTTTATTATCCACTGTAAAATGTTTTGTCATGCAATTGACTTTGGATTTCGCTTCTGTGCTGTGCATAGTCCATAACTACCAATGCCCCACCCTTATCAGCTGCTCGGATCACTATATAAGTATCATCTTTGCTGTTAATATGCGGTTGCTGATGTTAATTACCATATTGGGGTCACTGGATACCTCGGAGGAAGTGGAGGTCTTCTGTTTAAATCAACTTCTCTGTGGGTGTAGCCTCGATTTCTTTTATACTACCAGATCTTGAAGTTACCCCCTGAAAAACCTGCTGTTGTTGCTATCCTGTTTTTGTAGGGGGTATAGTGGATGGATTAATACTGTCTGATCGTGAACTGCTGGCCACTGTTCCCCTGGTATGATATCTCATACACCATGGTCTTTCTGGCCTAGATCTCTAAATACCTGTCACCCAACCATACACTCTCTTGTCACCATAATCTTCCGTAACCCTTTGTAGTTTCCTAATCTTCAAATTAAGGAGTTCAGTTTTATATGCCTCCACTTGCACTCTCAGAATTTGACATCGCTTAACACAGAAGGTTTAGTTGTTCCTATTAATGGTAGGGATATTCCTAATTAAAAAAACATAATTTATGCTTACCTGATAAATTCCTTTCTTCTGTAGTGTGATCAGTCCACGGGTCATCATTACTTCTGGGGATATTACTCCTCCCCAACAGGAAGTGCAAGAGGATTCACCCAGCAGAGCTGCATATAGCTCCTCCCCTCTACGTCACTCCCAGTCATTCGACCAAGGACCAACGAGAAAGGAGAAGCCAAGGGTGTAGTGGTGACTGGAGTATAACTTAAAAAATATTTACCTGCCTTAAAAACAGGGCGGGCGTGGACTGATCACACTACAGAAGAAAGGAATTTATCAGGTAAGCATAAATTATGTTTTCTTCTGTTAAGTGTGATCAGTCCAGGGTCATCATTACTTCTGGGATACCAATACCAAAGCAAAAGTACACGGATGACGGGAGGGATAGGCAGGCTCTTTATACAGAAGGAACCACTGCCTGAAGAACCTTTCTCCCAAAAAATAGCCTCGAGGAAGCAAAAGTGTCAAATTTGTAAAATTTGGAAAAAGTATGAAGCGAAGACCAAGTTGCAGCCTTGCAAATCTGCTCAACAGAGGCCTCATTCTTGAAGGCCCAAGTGGAAGCCACAGCTCTAGTAGAATGAGCTGTAATTCTTTCAGGAGGCTGCTGTCCAGCAGTCTCATAAGCTAAACGAATTATGTACGAAGCCAAAAAGAAAGAGAGGTAGCAGAAGCCTTTTGACCTCTCCTCTGACCAGAGGTAAACGACAAACAGAGAAGACGTTTGTCGAAATTCCTTAGTTGCCTGTAAGTAAAATTTTAGAGCACGGACTACGTCCAGGTTGTGCAGTAGACGTTCCTTCTTCGAAGAAGGATTTGGGCACAAAGAAGGAACAACAATCTCTTGATTGATATTCCTGTTAGTGACTACCTTAGGTAAGAACCAGGTTTAGTACGCAGAACTACCTTATCCGAATGAAAAATCAAATAAGGAGAATCACAATGTAAGGCTGATAATTCAGAGACTCTTCGAGCCGAGGAAATAGCCATTAAAAATAGAACTTTCCAAGATAACAACTTTATATCAATGGAATGAAGGGGTTCAAACGGAACGCCCTGTAAAACATTAAGAACCAGGTTTAAACTCCATGGTGGAGCAACAGTTTTAAACACAGGCTTAATCCTGGCCAAAGCCTGACAAAAAGCCTGGACGTCAGGAACTTCTGACAGACGTTTGTGTAACAGAATGGACAGAGCTGAGATCTGTCCCTTTAATGAACTAGCAGATAAACCCTTTTCTAAACCTTCTTGTAGAAAAGACAAATATCCTAGGAATCCTAACCTTACTCCAAGAGTAACCTTTGGATTCACACCAATATAGGTATTTACGCCATATCTTATGGTAAATCCTTCTGGTAACAGGCTTCCTAGCCTGTATTAAGGTATCAATAACTGACTCAGAAAACCCACGTCTTGATAAATCAAGCGTTCAATTTCCAAGCAGTCAGCTTCAGAGAAGTTAGATTTTGATATTTGAAAGGACCCTGTATCAGAAGGTCCTGTTTCAGAGGTAGACCAAGGTGGACAGGATGACATGTCCACCAGGTCTGCATACCAAGTCCTGCGTGGCCATGCAGGTGCTATTAGAATCACTGATGCTCTCTCCTGTTTGATTCTGGCAATCAATCGAGGAAGCATCGGGAAGGGTGGAAACACGTAAGCCATCCTGAAGTCCCAAGGTGCTGTCAGGGCATCTATCAGGACTGCTCCTGGATCCCTGGATCTGGACCCGTAACGAGGAAGCTTGGCGTTCTGTCGAGACGCCATGAGATCTATCTCTGGTTTGCCCCAACGTCGAAGTATTTGGGCAAAGACCTCCGGATGAAGTTCCCACTCCCGGATGAAAAGTCTGACGACTTAAGAAATCCGCCTCCCAGTTCTCCACTCCGGGATGTGGATTGCTGACAGGTGGCAAGAGTGAGACTCTGCCCAGCGAATTATCTTTGATACTTCCATCATTGCTAGGGAGCTTCTTGTCCCTCCCTGATGGTTGATGTAAACTACAGTCGTGATGTTGTCCGACTGAAACCTGATGAACCCCCGAGTTGTCAACTGGGGCCAAGCCAGGAGTGCATTGAGAACTGCTCTCAATTCCAGAATGTTTATTGGCAGGAGACTCTCCTCCTGACTCCATTGTCCCTGAGCCTTCAGAGAATTCCAGACGGCACCCCAACCTAGAAGGCTGGCGTCTGTTGTTACAATTGTCCAGTCTGGTCTGCTGAATGGCATCCCCCTGGACAGATGTGGCCGAGAAAGCCACCATAGAAGAGAATTTCTGGTCTCTTGATCCAGATTCAGAGAAGGGGACAAGTCTGAGTAATCCCCATTCCACTGACTTAGCATGCACAGTTGCAGTGGTCTGAGGTGTAAGCGTGCAAAAGGTACTATGTCCATTGCCGCTACCATTAAGCCGATTACCTCCATGCATTGGCCACTGACGGGTGTTGAATGGAATGAAGGGTGCGGCAAGCACTTTGAAGTCTTGTTAGCCTGTCCTCTGTCAGGTAAATCTTCATTTCTACAGAATCTATAAGAGTCCCCAGGAAGGGAACTCTTGTGAGTGGAACGAGTGAACTTTTCTTTTCGTTCACCTTCCATCCATGTGACCTTAGAAATGCCAGTACTAACTCTGTATGAAACTTGGCAGTTTGAAAGCTTGAAGCTTGTATCAGAATGTCGTCTAGGTATGGAGCTACCGAGATTCCCGCAGTCTTTAGTACCGCCAGAAGAGCACCAGAACCTTTGTGAAGATTCTTGGAGCTGTAGCCAATCCGAATGGAAGAGCCACAAACTGGTAATGCCTGTCTAGGAGGCAAACCTTAGGTACCGGTAATGATCTTTGTGAATCGGTATGTGAAGGTAAGCATCTTTTAAATCTACAGTGGTCATGTACTGACCCTCTTGGATCATAGGTTAAAATTGTCCGAATAGTCTCATCTTGAACGATGGAACTCTTAGGAATTTGTTTAGGATCTTTAAGTCAGGATTGGTCTGAAAGTTCCCTCTTTTTTGGGAACCACAAACAGATTTGAGTAAAACCCTTGTCCCTGTTCCGACGTGGAACTGGATGGATTACTATTAACAAGAGCTCTTGTACGCAGCGTAGAAACGCCTCTTTCTTTGTCTGGATTGTTGACAACCTTGACAGATGAAATCTCTCTATTGGAGGAGAGTATTTGAAGTCCAGAAGGTATCCCTGAGATATTATCTCTAGCGCCCAGGGATCTGGACATCTCTTGCCCAAGCCTGGGCGAAGAGAGAAAGTCTGCCCCCCACATAGATCGATCCGGATCGGGGGCCCTCAATTCATGTTGTTTTAGGGGCAGCAGCAGGTTTCTGGCCTGCTTGCCCTTGTTCCAAGACTGGTTAGGTCTCCAGTTTTGTCTGTAGCGAGCAACAGATCCTTCTTGCTTTGGGGCAGAGGAAGTTGATGCTGCTCTGCTTTGAAATTCCGAAAGGAACGAAAATTAGACTGTTTGGCCTTAGGTTTGGCCTGTCTTGAGGCAGGGCGTGGCCTTTACCTCCTGTATGTCAGCGATAATTTCTTTCAACAGGCCCAAATAAGGACTGCCCTTTAAAAGCTATATTAAGTAATTTAGATTAGAAGTAACATCAGCTGACCAGGATTTTAGCCACAGCGCCTGCGTGCTGAATGGCGAATCCTGAATTCTTAGCCGTAAGTTTAGTTAAATGTACTACGGCCTCCGAAATGAATGAATTAGCTAGTTTAAGGACTCTAAGCCTGTCCGTAATGTCGTCCAGAGTAGCTGAACTAATGTTCTCTTCCAGAGACTCAATCCAGAATGCCGCTGCAGCCGTGACCGGCGCAATGCATGCAAGGGGTTGCAATATAAAACCTTGTTGAACAAACATTTTCTTAAGGTAACCCTCTAATTTTTTATCCATTGGATCTGAAAAGCACAGCTATCTCCACCGGGATAGTGGTACACTTAGCTAAAGTAGAAACTGCTCCCTCCCCTTAGGGACGTTTGCCATAAGTCCGTGTGGTGGCGTCTATTGGAAACATTTTTCTAAATATCGGAGGGGGTGAGAACGGCACACGGGTCTATCCCACTCCTTAGTAACAATTTCAGTAAGTCTCTTAGGTATAGGAAAAACATCAGTACTCGCGGTACGCAAAATATTTATCCAACCTACACATTTTCTTGGTATTGCAACTGTGTTACAATCATTCAGAGCCGCTAACACCTCCCCTAGTAATACACGGAGGTTTTCCAGCTTAAATTTAAAATTTGAAATATCTGAATCCAGTCTGTTTGGATCAGAACCGTCACCCACAGAATGAAGTTCTCGTCTCATGTTCTGCCACTGTGACGCAGTGTCTGACATGGCCCTAATATTATCAGCGCACTCTGTTCTCACCCCAGAGTGATCACGCTTGCCTCTTAGTTTGGTAATTTAGCCAAAACTTCAGTCATAACAGTAGCCATATCTTGTAATGTTATTTGTAATGGCCGCCCAGCTGTACTGGGCGCCACCATATCGCGCACCTCCCGGCGGGAGATGCAGGTACTGACACGTGAGGCGAGTTAGTCGGCATAACTCTCCCTCGTTGTTTGGTGAAATTTTTCAATTTGTACAGATTGACTTTTATTTAAAGTAGCATCAATACAGTTAGTACATAAATTTTCTATTGGGCTCCACTTTGGCATTGCAACAAATGACACAGGTATCTTCTCTGAATCAGACATGTTTAAACACTAGCAAATAAAACTTGCAATTGGAATACAATTCTATTATAATATTATTAAAACGTACTGTGCCTTTAAGAAGCACAGAAGATTTATGACAGTTGAAAATTAATAAACTGAAACAGTTTAGCTCAATCCTTGTAAACAACACAACTTTAGCAAAGGTTTAATTTAGCAAAAGACAACTAATTCTGAAAGCAGAAAAAAAAAAATTACAGAATAACGTTTTTTATCTCAGTCAACTATAATCTCACAGCTCTGCTGAGAGAAATTACCTCCCTCAAAACAAGTTTTGAAGACCCTGAGTTCTGTAGAGATGAAACCGGATCATGCAGGAAATACAATGAGCTGCTGACTGAAATTTTTGATGCGTAGCAAAAGCGCCAAAAAACGGCCCTCCCCCCTCAACACAGCAGTGAGAGAGAACAGAAACTGTCAGAAAAAGATCAAGCACTGCCAAGTGGAAAAATAGTGCCCAAACATTTTATTCACTCAGTACCTCAGCAAATGAAAACGATTTTACATTCCAGCAAAAAACGTTAAACATAATTTCTTAGTTATTAAAAAGTTTCATGTACTTCTTACAGTGTAATTCCAGTGAAGTACATTCCCAGAATACTGAGTATAAAGTATACATACATGACATTATATCGGTATGGCAGGATTTTCTCATCAATTCCATTGTCAGAAAATAAAAGCTGCTACATACCTCTATGCAGATTCATCTGCCCGCTGTGCCCTGATCTGAAGTTTACCTCTCTCGATGGCCGAGAAACAGCAATATGATCTTAATACTCCGGCTAAAATCATAGTAAAACTCTGGTAGATTCTTCTTCAAACTCTGCCAGAGGGGTAATAACACACTCCGGTGCTATTTTAAAATAACAAACTTTTGATTGAAGATATAAAAACTAAGTATAATCACCATAGTCTCTCACACATCCTATCTAGTCGTTGGGTGCAAGAGGAATGACTGGGGAGTGACGTAGAGGGGAGGAGCTATATGCAGCTCTGCTGGGTGAATCCTCTTGCACTTCCTGTTGGGGAGGAGTAATATCCCCAGAAGTAATGATGACCGTGGACTGATCACACTTAACAGAAGAAAAAATATGGGATACTGCCTTTCCTATAATATTTAGACAAATAAATTGCAAAATAACAATGATTATAAACTTTAAAAATAGCCCTAGGTGAAATGGTTATGCTTCTGTCACTGCCCTTACCTTTGTGTGAGAGGGAAGATAGGGTGATCTGGGGGATGTGTAATGTGTGTGTATGTAGAGCAGGTAGGGTGAGCAGGGGGCTGTGTGTGTGAGAGGGAGAGGCAGGTAGGGTGAACAGTCAGGGGTGTTTGAGTAAGAGGGGAAGCTAGGGTGAGCTGGGGGCTGTGTGTAGGTGTGAGTGTGAGAGACAGGCATAGGGTGAGCTGGGGTGTCTGTGTGTAGGGCAGGTAGGGTGAGCAAGGGGCTGTTTGTGTGAGAGGGAGAGGCTGTGTGTGTAGGTGTGTGAGACACAGGCAGATATGGTGAGGTGCCATGTTGTAACTTAGGATACCTTCTCTGTTGTGGCCTCTGAGGGACAATTATAATACAGTCGTATGCAAAAGTTTAGGCACCCCTGACAATTTCCATGATTTTCATTTATAATAATTGGGTGTTTGGAACAGCAATTTAATTTTTATCTATCAAATAACTGAAGGACATAGTAATATTTCAATAGTGAAATGAGTTTATTGGATTAACAGAAAATGTGCAATATGCATCAAAATTAAATTAGACAGGTGCATAAATTTGGGCACCCCAACAGAAATACTGCATCAATATTTAGTAGAGCCTCCTTTAGCAGAAATAACAGCCTCTAGACGCTTCCTATAGCCTGTAATAAGTGTCTGGATTCTAGATGAAGGATTTTGGATAGTGATGTCCCGAATAGTTCGCTGGCAAATAGTTCCCAGCGAACATAGCATGTTCGCGTTCGCCGCGGCGGGTGAATATGCGGTCGCCCCCTATTCGTCATCATTGAGTAAACTTTGACCCTGTAACTCACAGTCAGCAGCACATTCCAGCCAATAAGCAGCAGACCCTCCTCCCCCCTCCAGGACCCTCCCACCTCCTGGACAGCATCCATTTTAGATTCATTCGGAAGCTGCATTCTTAGTGAGAGGAGGGACAGTGTAGCTGCTGCTGATTTAATAGGGAAATCGATAGCTAGGCTAGTGTATTCAGTGTCCACTACAGTCCTGAAGGACTCATCTGATCTTGCTGTAAGGACAGAACCCCAAAAAGCCCTTTTTAGGGCTAGAACATCAGTCTGCTTTTTTTTTTTCCTGTGTAATCTAATTGCAGTTGCCTGCCTGCCAGCGTGTGTGTCAGGCTCACAGCGTATACTGTGCACACTTGCCAGTGCACTCATATCTGTTGTAACAGTAGTGTATATTTAAAAAAATAAACATTTTTTGACTGTGAAATAATAGCAGTCAGTTTCCTTCACACGTGTTGTTAACGGACCAGGTATATAGCAAACTGATCTGTCTCTGACAGTTATCATAACAGCTTAGCAAATCGTGACAAGCAATATTTGCAGACAATAGCAATACACAGCAATATTTGTACAATATATGGGGGTATATATTAACAGGACAATTTAACCCTTAGACACTCATTTAACCCAATATTAGTGATTCAAACGCATTGTAATATACTATGATTTAATTTACCACCTGTTCAATGTCCTGGGCTAATTTCAGGAATTGTTAAGAGTATAAATATCTATTATACAGGGATACTTCACATTGATCACTACTAATATAAACAGTGTCCTGGTCATTTAGTTGGTACATTAATCTGATAGATATATATTTGTTCTGAATAATTACCACCCTGGGTTTATACCGCAACAATTGCAAGTTGTAAAAATTTTTACTGTCACGAAATATCAAATAGGAAAATCAGAGGAAATATTCATGCATGATGTATGATATTTAGACTATCCAAAATACCAAATGTAAAACCAAGTACATGGTATATCACAAATATGCCATAATCATTACATTAACATACGTGTTGTATCATACTAACTACCATGCATGGTCTCTCATGTTAAACCACCCTGTAATCAACAATAGTGCCTGAACTAATTATTGTACTTGGCCCTTGTGATACATAAACAAGGATCAACCATCTGATTGAGGAACCATAGATCTACTCTCAGTTTTCATTATTACAACTTCCTGATAAATTGCAAATTGCAAGGATTAATCGCTGCTAAGTCGGTGATCTAAACCCCTATTACCACTCTCTCCTCTTTTGAGCTAACACTATTCTGTGTTTTTAATGAATTTTCCTGTACACTGCCAATTGTAACTCAGTCGTATTCTTACATTCAGGGAATTTGAGTGCTATAAATGTGTAAATTTTCTGAGACTTTGTCTTCTTTTGTTCTCTCATTAACCGGTACACAGCACCAACGTTTGCATCACGTAACATTAGGAGGAAAACAATGTACGTTAATTTCCTCTTATTATTTAAATAACTATTACTACTAATTATATTCCCTTAACATCTCAGTAGTGCCATTGGGCCCTTTTTCTCTTATCATATCTGGTGTAACAGTAGTGTACATTTAAAAAAAAACACTTTTTTGACTGTGAAATAATAGCAGTCAGTTTCTTCACACGTTGTGCGTTTCAGTGCCTGCCAGTCAGGGTACAGTGTCACACAGTGCAACTCATATCTGGTGTAACAGTAGTGTACATTTAAAAAAAAATAAACACTTTTTGATTGTGAAATAATAGCAGTCAGTTTCTTCACACGTGTGCGTTTCAGTGCCTGCCAGGGGCACAGTGTCACACACAGTGCAACTCATATCTGGTGTAACAGTAGTGTACATTTAAAAAAAAAAAAAAACATTTTTTGACTGTGAAATAATAGCAGTCAGTTTCCTTCACACGTGTGCGTTTCAGGGCCTGCAGGCACAGTATCACCCAGTGCACTCATATCTGGTTGTAACAGTAGCTGTACATTTAAAAAAATATATACAATTTTGACTGTAATAGATTGAATAGCAGTTTAGTTGTCTGCAAGCGTGTGTAAGGCCTACAGCGTTACTCTGCCAAACTTCTGCCAGTGCACAGTGCCATCATATCTGTTGTCACAGAAGCTTGCACGCATAGTACCACTAATCGAAAAAAAAAATGACAGGCAGAGGCAGGCCACACCGCAGGGCCGTCATGGTAGTGGTGCTGTGATTCCCTTTGGCCCTAGAATAATGCCCAGTGTTCAGAGGCCCAAGTACCTGAACTCGAAAAGTTCTGAGGACATAGTTGACTGGCTAACACAGGACACCCAATCTTCTACAGCTTCCGCTTGGAACCTTGACGCACCATCCTCCTCCAGCTTAGCTCTCGGGCACCTCTCATATTTACCACTCGCCCGCCTGCCGCCACACCAACACTAGCACCACAGCTGCTTCACTTGATCTGTCAGAGGAGTTATTTACACATCAGTTTGAAGAAATGAGTGATGCGCAACATTATTGCCAAAGGATGTAGATAACAGGGATATGTCTCAGTCAGGCAGCATTAACACATGGACGTACGGTGTGATGATGATGATGTTGTACCCGCTGCTGCTTCCTTGCTGAGCTGAGTTGTCAGATACAAGTGAAGTGTTGGTTGATGGACGATGATCCGTGGATGTCACGTGGGTGCCCGCTAGAAGAGAAGAACAACAGGGGGGAAAGTTCAGATGGGGAGACAGAGAGGAGGAGACGAGTTGGAAGCAGGGGCGAGGTCATCGCAAGGAGCTAGTGGCACAGTCAGAGCATGCATCGGCACCCGGGGTCAGCAGACAGCACGCCAATCAACACATGCTGTTGCCACCACCAGAATGCCGTCATTGCAGAGCTCAGCAGTGTGGCATTTTTTTGTGTGTCTGCCTCTGACAACAGCGATGCCATTTGCAACCTGTGCCAAAAGAACTGAGTCGTGGGAAGTCCAACACCCACTAGGTTAACTGCTTTGTGAAGGCACATGATCGCACATCACAAACGCTTATGGGATCAACACATGAGTTCAAGCAGCACCAAACTCAAAGCCGCCATCCTCCTCCTGGTCCAGCATTTTCAGCCACGTCAACCACTGCTGTCTCCTTGCCCCCTCTCAACCATACGCCACTCCATCTCTCGCTTGAGCAGTTTGCTCATCTGCCCACAGTCAGGTGTCTGTCAAGGACATGTTTGAGCGTAAGAAGCCAATGTCACAAAGTCACCCCTTGCCCGGCATCTGACAGCTGGCTTGTCTGAATGTTTAGCCCGCCATCTTTTACCATACAAGCTGGTGGAGTCTGAGGCGTTCCAAAAATTTGTAGCTATTGGGACACGCAGTGGAAGGTACCCGGACGAAATTTCTTTGCACAAAAGGCAATCCCAACCTGTACTCGATTGTGCAAAGGAATGTAATGGCATGTCTGGCACACAGTGTTGGGGCAAGGGTCAATTGACCACTGATACCTGGTCTGCAAAGCATGGTCAGGCAGGTATATCACCTACACTGCGCATTGGGTAAACCTGCTGACGGCTGCCAAGCATGGAATGCGTGGCTCTGCAGAGGGTTGGTGACACCGCCACGACTTGCAGGCGGCTTGCTGCCACCTCCTCTACTCCTCCTACTCCATCCTCTTCCAAACCTCCTCGGCTGAGTCCTCTTCTGCTGCTGCGTCTTGCTCCACATCAACGGCCCCCTCAGCTCCCAGGTACTATTCCACATCCCGGATACGGAAGTGTCACGCCGTCTTGGGGTTGACTTGCCTGAAAGCAGAGAGTCACACCTGACCAGCACTCCTGTCTGCCTGAACGCACAGGTGGATCAGTGGCTGATTCCGCACCAACTGGAGATTGGCAAAGTGGTTTGTGACAACGGAAGAAATTTGTTGGCGCCATTGAATTTGGGCAAGTTGACAATGTGCCGTGCATGGCACATGTGTGTAATCTGATCGTACAACGCTTTGTGCATAAGTACCAGGCTTACAGGACGTCCTGAAGCGGCCAGGAAGGTGTGTGGCCATTTGAGGTGTTCCTACATGGCCATGGCGCACTTTTCAGATATCCAGCAGCGAAACAACATGCCAGTGAGGCGCTTGATTAGCGACACGTTGGAATTCAACACTCCTAATGTTCGACGCCTGCTCCAACAAGAAAAAGCCGTTACGACTATTTGTATGACGGGGTGCTTGGACAGCTCTGCAGAGCTTGTGAATTTTTTTGCCCGTTAATGGACGCTCATGCGCAATGCTGTAGGCTCATGGTCCTTTTGAGGAGGTGACAAACTAGTCAGTAGCACCGAAGGCACCATCAGCAACATCATACCATTTGTTTTCTTCCTGGAGCGTGCCCTGCGAAGAGTGCTGGATCAGGCCGTAGATGAGGTGAAGAGGAAGAGTTGTGGTCACCATCACCACCAGAAAACAGCCTTATCAGCATCGCTTGTGGACCTGCGGCAACGTGGAAGAGGATTGTGAGGAAGAGGAGTCAGAGGAGGAATGTGGCTTTGAGGAGGAGGAGGAGGACCAACCACAACAGGCATCCCAGGGTGCTCGTTGTCACCTATCTGGTACCATGGTGTTGTACGTGGCTGGGGGGAAGAACATACCTTCAGTGAGATCACTGAGGATGAGGAACAGGACATGAGTAGCTTGGCATCCAACTTGTGCAAATGGGGTCTTTCATGCTGTTGTGCTGTTGAGGGACCCTGTATAAAAAGGTGAAGGAGAACGACCTGTACTGGGTTGTCCACGCTACTAGACCCCGGTATAAGCAGAATGTGCCTGAAATGTTACCGAATTACCGCAAGTCGGAAAGGATGCAGCAGTTCCAAAATAAATTAAAAAGTATGCTTTACACAGCGTATATGGGTGATGTCACAGCACAACGGGAATCTAACAGGGGAAGAGGTGAAAGTAATCCTCCTCCTCCCGACACACGCCGGCAAGGAAGGATGCTTTACAGACGTGATGTTGATGGAGGACATGCAGAGCTTTTTAAGTCCTACGCATTGCCACAGTCCTTCGGGGTCCACCTCAGAGAACGACTCGACCGACAGGTAGCAGACTACCTCGCCTAAACTGCAGATATCGACACTCTGAGGAGCGATGAACTCCTTGACTACTGGGTGTGCAGGCTTGACTGTGGCCTGAGCTAACCCAATTTGCGATAGAACTTCTGGCCTGCCCGTTCAAGTGTACTGTCAGAAAGGACCATCAGTGCAGCAGGAGGTATTGTCACTGAGAAGAGAAGTCGAAAAATTGAAAGAAAGAAGAGGGCGACTCCTAGTGCAGATCAGTCAGTCAGATAGGCACCCACTGATAGCTACCAATAAAATGGATACTCACATGGCCTGAAGCACACTGGAGTGCTAATGAAGCAAGCTGGGTCTATTGTAGTGGCCAGCACACATAAACACAAAGGCTGTGGTCTTATTCCAGGAACGTGAGTGAGAGACAGGAGACTTCAGTATAAAAAAATATTTTATGATCCAAAAAGTTCATATACAATTTCTCAAATAAAATAAAGTGATATAAAATCAGTAAAACACGCTATGCTGGCTATGCTGCCTCTAGCTAATGTTGTAGCAGGCTACGCCCTAATGCACCTTAATTGACAGGTTGTAACAATCATAATTGTTAAGACGTGTCTTCTTCAAAAACAAAACATCTAGAATGTTAATAGACAAACTCAAAACAAATGAGTCAGAATGAAACATGCATTTAAACAGGTCTCTGCATAAACTTCAACAAAATGTTGAAACCACATTGTTAGTACATACACCAAAAATGCAATAAAACAACGATATAGTTGTTGTTACCTTATATTCTATGAACTTATTTGTTAGAGACATAAAATCTACTTCTTTTTTTCTCTTTTGTTATCCGATCGCTGTTAGTTAATTTGTCTATCAGCTGTTAACTGAGAAGTCACAGCGGTATTTGGAAGCTAAAGTTGGGCGGTTTAAACGAACCAGTCTGTGTCTTTTATATTAAAATCTTGTATGTCTCAAAACTAGTGTTTTTCTGTTATCGGCTTTTCCTAACAGCTATGACTTAAATTTTATAGCAATATTATAATACTAAGGTTTGTGTTGATAGATCAGCTAATCGTGGTCTAAAATCCTCAAGTAGTCTATGTTTGAAACTTCTTGCAATTAAACTGCCAATCAGGGGTTCCTATTGGAGGTGTGTTTGTTTGAGCCAATGATTGTGTACTTGTTTAAAGCTTCTTGCTATTCAACTGCCAATGGGATGGTTCTATTGGAGGTGTATTTGTTTGAGCCAATGATTGTGTGCTTTTTATCGATACTGTTGCAAAACACATCGATAATCATATATACATTTTAATTAAACTATCTGGTTATGGTAAAAAAAACTAAACTAATGTAGAAAAAAGTGAATATTTTGGATTCGAATGTTGAATGTTAGTGTCGCTGTGCAATTTTACCACGACGTAGAGGGGGTGTTTTCGCCAGACCAATGGCATCGCTTGGAATTCATAATAGATTAAGCTATCTCAGTTGCGGAGGTTCCTTAGTTTCTATTGTGGTATACTCATAGGGGTGTGTTATTTTAGACCAATGGTATTGCTTGAATACCGTGCTGAAATAAAATGTCTCGGTGACAACTAGTTAATAGATTTTTTTATATATCTATGTGTGGTATTCATCAGCTTCGCTATCGTCAATGTTTAAGTCCCCTATGTTCCTTGGAAAAAACTGAGTTTTCCAATATTACAATGCAGGGACAATGTGTGAACAAAAATAATCAAAAGCAACATTTTCTATAGATTATGTAATATGAGATTTTACGCAGATATATTATCAGTATTTGATAGACTGATGGTAGATATCAAATTAAGAATAATATGTCAGATATTGAACTTGACATTAATTTTCAAACCTTGTGCAATCTATGTTTAATAAAGGATTGTTCGATCAAATGCGGGCTTAGCATTAGTTTTATAACCAATGTGCAATCTTTGTTTGGTACGCTTTATATCTATAATTATGTTAATATAAGCTGAGTATAACTAAGATATGGTGTTTCAGTATAAGTCACCTATATGATAATAATAAAGTCCTAATCGTTAAATGTGACTGTAAGTGTTGCTGTGTTGTTGGGATTCTAGGATGTGGATTGTGAATTAAATGATTACCTATATATAAGCATATATATGTGCCTATTTGCAAACCTATGTGATCAATTGAAAAAAAAATAATAATGTGTTTGAATTTATAATAAAGTGAACAGGTATAAAACCTACACGTGATAATAGAACCATGTCATTAAATGTGACTATGAGTGTTGCTTTGTCGTTGGGATTCCTAGGATGTGGATTGTGAATTAAATGATTACTATATATAAGCGTATATATGTGCCTATATGCAAACCTATGTGATCAATTGAAATAAATAAGAATATGTTGGAATTTATATTAAAGTGAAAAGGTTAAAAAACACTACAGTGATAATAGAACCAAAAGACTATGTACATATGACTGTGGTATATATATATATAAATGTAAAACTGCAAATATTCTAATAGCTAGATATGCCTATAATGCAACCTATGTGAAATGGATAATACCAAACACTTTGCAAACAGATTCCCTTACTGCCTTTCAAAATTAATTAAATACGAATTAAATGGGTATCCAGTTTACCTGGAATATCCAAGAAGAAAGAATCGATTTTTTTTAGATATCTCCCTGATGTGGGGTGAGGATAATCACATCAAGTCATGCACCTTTTTCAAACCAGTGGATAGCAATAATTTTTTGGATTACTATAGTAACCATTACTCTAGTTGGAAACAAAATATACCCTATAGTCAGTTCAGGAGAATACGACGTAACTTTACGGACATCGTTACATATGACATACAGAGTACGATCCTTAAAGACAGATTTAGGGAAAAACATTATCCCGATGAACTAATTGAATCAGGTTATCAGAAGGCTCGCTCTTTAAATAGAGATGAATTGTTAATTAGTAAAAAGAAAGATATATTGACCGATAGCCTAGGCTATGAATCCACCTTCATCACCAAGTTAGAATAACAATTATAAAGAAATTAAGAAAATTTTAACCAAACACTGGACCCTACTTAGAAGAGATTCAATTTTTAAATCTATTTTAGGAGACAAACCCATATGTACTTTCAGAAGAGCACTACAATTAAAGAAAAGTTAGCACCAAGCAAAGTTGTAATGTGCAAACAGATACCTAGTGCTCCCATTAAAACACTAACAACAGTATCAAATCATAAACCACCATGTGCTATAGGATCCTACAGATGCAATAAAAGCAGATGTAGCATGTGCAGTATATTACGAATGGCTGCAAACTATTAGATCCAACAGCACTGGGGAACTATTTAGACTAACACAAAGATGACATGTAACTCAACATATATTGTCTACTGTATAACGTGTTTGTGTGGCCTACAATATATAGGCCGCACGTGTAGAAAAAATTAGACAGAGATGGTCAGAACACCTTTAGATGCATTCTAAGGGGATCTGACAAATATAGTACTTCCAGACATCACCTTGCCATCATGGCATAAATAAATGTTACATGGACTATTACCCCATTAGAAACTATTCTATAATTCATTCTCAAAATAGAATGTGCAGACTTTGCCAGAGGGAAACCTTCTGGATTATACAAATTTGGTTCTTTGTATCCAGATGGCCTTAATGAAGTCATTGACACGGCTGCATTTTAAAAGACCGATAGAACACCTGATGGTATTACAAATTGCTAAAATGGGTCCTCTAGGGCAACATGTTTAAAATATATATCATGAGATATATTATTATATAGTCGCAATATATTTTCACAGTTCCTATTTTATATGATACTTGTTAGGACTCACTGTTCAATCCCAACCACACTTATCATTATTGGGGACCTTAACATGACACACTTAATCAGTTATATCTCAATAAAGGCTCTGTGGATATTATTTATCCTTGTTCTTATTTCTTTTTACCCTAATTTTGAGCGACACATCTACATTGTAGTCACATTGGTCCATAGAGATTTTATCACGTATACATTTTTACATAATACATACCTTTATTCTTAAGCACTTATATTTATCTATGTTGCATTGCAAAGTAGTTTGGTATTATCCATTTCCAACATAGGTTGCATTATAGGCATATCTAGCTATTTAGAATATTTGCAGTTTACATTATATATTATATATTACCACAGTCATATGTACATAGTCTTTGGTTCTATTTATCACGTGTAGGTGTTTTATACCTTTTTCACTTTAATATAAATTCCAACATATTCTTATGTTATTTCAATTGATCACATAGGTTTGCATATAGGCACATATATACGCTTATATATAGGTAATCATTTAATTCACAATCCACATCCTAGGAATCCCCAACGACAAAGCAACACTCATAGTCACATTTAACGACCATGGTTCTATTATCATGTGTAGGTGTTATATACCTGTTCACTTTATTATAAATTCAAACACATTATTATGTTTTTTCAATTGATCACATAGGTTTGCATATAGGCACATATATATGCTTATATATAGGTAATCATTTAATTCACAATCCCACATCCTACGAAGTCCCACCAAGCACAGCAACACTTAGTCACATTTATACGATTTAGGACTTTATTATTATTCATAGGGGACTTATACTGAAACACATACTCTTAGTTATACTCAGCTTATTATTAACATAATTATAGATATAAAGCGTACCAAACAAAGATTGCACATTGGTTAGAAAACTAATGCTAAGCCCGGTATTGATCGAACAATCTTTTATTAACACATAGATTGCACAAGGTTTTGAACAATTAATGTCAAGTACAATATCTGACATATTATTCTTAATTTGATATCTACCATCAGTCCTATCAAATACTGATAATATATCTGCGTAAAATCTCATACTTACATAATCTATAGGAAAATGTGCTTTTTGATTATTTTTGTTCACACATTGTTCCCTGCATTGTATATTCCGGAAAACTCTGTTTTTCCAAGGAACATAGGGGACTTAAACAATGACGATAGCGATGCTGATGAATACCACACATAGATATTAACAAAACAATCTATTTAACTAGGTTGTCACCGAGAACATTTTATTTCAGCACGGTATTCAAGCAATTCCATTGGTCTCAAATAAACACACACCCTATGAGTATTAACCACAATAGAAACTAAGGAACTCCGCAACTGAGATAGCTTTATCTATTATGAATTCCAAGCAATGCCATTGGTCTAGGCGAAAACATCCCCCTCTTACGTCGTGGTAAAATTGCACAGCGACACTAACATTCAACATTCGAATCCAAAATATTCACTTTTTTCTACATTAGTTTAGTTGTTTTACCATAACCATCAGATAGTTTAATTAAAATGTATATATGATTATCGATGTGTTTTGCAACAGTATCGATAAATAAGCACACAATCATTAGCTCAAACAAATACACCTCCAATAGGAACCATCACATTGGCATTTGAATTGCAAGAAGCTTTAAACAAGTACACAATCATTGGCTCAAACAAACACACCTCCAATAGGAACCACCTGATTGGCAGTTTTTAATTGCAAGAAGTTTCAAACATAGACTACTTGAAGATTTTAGACCACGATTAGCTGATCTATCACACAAACCTTAGTATTATAATATTGCTATAAAATTTAAGATCATAGCTGTTAGGAAAAGCCCGATAACAGAAAAACACTAGTTTTGAGACATACAAGATTTTAATATTAAAAGACACAGACTGGTTCGTTTAACGCCCCAGACTTTAGCTTCCAAATACTGCTGTGACTTCTCAGTTAACAGCTGATAGACAAATTAACTAACAGCAATCGGATAACAAAAGAGAAAAAAAAAGAAGATGATTTTATGTCCTCTAACAAATAGGGTTCATAGAATATAAGGTAACAACAACTATATCTGTTTTATTGCATTTTTTGGTGTATGTACTAACATATGTGGTTTCAACATTTTGTTGAAGTTTATGCAGAGACCTGTTTAATGCATGTTTCATTTGTAAACAACTGTTGCTTCTGACTCATTTGTTTTGAGTTTGTCTATTAACATTCTAGATGTTTTGTTTTTTAGAAGAACACGTCTTAACAATTAATTATTGTAACACCTGTCAATTAAGGTTGCATTAGGGCGTAGCCTGCTACAACATTAGCTAGAGGCAGCATAAATAGGAGACTTCAGTTAACATCAGTTCTACCTGCCTGAGGAAACAGCGTGGTTAGCGCTGAGAAACGCGTAGCGTGTTTTACTGATTTTATATCACTTTGTATTTTATTTGAGAAATTGTATATGAACTTTTTTGGATCATAAAATAATTTTTTTAAACTGAAGTCTCCTGTCTCTCACTCACGTTCCTGGAATAAGACCACAGCCTTTGTGTTTATGTGTGCTGGGGCCACTACAATAGACCCAGCTTGCTTCATTAGCACTCCAGTGTGCTTCAGGCCATGTGAGTATCCATTTTATTGGTAGCTATCAGTGGGTGCCTATCTGACTGACTGATCTGCACTAGGAGTCGCCCTCTTCTTTCTTTTCAATTTCTAGACATGCATAATCTACTAAAGCAAAGAGGAGCTGCCCTTGCAATCGTGCACGGTTACTAGGACACTGCAGAGTTTCCAGGACCACACACCTAGGCATTATCATTTGTATCATGATCTAATTGTGTATTGGCTAAACTAGGAGGCGCCCTTTCTCTTCTTATATATATGAGAAGAGAAATCGCCTAGGTCAAAAAAGTCTAGATTACCTCACCTTTATTAAGATGAATGAGGGATGGATTCCGAAGGGACTGACAGTGGGCGATACATTCGACTAAAAAAGGGCCTGATGAGATGAGCTGCCTTGGGCTAAAAATGGTCCACATGCTGCTGTATTTTATCTCTGAATGCCGGATGACTTGCGTGACTTATCCGCCACCAACTTGGTTTCAAGCCGCAATGTTTTAGGGCACTTTCTGCCTGGGAAACAAACATCAATTTTTCTGGCTGCTGCACTGTGGCTTCAAAAACCATACCACAAAAAAGGCACATAACAGGGATTAAACTGATAGGAATAGTATACTTAACACACACCACTCCTATCTGGTGGCACATTAGACTGCACGCGCAGGTGCCCCAAATTTGAAGTAGGAGGACCGACAAGCATCTTTTTCCATCTCCCGGTTCCTAAAATCGATGCCATATACACGTCCCCTGATAGGGGACGTAACAGGGATTAAACTGATAAGAATAGTACTACTTAACACACCACTCCTATCTGGTGGCACATTAGATTGCACGCACAGTGCCCCAAATTTGAAGTAGGAGGACCGACCAAGCATCTTTTTCCATCTCAACGGTTCCTAAAATCGATGCCATATACACGTCCCCTGATAGGGGACGTAACAGGGATTAAACTGATAGGAATAGTACTACTTAACACACCTTATAATAACGCAGAGAGAGGCAATGCAGAGAGAGGAGTCTGAAGAAGAGGAGTCAGGTGGCTTTGATGAGGTGGAAGACCAAACACAGCAGGCGTCCCAGGGGGCTTGTTGTCACCTTTCGGGGACCCTTGGTGTTGTACGTGGCTGGGTGGAGGAAGAGACCTTCAATGACATCAGTGAGGACAAGGAACGGGACATGGCTAGCTTGGTATCCAACCTTGTGCAAATGGGGAGTTTGCGGTTGTGCAAATGGACTGTTTGCGGTTATTTGCGGTGCGTTAAACGGGGAGTTTGGTCTGTCACTGTGAAGCGGGCGTAACCCTTACACTACCTGATTGATACAACATCATACCTGATGTTTTAAAGCACGTTATTCCAAACAATTTAGGAATGTTAGGTGATTTATGCCCTTTATGGATTAAAACCAGACTCTGCATCAACTATGTAATTTTTCCATGCGAGTTTTTGCCATGGATTCCCCTCCGGGATGCCACAGTCCAGGTGTTAGTCCCCCTTGAAACAACTTTTCCATCACTATTGTGGCCAGAAAGAGTCCCTGTGGGTTTTAAAATTCGCCTGCCTATTGAAGTCTATGGCAGTTCGCCTGGTTCGCCCGTTCGCGAACATTCCCGGAAGTTAGTGTCTGCCGTTCACGTGAACAGAAAATTTTATGTTCGCTATATCGCTAATTTTGGACCATTCCTCATTGCAAAACATCTCCAGTTCAGTTAGGTTTGATGGTTGCCGAGCATGGACAACCCACTTCAAATCAACCCACAGATTTTCAATGATATTCAGGTCTGGGGACTGGGATGGCCATTCCAGAACATTGTACTTGTTCCTCTGCATAAATGCCAGAGTAGATTTTGAGCAGTGTTTTTGGGTCGTTGTCTTGTTGAAATATCCATCTACGACGTAACTTCAACTTTGTGACTGATTCCTCAACATTATTCTCAAGTATCTGCTGATATTGAGCGGAATCCATGCAAACCCTCAACTTTAACAAGATTTCCGAGTACCGGCTGGCCACACAGCCCCACAGCATGATGGAACATCCATCAAATTTTATTGTGGCTAGCAAGTGTTTGTCTTAGAACGCTGTGTTCTTTTGCTGCCATGCATAACGCCCCTTGTTATGACCAAATAACTGAATCTTTGTTTCATCACGTAGTGATGTCGCGAACATAAAAATTTGGGTTTCGCGAACGGCGAACGCGAACTTCCACAAATGTTCGCGAACGGGCGAACCGGGCGAACTGCCATAGACTTCTATAGGCAGGCGAATTTTAAAACCCACAGGGACTCTTTCTGGCCACAATAGTGATGGAAAAGTTGTTTCAAGGGGACTAACACCTGGACTGTGGCATGCTGCAGGGGGATCCATGGCAAAACTCCCATGGAAAATTACATAGTTGAAGCAGAGTCTGGTTTTAATCCATAAAGGGCATAAATCACATAACATTCCTAAATTGTTTGGAATAACGTGCTTTAAAACATCAGGTATGATGTTGTATCGATCGGGTAGTGTAAGGGTTACGCCCGCTTCACAGAGACAGACCAAACTCCCCATTTAACGCACCGCACTGCATTATTCTAGGGCCAAAGGGAAATCACAGCACCATGACCACGACGGCCCGCTGCGGGGGTGGCCTGCCTCTGCCTGTCATTTTTTTTTTCGATTAGTGGTACTATGCGTGCAAGCTACTGTGACAACAGATATGAGTGGCACTGTGCACTGGCAGAAGTTGGCAGAGTAGACACTGTAGGCCTGACACACACGCTTGCAGACAACTAACTGCTATTCAATCTATTACTGTCAAAATTGTATTTTTTTTTTAAATGTACACTACTGTTTACACCAGATATGAGTTGCACTGGTGTGACACTGTGCCCTGGCAGGCCCTGAAACGCACACACGTGTGAAGGAAACTGACTGCTATTATTTCACAGTCAAATTTCTAATTTTTTTTTTTAACCCCTTAATGACCGAGGGCGTACACAGAAAAAATACAGTTAACCGCCGTAGGACGTATGGCGGTACGTCCTCGGTTTGGAACTTTCCGGTTATTGCAGGATGCCTCGATATTGAGGCATCCTGCAATAACAAATTTTACCCCTCCGGTGCAGAGAGAGCCACTCTGTGGCCCTCTCTGCACCGGGAATCGATGGCCGCATTCGTTGGGTGGGTGGGTGGGTGGGAGCTGAAGTGGGAGGCGGGGTGGGTGGCCATCAATGCGGTCCTTGTCAGAGAGGGGGCGGGATCGCCGGGGGCCCGCGCGCTGTGCACGGGAGGAGGCTGGCGGGCAGGCAGGGTGGGCGAGCACGTGCACGGGGAGGGGAGCGGGTGGGAACCGCTACACTACCAGAAAAAATGTTTTTATAAGTGGGAGAAAGGGGTGCAAAATATTTATTACTTGGAAATCTAAGTGATCTGGGAGCGGTGGGGGATTGGTCTTGGGGGGGGGGAGCTACACTACAGAAAAATGAAATAAAAAAAACAAAAAAAAAAAAACATTTTATTTGCAAACTGGGTACTGGCAGACAGCTGGCCAGTACCCAATATGGCCCCCAATAAGGCAGAGGGGGAGGGTTAGGAAGCTGTTTTGGGGGGGATCAGGGAGGTTGGGTGCTAAGGGGGGGATCCTACACAACAGCATATGTAAATATGCTAAAAAAATATATAAAAAAAAAAAGATACCTTTTATTTAGTACTGGCAGACTTTCTGCCAGTACTTAAGATGGCGGGGACAATTGTGGGGTGGGGGAGGGAAGAGAGATCTTTGGGAGGGATCAGGGGGTCTGATGTGTCAGGTGGGAAGCTGATCTCTACACTAAAGCTAAAATTAACCCTGCAAGCTACCTAATAAACCCCTTCACTGCTGGGCATAATTCATGTGTTGTGCGCAGTTTGCATTTAGTGGCCTTCTAACTACCAAAAGCAAAGCCATATATATCTTCTATTTCTGAACAAAGGGGATCCCAGAGAAGCATTTACAACCATTTGTGCCATAATTGCACAAGCTGTTTGTAAATAATTTCAGTGAGAAACCTAAAGTTTGTGAAAAAGTTGATTTTTTTTTTTATTTGATCGCATTTGGCGGTGAAATGGTGGCATGAAATATACCAAAATGGGCCTAGATCAATACTTGGGGTTGTCTACTATACTACACTAAAGCTAAAATTAACCCTACAAGCTCCCTACAAGCTCCCTAATTAACCCCTGCACTGCTGAGCATAATACACGTGTGGTGCGCAGCGGCATTTAGTGGCCTTCTAATTACCAAAAAGCAATGCCAAAGCCATATATGTCTGCTATTTCTGAAAAAAGGGGATCCCAGAGAAGCATTTACAACCATTTGTGCCATAATTGCACAAAATGTTTGTAAATGATTTCAGTGAGAAACCTAAAATTTGGGGAAAATTTAACTTTTTTTTTATTTGATCGCATTTGGCGGTGAAATGGTGGGCATGACATATACCAAGATGGGCCCTAGATCAATACTTTGGGTTGTCTACTACACTACACTAAAGCTAAAATTACCCCAAAAAGCTCCCTAAATGCTCCCTAATTAACCCCTTCACTGGTGGACATAATACATGTGTGGTGCGCAGTGGCATTTAGCGCCTCTAATTATCAAAAAGCAACGTCAAAGCCATATAAGTCTGCTATTTCTGAACAAAGGGGATCCCAGAGAAAAATGTACAACCATTTATGCCATAATTACACAGGCTATTTGTAAATAATTTCAGTGAGAAACCTAAAGTTTGTGAAAAAAAATTGTGAAAAAGGTGAACAATTTTTTTTATTTGATCGCATTTGGTGGTGAAATGGTGGCATGAAATATACCAAAATGGGCCTAGATCAGTACTTTGGGATGTCTTCTAAAAAAAATATATACATGTCATTGGCTATTTAGGGATTCTTGACAGATATCAGTGTTCCAATGTAACTAGCGCTTATTTTGAAATAAAATGGTTTGGAAATAGCAAAGTGCTACTTGTATTTATGGCCCTATAACTTGCAAAAAAAGCAAAGAACATGTAAACATTGGGTATTTCTAAACTCAGGACAAAATTTATAAACTATTTATCATGGGTGTTTTTGGTGGTTGTAGATGAGTAACAGATTTTGGGGGTCAAAGTTAGAAAAAGTGTGCTTTTTTCCATTTTTTACTCATATTTTATATTTTTTTTATAGTAAATTATAGGATATGATGAAAAATAATGGTATCTTTAGAAAGTCCATTTAATGGCGAGAAAAACGGTATATAATATGTGTGGGTACAGTAAACGAGTAAGAGGAAAATTACAGCTAAACACAAACACAGCAGAAATGTAAAAATAGCCCTGGTCCCAAACGGACAGAAAATGGAAAAGTGCTGTGGTCATTAAGGGATTAATGTACACTACTGTTACACCAGATATGAGTTGCACTGGTGTGACACTGTGCCCTGGCAGGCACTGAAACGCACACGTGTGAAGGAAACTGACTGCTATTATTTCACAGTCAAAAAAGTGTTGTTTTTTTTAAATGTACACTACTGTTACAACAGATATGAGTGGTGGCACTGGGCAAGTGGGCACAGTATACGCTGTGAGCCTGACACACACGCTGGCAGGCAGGCAACTGCAATTAGATTACACAGGAAAAAAACAAAAAAGCAGACTGATGTTCTAGCCCTAAAAAGGGCTTTTTGTGGTGCTGTCCTTACAGCAGAGATCAGATGAGTCCTTCAGGACTGTAGTGGACACTGAATACACTAGCCTAGCTATCGATTTCCCTATTAACCTCTTAAGGACATATGACGGAATTTTTCCGTCATAAAACAATTGAGCAAACTGAAAGCTGTGTCCTTAAAGGGTTAAATCAGCAGCAGCTACACTGTCCCCTCCTCTCACTAAGAATGCAGCTTCCGAATGAATCTAAAATGGATGCTGTCCAGGAGGTGGGAGGGTCTGCTGCTGATTGGCTGGAATGTGTCTGCTGACTGTGAGGTACAGGGTCAAAGTTTACTCAATGATGACGAATAGGGGGCCGACCGAACATCGCATATGTTCGCCCGCCGTGGCAAATGCGAACAAGCTATGTTCGCTGGGAACTATTCGCCGGCGAACTATTCGCGACATCACTATTCATCAGTCCACAGCACCTTTTTCCAAAATGAAGCTGGCTTGTCCAAGTGTGCATTTGCAAACTTCAAGCGACTCTGTTTGTGGCGTGTGTGCAGAAAAGGCTTCTTCTGCATCACTCTCCCATATGCTGAAGATGCACAGTAACACCGTCTGCAGCAAGATGATGTTGTAGGTCTTTGTAGGTGGTCTGTGGGCTGTTTTTGACCGTTCTCACCATCTTTGCCTTTGCCTCTCCGATATTTTACTTCTGGCCTTAACAAGAACTGTGCCTGTGGTCTTCCATTTCCTCACTATGTTCCTCACAGTGGACACTGACAGCTTAAATCTCTGCTATAGCTTTTTGTAGCATTCCCCTAAACCATGATGTTGAACAATCTTTGTTTTCAGGTCATTTGAGAGTTGTTTTGAGGCCCCCATTTTGCCCCTCTTCAGAGGAGAGTCAAAGAGAACAACAACATGCAATTGGCCACCTTAAATACCTTTTCTCATAATTGGATGCACCTGTCTATGAAGTTCAAGGCTTAAAGGGACCTATAACACCTTCTAAAAATTGTTTGAACTAACTTATACTTACTAATAATAACAAACTAAGCATTAACCCCTATCCTTGATGCTCAGTTTACCCCAAACAGTTCAAGAAGAGCATCTTCAATCAGACTGCTGATCCGGTGCTTGGTAATGCTATGTATGCTGCAATGTTGTAATGCACGTTGCTCACGGGAACAGCAGTCAGGTGATGTGCATGGCAGATAATTGTACAAATCAAGTTCAGAATGCTCCCTCACTGTGGTGCTAACTGAGTGCTGTATAAACATCATATGTGCCTCATATTTATATAAATAAACATTCAGTTTGTTCATTCATTGTTTTAAATTCAAAGCAATCAAAACTTTCTGCATTAAATACTTCTGCACTATTGAGTGCACAGCTAGAGGAATGTTTGTTTTAGCTAATAGCAGTCTACACCGGGAGGAGGAAGGAGGGGAATGCTCCGTGTGAAGAAGTAAGGCAGCTGAAAAACTTACATTTTAATTGCTAGAAGATTTATGCACTTAGTGCAATAGCAAGCTACACCGGGAGGAGTGGGGAAGAGGAAGGAGGGTCATGCTCCGTGGGGAGAAGGCAGGCAGCTGAATAACCCTGTATTTACATTTTACTAGAAGATTTATGCACTGTGTAAGCATCTTTTTAATGTCTAATCCATAAAATGGCTTATTGTCTTTTGAAGTAAAATGTAAATACAGCGTTATTCAGCTGCCTGCCTTCTCCCCACGGAGCATGCCCCTCCTTCCTCTTCCCCACTCCTCCCGGTGTAGCTTGCTATTAGCTAAAACAAACATTCCTCTAGCTGTGCACTCAATAGTGCAGAAGTATTTCTAACGCAGAAAGTTTTGATTGCTTTGATTATAAAACAATGAATGGACAAACTGAATGTTTATTTATATAAATATGAGGCACATACGATGTTTATACAGCGCTCAGCACCACAGTGAGGGAGCATTCTGATAATCCTCTTAACTTTATTTATACAATTATCTGCCATGCACATCACCTGACTGCTGTGCCTGTGAGCAACGTGCGTTACAACATGGCAGCATACATAGCAGCATTGAGCTCAGCATCACCATTCTGTTTGACAACACTCTTCTTGAATATACTGGGGGTAAGCTTCACAGACTGCCTAAAAATCCTTTTTTACTAGATTTAGAGTACATTTATGAATTAAAGGGACAGTCTAGACCCAATATTTATTCTTTATTACTTATTGTTACATACCAGACAAGCATCTTGCAACAGGTTCCACATCTATAAGCTTGTAAGCAGTACATGAAACTTTTAAATAATCATCGTTTGTTAGCAACTGAAAATGGCCACCATGCTCCGCCCACAGCTTTCTTCTTGTCTAGTTAGCCTTTTTCTTGTATGACAGTTTAGCAGTGCACGTTTTAATATTTTTCAGTTAGCTATTTAAAATTCTGCATGTGCAACTGGAAATGCAGGGGACATTTATTGTAGGCGGACCAGCATCAGTACTAACAACTATTAATAGTTATTGTGGCTGTCAATTGGCAGTTCTGTTTGCTTTTTACTTGTGCATTTTTTCTACTGTGAGTTATTATCATATAAATAATCTTTATATTCTTCTGGTAAGAAAATGTATTTTCTTCAATTATTGATTAAAAAAAAAAGTTATGTAAAAACCAATATGAACTTGTTTTCTTTGCATTATTTGAAGTCTTAATACACTGCATATTTTTTGTTTTTTTGACCAGTTGTCAATTTCATATACACACACACACATCAGAGGCGTACTGACCATTCAGCAAAGTCGGCCCTTGACCAAGGGCACGGCACTCAAGAGGGCCTCTTGTCACTGTAGTAAATTTAATACCAGACATACATCTACAACATAATCGCGTTTGTAATGTGTCTGTCGCGCGCAGCCTGCAGCGCGAGGCAGCTTTAGGAGCTCCAGCTCTCAGCCGTAACATAACAGCTAAGAGCTGGAGCTCCTGAAGCTTCAAGCATCTGCCACATATTGAGCCGGAGCGCGATCGGTTCTCCGCCTCCATATGAGGCCAGATGCCTGATCGTTACAGACAATGACACTGTTTGTGTCACCGTCTGTAACGATCTTCTGCTGGTGCCGGCGGGAGGTGTAGGCTGGAGGAGGGTAGGCGGCTCAGCAGCGGAGGGGGGAGGGAGTGGGAGTGCCCTACTACAGAAAAAAAAAAAAAAGGCAGGGAGGGATGGGGCAGCTACACTACAGAAAAGGGGTTTAGGGGTGGTGAGGTGGTGGGACCACTACACTACAGAAAAAATAAAAAAATAAATTAAAAAAAAGGTGTTTATAGGTAATGGCAGACATCTGCCAGTACCTAAAATCGTGACAATAGAGGGGGGAGGGTTAGAGAGCTGTTTGAGGGGGGATCAGAGACAGAGGGATAGGGACAGGTACAGAAGGATAGGGACAGCGGTATAGGGACAGAGGGACAGGGACAGATAGATAGGGATAGATTGACCTCATTTTAACAAAAAAAAACTGGGCAGGCTTATCGCCTAGTCATTAATCAAAATAATTCTATTTATTTTTATTTTTTTCAACTAAATTAGGAAAAATTACTATTCAAAATGTTTGTACAGGGGTTTGGTGGAGTGCTCTCTGTTAGCTCAGCTCACTCAGCAGTCTTAGAAGGGGAAACTGTGGTATTGTGGATCACTCTCTGTCGGCTATCTTTGTGCAGTGTGCAGATGTACAGCCCTGGGCTGGCACTCAGCCACAACATCACAGCCCAGTCTATAATATGACCAGGAGAGAATCCGCAGAGGTGTAGGTGCCCCATAATCACCCACTAAGTATGGGTGGTGGAGGGAGTGTTACTGATTTCTGCGGAGTGTTTTCATTTAGACTTTACCCACACATGCAAGGACACACACATATGCATTCATATACACACACATAGATATACACATATATTATTACAAATATTTAGTTACTAGTTATTAAACTATAACATTTAAAAAAATATATAAAAGCACACACACACATATATATATATATATATATATATATATATATATATATATATATATATATATATATATATTATACACTGAGGTAGAACCAGCTGCTACGGATATAGATGCTTTGGACAGGGTCCCCACACAAACAAAATATACTGTGGTGGAAACCCTGCTGCACGGAAATTTCAAAAGATAATTTCTTACAACAAGAAAAGGCACAAGGAAACCGTACCCAGCAACCCCATATAAAGCCCAATAATAAAAACAAGAGAATATCAGTCTCCAAAAAGCCCACTGTGACACAATATGCACTTAAATAGCAATTTATTAGGGCAAATTATAAGACAAAAACGTCAAAAATAAAAATACAAAACCAAGGAGCCTAGAACAGGGATCCCTGCTAGTTTTGGAGACTGATAATCTCTTGTTTTTACTATTGGGCTGTATATGGGGTTGCTGGGTAAGGTTTCCTTGTGCCTTTTCTTGCTGTGAGATTATATATATATAACATAATTTATGCTTACCTGATAAATTCCTTTCTCCTGTAGTGTGATCAGTCCACGGGTCATCATTACTTCTGGGATATTAACTCCTCCCCAACAGGAAGTGCAAGAGGATCACCCAGCAGAGCTGCTATATAGCTCCTCCCCTCTACGTCACACCCAGTCATTCGACCAAGAACCAACGAGAAAGGAGAAGCTAAAGGGTGCAGTGGTGACTGGAGTATAATTTAAAAATTTAGACCTGCCATAAAAAACAGGGCGGGCCGTGGACTGATCACACTACAGGAGAAAGGAATTTATCAGGTAAGCATAAATTATGTTTTCTCCTGTTAAGTGTGATCAGTCCACGGGTCATCATTACTTCTGGGATACCAATACCAAAGCAAAAGTACACGAATGACGGGAGGGAGAGGCAGGATCTTTATACAGAAGGAACCACTGCCTGAAGAACCTTTCTCCCAAAAATAGCCTCCGAAGAAGCAAAAGTGTCAAATTTGTAAAATTTGGAAAAAGTATGAAGCGAAGACCAATGAAGCGAAGACCAAGTTGCAGCCTTGCAAATCTGTTCAACAGAGGCCTCATTCTTAAAGGCCCAAGTGGAAGCCACAGCTCTAGTGGAATGAGCTGTAATTCTTTCAGGAGGCTGCTGTCCAGCAGTCTCATAGGCTAAACGTATTATGCTACGAAGCCAAAAAGAGAGAGGTAGCCGAAGCTTCCTGACCTCTCCTCTGACCAGAGTAAACGACAAACAGGGAAGATGTTTGTCGAAAATCTTTAGTTGCCTGTAAATAAAATTTTAGGGAACGAACTACATCTAGATTGTGCAGAAGTCGTTCCTTCTTTGAGGAAGGATTAGGACACAAGGATGGAACAACAATCTCCTGATTGATATTCCTGTTAGTGACTACCTTAGGTAAGAACCCAGGTTTAGTACGCAGAACTACCTTATCCGAGTGAAAAATCAGATAAGGAGAATCACAATGTAAGGCTGATAACTCAGAGACTCTTCGAGCCGAGGAAATAGCCATTAAAAATAGAACTTTCCAAGATAACAATTTTATATCAACGGAATGAAGGGGTTCAAACGGAACGCCCTGTAAAACGTTAAGAACAAGGTTTAAACTCCATGGCGGAGAAATATTTTTAAACACAGGCTTAATCCTGGCCAAAGCCTGACAAAAAGCCTGAACGTCTGGAACTTCTGACAGACGTTTGTGTAACAAAATGGACAGAGCTGAGATCTGTCCCTTTAAAGAACTAGCGGATAAACCCTTTTCTAAACCCTCTTGTAGAAAAGACAATATCCTAGGAATCCTAACCTTACTCCAAGAGTAACCCTTGGATTCGCACCAATATAGGTATTTACGCCATATTTTATGATAAATCTTTCTGGTAACAGGCTTCCTAGCCTGTATCAGGGTATCAATTACTGACTCAGAGAATCCACGTTTTGATAAAATCAAGCGTTCAATCTCCACGCAGTCAGCTTCAGAGAAATTAGATTTTGATGTTTGAAAGGACCCTGAATCAGAAGGTCCTGTCTCAGAGGCAGAGACCAAGGTGGACAGGATGACATGTCCACTAGATCTGCATACCAGGTCCTGCGAGGCCACGCAGGCGCTATTAGAATTACTGATGCTCTCTCCTGTTTGATTCTGGCGATCAATCGAGGAAGCATCGGAAAGGGTGGAAACACATAAGCTCTCCCGAAGGTCCAAGGTGCTGTCAAAGCATCTACTAGGGCCGCTCCCGGATCCCTGGATCTGGACCCGTAACGAGGAAGCTTGGCGTTCTGTCGAGACGCCATGAGATCTATCTCTGGTTTGCCCCAACGTCGAAGTATTTGGGCAAAAACCTCCGGATGAAGTTCCCACTCCCCCGGATGAAAAGTCTGACGACTTAGGAAATCCGCCTCCCAGTTCTCCACTCCCGGAATGTGGATTGCTGAGAGATGGCAAGAGTGAGACTCTGCCCAACGAATTATCTTTGATACTTCCATCATCGCTAGGGAGCTTCTTGTTCCTCCTTGATGGTTGATGTAAGCTACAGTCGTGATGTTGTCCGACTGAAATCTGATGAACCCCCGAGTTGTTAACTGGGGCCAAGCCAGAAGGGCATTGAGAACTGCTCTCAATTCCAGAATGTTTATTGGCAGGAGACTCTCCTCCTGAGTCCATGATCCCTGAGCCTTCAGGGAATTCCAGACAGCGCCCCAACCTAACAGGCTGGCGTCTGTTGTTACAATTGTCCAATTTGGCCTGCTGAATGGCATCCCCTTGGACAGATGTGGCCGAGAAAGCCACCACAGAAGAGAATTTCTGGTCTCTTGATCCAGATTCAGAGTGGGGGACAAATCTGAGTAATCCCCATTCCACTGACTTAGCATGCACAATTGCAGCGGTCTGAGGTGTAGGCGTGCAAAGGGGACTATGTCCATTGCCGCTACCATTAAGCCGATCACCTCCATACATTGAGCCACTGACGGGTGTTGAATGGAATGAAGGACACGGCAGGTGTTTTGAAGTTTTGTTAACCTGTCTTCTGTCAGGTAAATCTTCATTTCTACAGAATCTATAAGAGTCCCCAAGAAGGGAACTTTTGTGAGTGGAACGAGAGAACTCTTCTTTTCGTTTACCTTCCACCCATGCGATCTTAGAAATGCCAGTACAAACTCTGTATGAGACTTGGCAGTTTGAAAGCTTGAAGCTTGAATCAGGTATGGAGCTACCGAGATTCCTCGCGGTCTTAGTACCGCCAGAAGAGCCCCCAGAACCTTTGTGAAGATTCTTGGAGCCGTAGCCAACCCGAATGGAAGAGCTACAAACTGGTAATGCCTGTCTAGGAAGGCAAACCTTAGATACCGGAAATGATCTCTGTGAATCGGTATGTGAAGGTAAGCATCCTTTAAATCCACTGTGGTCATGTACTGACCCTTTTGGATCATGGGTAGGATTGTCCGAATAGTTTCCATTTTGAACGATGGAACTCTTAGGAATTTGTTTAGGATCTTTAAATCCAAGATTGGTCTGAAGGTTCCTTCTTTCTTGGGAACCACAAACAGATTTGAGTAAAACCCCTGTCCGTGTTCCGACCGCGGAACCGGATGGATCACTCCCATTAGTAAAAGATCTTGTACACAGCGTAGAAACGCCTCTTTCTTTATCTGGTTTGTTGACAAACTTGACAGATGGAATCTCCCTTTTGGAGGAGAGGACTTGAAGTCCAGAAGATATCCCTGAGATATGATCTCTAACGCCCAGGGATCCTGGACATCTCTTGCCCAAGCCTGGGCGAAGAGAGAAAGTCTGCCCCCCACTAGATCCGTTCCCGGATCGGGGGCCCTCAATTCATGCTGTCTTAGGGGCAGCAGCAGGTTTTCTGGCCTGCTTGCCCTTGTTCCAGGACTGGTTAGGTCTCCAGCCTTGTCTGTAGCGAGCAACAGCTCCTTCCTGTTTTGGTGCAGAGGAAGTTTATGCTGCTCCTGTCTTGAAATTACGAAAGGAACTAAAATTAGACTGTCTAGCCTTCGGCTTGGCTCTGTCTTGAGGCAGGGCGTGTCCTTTACCTCCTGTAATGTCAGCGATAATTTCCTTCAAACCGGGCCCGAATAAGGTCTGCCCTTTGAAAGGTATGTTGAGTAACTTAGATTTAGAAGTAACATCAGCTGACCAGGATTTTAGCCACAGTGCTCTGCGTGCCTGAATGGCGAATCCGGAATTCTTAGCCGTAAGTTTAGTTAGATGTACAACGGCATCTGAAACAAATGAATTAGCTAGCTTAAGTGTTTTAAGCTTGTTTGAAATTTCCTCTATAGTTATTGAGTCAAGAGTCTCTTCCAGGGACTCGGACCAAAAGGCTGATGCGGCCGTGACAGACGCAATACATGCAAGAGGTTGCAATATAAAACCTTGTTGAACAAACATTTTCTTAAGGTAACCTTCTAATTTTTTATCCATTGGATCAGAAAAAGCACAGCTATCCTCCACCGGGATAGTGGTACGCTTAGCCAGAGTCGAAACCGCTCCCTCCACCTTAGGGATCGTCTGCCATAAGTCCCGTGTGGTGGCGTCTATTGGAAACATTTTTCTAAATACAGGAGGGGGGGGAAAGGGCACACCGGGCCTATCCCACTCCTTAGTAATTATCTCTGTAAGCCTCTTAGGTATAGGAAATACGTCAGTACTCGCCGGTACCGCATAGTATCTATCCAGCCTACATAATTTCTCTGGAATTGCAACGGTGTTACAATCATTCAGAGCCGCTAATACCTCCCCTAACAGTACGCAGAGGTTTTCAAGCTTAAACTTAAAATTAGAAATGTCTGAATCCACTCTAATGGGATCAGAACCGTCACCTGCAGATTGAAGCTCTCCGTCCTCATGTTCCGCATACTGTGACCCAGTATCTGACATGGCCCTAGTATTATCAGTGCACTCTGTTCTCACCCCAGAGTGGTCCCGCTTCCCTCTAAGTTCTGGTAATTTAGACAAAACCTCAGTCATAACATTAGCCATGTCCTGCAATGTGATTTGTAATGGCCGCCCTGAAGTACACGGCGTTACAATATCACGCACCCCCTGAGCGGGAGATGCAGGTACTGACACGTGAGGGGAGTTAGTCGGCATAACTTTCCTCTCGTTGTCTGGTGAATGTTGTTCAATTTGTACAGATTGACTTTTATTTAAAGTAGCATCAATACAATTAGTACATAAATTTCTATTGGGCTCCACTTTGGCTTTAGCACATATAGCACAGAGATATTCCTCTGAGTCAGACATGTTTAACACACTAGCAAATAACCAGCAAACTTGGAAATACTTTTCAATTCACTTTTATAAATAGTATGAAAAAAACAAAACGCACTGTGCCTTTAAGAAGCACAGAAAGATATGACAGTTAAGTACAATAAAACAGATAATTTTATGAAAACAAACTTTTTTCCCAGTAAAAATACAATTTTAGCAAAGGATTTTTCCCATTAGTAATGGATAACTAGCCCTTTAATAGCAGAAAAAAAGTACAGAATGTAACGTTTTTTATCACAGTCAAGCACAATCTCACAGGTCTGCTGTGAGTGATTACCTCCCTCAAAATAACTTTTGAAGACCCCTGAGCTCTGTAGAGACGAACTGGATCATGCAGGGAAGAAGAACAGACTTGTGACTGAATTTTTGATGCGTAGTAAAAGCGCCAAATTCAGCCCCTCCCCCTCACACACAACAGTGAGGGAGATCAGTAAACTGTCATAAATCAAACAAAATGCCCGCCAAGTGGATAAAACTAATGCCCAAATAAGTTTTCACCCAGTACCTCAGAAAAATAAACGATTTCACATGCAAGCAAAAAACGTTTAACATCAATAAATGTATTTGTCATAAAAAGCCTGCTGCAAGCCGTTTTTACTGCAAAATAGGCTAAAGCTTTATGTAAACAGTATTATTTCAGTGAAATGCCATTCCCCAGAATACTGAAGTGAAAATATACATACATGACAGCCTGATACCAGTTGCTACTACTGCATTTAAGGCTGAACTTACTTTATATAGGTATTTGCAGTATTTTCTAGTCAATTCCATTCTCAGAAAATAATATGCTGCTACATACCTCTTTGCAGGTGAACCTGCCCGCTGTCCCCTGATCTGAAGTTTGCCTCACTCCTCAGATGGCCGAGAACAGCAACATGATCTTAACTACTCCAGTTAAAATCATACAGAAAAACTCAGGTAGATTCTTCTTCAAATTCTCCCTGAGAAGGAACAACACACTCCGGTGCTGTTTTAAAATAACAAACTTTTGATTGAAGTTATAAAAACGAAGTAAAATCACCACAGTCCTCTCACACATCCTATCTATTAGTTGGGTGCAAGAGAATGACTGGGTGTGACGTAGAGGGGAGGAGCTATATAGCAGCTCTGCTGGGTGATCCTCTTGCACTTCCTGTTGGGGAGGAGTTAATATCCCAGAAGTAATGATGACCCGTGGACTGATCACACTTAACAGGAGAAATATATATATATATATATATATATATATATATATATATATATATATATATATATATATATATATATACATATACATACACACATATACATACACACATTCACACACATACATACATAATTAAAATATACACACAGATTCATACACACACACTTTCATACACACACACGCACACATACATACACACGCACACATACATACACAAACTTTTATACACATACACACATACATACACACACTTTTATACACATACACACATACATACACACACTTTTATACACATACATACACACATACACACACTTTTATACACATACATACACTTTCATACATACGCACACACACACACACACGCATATATAAATACACATTTTAATATATAGAAAAAAAATCATTTAACAGTTTTAGGAAGGTAAAGCAGCTCAATTAAGTTACAGACCTTCCTCCTGAGACACTTTATTTCTTTAGACAGGCAAGCACGTTAATAGTTAAAATAAAAGTGTTTTTTTTTTTTAACACAGTAAAGGGTTGGCCAGAGACAATAAAGCTGCCCTAACAGATCCAATTCTCTTGTGTTACTGTTTTGCTCTGCAGCAGCGGCAGCACCTTGTCACACAAATCATCTAGCCCTAAAGCTGTCACATCGCACAGCGCAGGAACTCATCAGATTAGCAGCTACGGAACACACAGGACCCACAAGGTTTCAAATTTCAAGGAACTAGCTCTGTGTGCTTTGCTCTCTGACTGCTTGCCCCATTCCTGTGCATACCGAGGGCAGCTTCTGTCTTCCAATCTATGTTCTAGTGGAGCAGACATGGGGAATAGGGGGAGTGCTCTGAGTAAAAAGAATCATACAGCATAGATAGCTACAGCAGCGTGCAGTCTTTTACCAGTCTCTGCCTGCCTTACCCTGCGCATAGCTGCATATTGACAGCACTGAAGGCAGGAGGGAGCCTGCATGTTGCTAAAAACATGGCTATGTGATAAATATTAAAATGAATTGTTAGGCTTCCCCCCGCCTTGTCCAGCCAATTGCGGCCATGAAAATCCCTCCAGTCCCAACCTTTTACTACCTGTAAGCAGAGCGGTCTCCCTCTGCTCATACTATCCACAGCCTGACACAAAAGGATTACAAATCCAGCAAACTGAGACACACACCTCTATACTAGTATAGCGTTATCCTTGCAGAGCCATAAACAATCACCAGTTCATCCGGAACTAAACTTTTTAAATACAGGTTTTGGGGAATGATTAGGCAGCGGCACTCTTATGCATAAACTGCGCATGTGCAAAGCGGCGTGTACATGTTAAAACTAATTTACGAGTCAATCATTATTGGCCACAACAAGACATACACAACTATATACCAAGCGGTGGGCGGAGCTTAGCTTCCATTTTCAACTGTTAACTAGCAATGTATATTTAAACATTCCCTGCACTTTATAGAAGCAGAGAGATGAGGGACATGTTAAAAATGGCTTGTCTGGCATTTAAAAGTAAGTTAATAAAACAATATATTTAGCCTAGACTGTCCCTTTAAAAGCAGAAGTTAGTTTGCAGAATTTTCAGCAGGTGTTTAGTGTCCCTTTAATGGGCTCACCAAACCAATTGTGTGTTCCAATTAATCAGTGCTAGGTAGTTACAGGTATTCAAATCAACAAAATAACAAGGGTGCCCAAATTTATGCACCTGTCTAATTTTGTTTTGATGCATATTGCACATTTTCTGTTAATCCAATAAACCTAATTTCACTACTGAAATATTACTGTGTCCTTCAGTTATTTGATAAATCAAAATGAAATTGCTGATCCAAACACCCAATTATTTATAAAGGAAAATCATGGAAATTGTCAGGGTGCCTAAACTTTTGTATAAGACTGTAGGTTACTATAGTATGCAGCCAATAGCTCTTTGGAATATAACAGTGTTTTTCACTTCCATTTCTAACAGGCGTTGAAAAGCTCTCAATTTCAGACTGGAATTACAGGAAAGGAGGACAAAATAAACAATGTAAGTATATTGAAGACATTTTATATATACTGTATATAAGATCTAGCAATTCACATTACCGTCTCAATGTGTAGAAACTGAGATAACACTGGTAATACTGCACCCTTTCATGTATTATACAACATACTGCAAACAAGAGCAGCACTGTTTCTCTTCATCCTACAGCCCTTTTATCTACACAATACTAAACAGAAAAACTTGCTGATAGCGTCTATTACAGACTTGAAAAGATTATCAGTCCTTTTTTTTCCCCCAAAAATTATTTTTTAAAGGTTTTTGTAAATACATTTCTTTCATGTAATTGGCAAGAGTCCATGAGCTAGTGACATATGGGATATACATTCCTACCAGGAGGGGCAAAGTTTCCCAAACCTCAAAATGCCTATAAATACCGCCCCCCGACCACACCCACAATTCAGTTTTTACAAACTTTGCCTCCTATGGAGGTGGTGAAGTAAGTTTGTGCTATATTTCTACGTTGATATGCGCTTCTCAGCATGCTGAAGCCCGGTTCCTCTCAGAGTGCAGTGAATGACAGAGGGATGTGAAGGGAGTATTACCTATTGAATACAATGGTCATCCTAACGGGAATCTATTTCATAGGTTCTCTGTTATTGGTCGTAGAGATTCATCTCCTACCTCCCTTTTCAGATCGACTCTACTGAGTCTCGTTTCAGTACTGGTTTGGCTATCTACTTTAGTGTCTTTTGGTAAGTATGTTTTTCTTTTATTTAAGACACTCTCAGCTATGGTTTGGCACTTTATATGTAAAGTTCTAAATATAATGTTTGTAATTATATTTGCCATGATTCAGGTTAATCAGTATATTTCCTTCTTACAGACTGTCAGTTTCATTTTTTGGGAAATGCATATATAAAAATATATATAAATTAAAAAAAAAAATTCTTACCTGAAAATTTTTCAAATTGACTTTCTTTTCTAAATTGCGGGTTGTTAGGCTCGCGGGAGCGCAAAATGCTATAATTTATTGCGTCATTCTTGGCGCGAGACTTTTTTGGCTCGAGAATTACGTTTGTTGACGTAATTTCATCATTTCCGGAATCTTAGTTGTCGCCGAGAGTTTTTCACGTACTTGCGTCATCTATGACGCTCGTGTTTGTTGCAGACGTTCTTGGCACCAAAAAATATTTTGTCAGTTGTGGGCGTCATTCTTGACGCCAGATTTTTGACATTATTTAAGTCCTTATTTCATTTTGCTTCTGGTTTCCAGAGGCTTATTTTGTTTGCATTTTTTCCCATTCCTGAAACTGTCATATAAGGAAATAGAAAAAATAACATATAAAGCAAAATTATCAATTACATATTGCAAGATGTCTCAAGCTGACCCTGTATCAGAATCTACTACTGGAATCCTGCTGCCTGATGTCGGTTCTACCAAAGCTAAGTGCATGTGTTATAAACTTGTGGTAACTGTTCCTCCGGCTGTAGTTTGTGCTAGTTGTCATGATAAACTTTCAAAAGCAGACAATATTTCCATTAGTAGTAATCCATTACCTGTTGTTGTTCCTTCAACATCTAATGTTCAGGATATTCCTGTTAATGTGAGAGAATTTGTTTCTAATTCCATTCAGAAGGCTTTGTCTGTCATACAACCTTCTAATAAACGTAAAAGGTCTTTTAAAACTTCTGAATTTTTAAATGACCAACAGCATTCTGATTTATCTATCTCTGATGAGGATCTATCTAGTTCAGAAGATTCTACCTCAGATATTGAAACTGACAAATCCTCATATTTATTTAAAATGGAGTATATTCGTTCCTTATTAAAAGAGGTGTTGATTGCATTAGATATGGAGGAGACTAGTCCTCTTGATATTAAAACCAGTAAACATTTAAATTCGGTTTTTAAGGTTTTTAAACATCATGTAGTTATTCCAGAGGTTTTTCCAGTTCCTGATGCTATTTCAGATGTAATTTCTAGGGAATGGAATAGACTGGGTACTTCTTTTACTCCTTCTTCAAGGTTTAAGAAACTGTATCCTTTGCCGACTGATAGATTGGAGTTTTGGGAAAAGATCCCCAAAGTTGATGGGGCCATCTCTACTCTTGCTAAACGTACTACTATTCCTACGGCAGATAGTACTTCTTTTAAAGATCCTTTAGATAGGAAACTTGAATCTTTTCTAAGGAAGGCTTATTTATGTTCAGGTCATCTTCTTAGGCCTGCTATTTCTTTGGCTGATGTTGCTGCTGCTTCAACTTTTTGGTTGGAAACTTTAGCACAACAAGTACCAGATCATAATGTGTATAGCATTGTTAAGTTAATTCAACATGTTAATAATTTCATTTGTGATGCCATTTTGATATCATTAGAATTGATGTCAGATATATGTATTTAGCTATATTAGCTAGAAGAGCTTTATGGCTTAAATCTTGGAATGCTGATATGACTTCTAAATCAACGTTGCTATCTCTCTCTTTCCAAGGTAATAAATTATTTGGTTCTCAGTTGGATTCTATTATTTCAACTGTCACTAGGGGGAAGGGAGCTTTTTGCCTCAGGATAAAAAATCTAAGGGTAAATTTAGGGCTGCTAACCGTTTTCGTTCCTTTCGTCAAAATAAGAAACAGAAACCTGACCCTTCCCCTAAGTGAACGGTTTCCAATTGGAAGCCTTCTCCAGTCTGGAATAAATCCAAGCCATTTAAAAAATCAAAATCAGCCCCCAAGTCCGCATGAAGGTGCGGCCCTCATTCCAGCGCAGCTGGTAGGGGGCAGACTAAGATTTTACAAGGATGTTTGGATCAATTCAATCCAAAATCATTGGTTTCAGAACATTATTTCTCAAGGGTACAGAATAGGTTTCAAAGTAAGACCGCCTGTGAGAAGTTTCTTTCTCTCACGCATTCCAGTGAACCCAGTAAAGGCTTAGGCTTTCCTGAAGTGTGTTTCAGACCTAGAGTTATCTGGGGTAATTGTGCCAGTTCCTTTTCAGGAACGGGGTCTGGGGTTTTATTCAAATCTTTTCATTGTTCCAAAGAAGGAGAATTCTTTCAGACCAGTTCTGGATCTAAAAATGTTGAATCGTTATGTAAGAATACCAACATTCAAGATGGTGACTATAAGGACTATTCTGCCTTTTGTTCAGCAAGGGCATTATATGTCCACAATAGACTTACAGGATGCATATCTTCATATTCCGATTCATCCAGATCACTATCAGTTCCTGAGATTCTCTTTTCTAGACAAGCATTACCAATTTGTTGCTCTTCCTTTTGGCCTAGCAACAGCTCCAAGGATCTTTTCAAAGGTTCTCGGTGCCCTACTCTCTTTAATCAGAGAGCGGGGTATTGCGGTGTTTCCTTATTTGGACGATATCTTGGTACTTGCTCAGTCTTTACAGTCTGCAGAATCTCACACGAATCAACTAGTGTTGTTTCTTCAAAGACATGGTTGGAGGATCAATTTACCAAAAAGTTCCTTGATTCCTCAGACAAGGGTAACCTTTTTAGGATTCCAAATAGATTCAGTATCCATGACTTTGTCTCTATCAGTTTCAATCATTCCCTTCAGTAGCTATGTGCATGGAGGTTTTAGGTCTCATGACTGCAGCATCGGACGCGATCCCCTTTGCTCGTTTTCACATGAGGCCTCTTCAGCTTTGTATGCTGAGCCAATGGTGCAGGGATTATACAAAGATATCACAATTAATATCCTTAAATCCCAATGTTCGACTATCTCTGACTTGGTGGTTAGATCACCATCGTTTAGTTCAAGGGGCTTCTTTTGTTCGTCCAGCTTGGACTGTGATCACAACAGATGCGAGTCTTTCAGGTTGGGGTGCTGTCTGGGGATCTTTGACAGCGCAGGGGGTTCGGAAATCTCAAGAGGCGAGATTACCAATCAATATTTTTGAACTCCGTGCGATTCTCAGAGCTCTTCAGTTTTGGCCTCTTCTGAAGAGAGAACCATTTATTTGTTTTCAGACAGACAATGTCACAACCGTGGCATATGTCATTCATCAAGGTGGGACTCACAGTCCTCAAGCTATGAAAGAAGTATCTCGGATACTTGCATGGGCGGAATCCAGCTCCTGTTTAATTTCTGCGGTCCATATCCCAGGTATAGACAATTGGGAAGCGGATTATCTCAGTCGCCAGACTTTACATCTGGGAGAGTGGTCTCTTCACCCAGATGTGTGTTTTCAGATTGTTCAGATGTGGGGGCTTCCAGAAATAGATCTGATGGCTTCTCATCTAAACAGGAAACTTCCCAGGTATCTGTCCAGGTCCAGGGATCCTCAGGCGGAAGTAGTGGATGCGTTGACACTTCCTTGGAGTTTTCAACCTGCTTATATCTTTCCGCCTCTAGTTCTTCTTCCAAGAGTGATTTCCAAAATCATAATGGAGCATTCATTTGTACTGCTGGTGGCTCCAGCATGGCCTCACAGGTTTTGGTATGCGGATCTTGTTCGGATGTCCAGTTGCCAACCTTGGCCACTTCTGTTAAGGCCAGACCTTCTATCTCAAGGCCCATTTTTCCATTAGGATCTCAAATCATTAAATTTGAAGGTATGGAGATTGAACGCTTAGTGCTTAGTCATAGAGGTTTCTCTGACTCAGTGATTAATACTATGTTGCAGGCTCGTAAATCTGTGTCTAGGAAGATTTATTACAGAGTTTGGAAGACTTTCATTTCATGGTGTTCTTCTCATAAATTCTCTTGGCATTCTTTTAGAATTCCTAGAATTTTACAGTTTCTTCAGGATGGTTTAGATAAGAGTTTGTCTGCAAGTTCCTTGAAAGGACAAATCTCTGCTCTTTCTGTTCTGTTCCACAGGAAAATTGCTAATCTTCCTGATATTCATTGTTTTGTACAGGCTTTGGTTCATATCAAGCCTGTCATTAAGCCAATCTCTCCTCCTTGGAGTCTTAATTTGGTTTTGAGGGCTTTACAGGCTCCTCCGTTTGAGCCTATGCATTCTCTGGACATTACATTACTTTCTTGGAAAGTATTGTTCCTTTTGGCCATCTCTTCTGCTAGAAGAGTTTCTGAATTATCTGCTCTTTCTTGTGAGTCTCCTTTTCTGATTTTTCATCAGGATAAGGCGGTTTTGCGGACTTCATTTAAATTTTTACCTAAAGTTGTGAATTCAAACAACATTCGTAGAGAAATTGTTGTCCCTTCGTTGTGTCCTAATCCAAAGAATTCTCGGGAGAGATCTTTACATTCTTTGGATGTGGTTAGAGCTTTGAAATATTATGTTGAAGCTACTAAAGATTTCAGAAAGACTTCTAGTCTATTTGTTATCTTTTCTGGTTCTAGGAAAGGTCAGAAGGCTTCTGCCATTTCTTTGGCATCTTGGTTAAAGCTTTTGATTCATCATGATTATTTAGAGTCGGGTAAATCCCTGCCTCAGAGGATTACGGCTCATTCTACTAGGTCAGTTTCTACTTCCTGGGCTTTTAAGAATGAAGCTTCTGTTGATCAGATTTGCAAAGCAGCAACTTGGTCTTCTTTGCATAATTTTACTAAATTCTACCATTTTGATGTTTTCTCTTCTTCAGAAGCAGTTTTTGGTAGAAAAGTACTTCAGGCAGCTGTTTCAGTTTGATTCTTCTGCTTATAATTTCAGTTTTTTTCATTATAAAGATTAAAACTTTTGATTTGGGTTGTGGATTAATTTTTCAGTGGAATTGGCTGTCTTTATTTGTATCCCTCTCCCTCTAGTGACTCTTGTGTGGAGTTCCACATCCTTGGTATTTGCTATCCCATACATCATTAGCTCATGGACTCTTGCCAATTACACGAAAGAAAACATAGTTTATGTAAGAATTTACCTGATAAATTCATTTCTTTCATATTGGCAAGAGTCCATGAGACCCACCCTTTTTATGGTGTTTATGATTTTTTTGTATAAAGCACAATTATTCCAATTCCTTGTTGATGCTTTTGCTCCTTTCTTATCACCCCACTTCTTGGCTATTCGTTAAACTGAATTGTGGGTGTGGTGGGGGGTGTATTTATAGGCATTTTGAGGTTTGGGAAACTTTGCCCCTCCTGGTAGGAATGTATATCCCATACGTCACTAGCTCATGGACTCTTGCCAATATGAAAGAAATGATTTTATCAGGTAAATTCTTACATAAACTATGTTTTTTTATTAATCTTTGAACTGCCTGGAATAAACCTAACTCCCAATCTAATTAACCCCTTAGTGACCAGACTATTTTTCAAATTGCTATCCCATACGTCACTAGCTCATGGACTCTTGCCAATTACATGAAAGAAAACATAGTTTATGTAAGAATTTACCTGATAAATTCATTTCTTTCATATTGGCAAGAGTCCATGAGACCCACCCTTTTTATGGTGGTTATGATTTTTTTGTATAAAGCACAATTATTCCAATTCCTTGTTGATGCTTTCGCTCCTTTCTTATCACCCCACTTCTTGGCTATTCGTTAAACTGAATTGTGGGTGTGGTGGGGGGTGTATTTATAGGCATTTTGAGGTTTGGGAAACTTTGCCCCTCCTGGTAGGAATGTATATCCCATACGTCACTAGCTCATGGACTCTTGCCAATATGAAAGAAATTATTTTATCAGGTAAATTCTTACATAAACTATGTTTTTGTATTAATCTTTGAACTGTCTGGAATAAACCTAACTCCCAATCTAATTAACCCCTTAGTGACCAGACTATTTTTATTTTTCTTACCGTTTGTGACCAGGGCTATTTTTACATTACTGTGGTGTTTGTGTTTAGCTGTAACTTTCCTCTTACTCATTTACTGTACCTACACATATTATATACCGTTTTTCTCGCCATTAAATGGACTTTTTAAAGATACCATTATTTTCATCATATCCTATAACTTACTATAAAACATTTTATAAAATATGATGAAAAAATTAAAAAAGAAACACACTTTTTCTAACTTTGACCCCCAAAATCTGTTACACATCTACAACCACCAAAAAACACCCATGCTAAATAGTTTCTAAATTTTGTCCTGAGTTTAGAAATACCCAATGTTTACATGTTTTTTTTGCAACATTGCTATTTCCAAACCATTTTTTTTCAAAATTAGCAGTTACATTGTAACACTGTTATCTGTCAGAAACTCCTGAATAACCATTCACATGCATATATATATATATATATTTAGTAGACAACCCAAAGTATAGTTCTAGTCCCATTTTGGTATATTTCATGCCACTATTTCACAGCGAAATGCGATCAAATAAGAAAAACATTAACTTTTTCACAAACTTTAGGTTTCTTGCTGAAATTATTTACAAACAGCTTGTGCAATTATGGCACAAATGGCTGTAAATGATTCTCTGGGATACCCTTTGTTCAGAAATAGCAGACATATATGGCTTTGGCATTGCTTTTTGGTAATTAGAAGGCTGCTAAATGCCGCTGCGCACCACATTTGTATTATAAACAGCAGTGAAGGGGTTAATTAGGTAGCTTGTAGGGTTAATTTTAGCTTAAGTGTAGAGATCAGCCTCCCACCTGACACAACTCACCCCCTGATCCCTCCCTGACCCTTCTCAAACAGCTCTCTTTCCTCCCCCACCCCCAAAGTTCACACCCATCTTAAGTACTGGCAGAAAGTCTGCCAGTATAAAAATAAAAGTTTATTTTTAATAAATATATATATATATATATATATATATATATATATATATATATATATATATATATATATATATATATATATATATATAAATATATATATATATTATATATTCTGCAATGTAGCATCCTCCCTTACCCTCCAACCTCCCTGATACCCCCAAAACAGCTCTGTAACCCTTTCCCCTCTACCTATTAGCCACCATGCTAGGTACTGGCAGCTGTCTGCCAGTACCCAGTTTCTTATAACCTAGATTACGAGTTATGCATGCTTTAGGGAAATTAACACATGTAAAAAAAGTTGCATTATTTAACCCCTTTAGCGCAACCATTACAAGTTTTCAATCAGCTGGCTTGTGCATGAGATATGATGCTTTTAAGCTCCATACCACACAAAAAACAAGCGCTGGTTTTTTTGACGTGCTCGTGACACTTTCCTCATAGTCATCAATGGGGAGAGCGGGTCAGAAAAAAGTGTAACACCTGTGATCGTGGAAAGAAAAGCTCCGTGACGCAGCCCCATTGATATCTATGGGGAAAAAAAATACTGTTTAAACCTAACACCCTAACATAAACCCCACGTCTAAACACCGCTAATCTGCCACCCCCAACATCGTCGGCACCTATATAATGTTATTAACCCCTAAACTGCCGCCCCAGATATTGCCGCCACCTAAATAAAACTATTAACTCTTATCACCACCACTATACTAAAGTTATTAACCCCTATTCCCCTGCACCCCAACATCGACCACACTATAATACTATTAACCCCTATTTCGCCACTCCCCAACATTACCGCAACTAAATAAAGCTATTAACCCCTAAACCTCTGGCTTCCCACATCACTACCACTAAAAATAAAACTAAATAAAACTATTAACCCCTATCACCACCACTATACTAAAGTTATTAACCCCTATTCCCCTGCACCCCAACATCGACCACACTATAATACTATTAACCCCTATTTCACCACTCCCCAACATTACCGCAACTAAATAAAGCTATTAACCCCTAAACCTCTGGCTTCCCACATCACTACCACTAAAAAAAACCTATTAACCCCCAAACCACCAGCCCCCCACATCGCAACAACCTAAATTTACCGTAACGTAACCCTAACGAAACCCTAACCCAAACTGTAACCCTAACCCTAGCACCCCCTAACATTAACATAATTAAAATAGAGCTAAATTAAACTTACAATTATTAACTAAATAATTCCTATTTAAAACTAAATACATACTTACCTGTGAAATAAAACCTAAGCTAGCTACAATATAACTAATAAATATACTGTAGCTAGCTTAGGTTTTATTTTTATTTGACAGGTAAGTTTGTATTTATTTTAGTAAACAAAAAGAAACAGGAAAGGAGTTGCACACTACTGAGTTAATAAATTTGAATCACTTAAGAACAGGTGCTTCCTAGAAAAAGTACAAATGAAACAACATAGAAAAGGAAGTGGGAACTCCACAATAAGGAATTCCCAAAAGTCTAGGTAAATCCAGCACAACTGTAAAAATGACAAAACGATATAAATATTTATTAAATTAAATACATGCACAAAACACACATTCACATTCATACAGGGGATCCCGCACTAAAAATGGTATAGAGTACTGGCCAAAATTATCTGGTGCACCAGGGAAAATAGACGATAGTCAGTCCATTTTAAAAAATTGCTGATATTTGTAATCCAACAGGTGCAGCGTTAGTGCAAGAATAATGCAGTTATACAGTCCCCGGTGTATTTAGACCAGTCACTTCAGACTAAACCCCCAATGTCACTGAGTGAAATAATTGTGTTAGAGCATAGCATAGGAGGAGCAGGGAAAACACGCGTCTTTATTCACAGGTACTTTTTCCTCTTCAGAAGATAATACTCAGTGCACAAATGCATATCACATTTTCTACCTGTATTTGTTCACGCGGTCGCTCCTCCTAGCTGCATCACTCCCAAAGCGTCCAAACTTCAGGGGTAAGTGGAGATGAGCAGGGAATCCGCTGTAAAAAGAGGGGCTGCCAAGCACGATGAGTCCAAACGCTCGTTTCGCTCCTTCAGTCAGTGCAGCGTGGAGCTTCTTCCACCTGAAGTTTGGACGCTTTGGGAGTGATGCAGCTAGGAGGAGCGACCGCGTGAACAAATACAGGTAGAATATGTGATATGCATTTGTGCACTGAGTATTATCTTCTGAAGAGGAAAAAGTACCTGTGAATAAAGACGCGTGTTTTCCCTGCTCCTCCTATGCTATGCTCTAACACAATTATTTCACTCAGTGACATTAGGGGTTTAGTCTGAAGTGACTGGTCTAAATACACTGGGGACTGTATAACTGCATTATTCTTGCACTAACGCTGCACCTGTTGGATTACAAATATCAGCAATTTTTTAAAATGGACTGACTATCGTCTATTTTCCCTGGTGCACCATATAATTTTGGCCAGTACTCTATACCATTTTTAGTGCGGGATCCCCTGTATGAATGTGAATGTGTGTTTTGTGCATGTATTTAATTTAATAAATATTTATATCGTTTTGACATATAGGGGCCCATTTATCAAAGGGCTTGCGGACCTGATCCGACACTGCGGATCAGGTCCGCAAGACCTCGCTAAATGCGGAGAGCAATACGCTCTCCACATTTAACATTGCACCAGCAGCTCACAAGAGCTGCTGGTGCAACGCCGCCCCCTGCTGACTCGCGGCCAATCGGCCGCCAGCAGGGAGCTGTCAATCAACCCGATCGTATTCGATCTGGTTGATTTCCGGCGGTTCCTGTCCGCCTGCTCAGAGCAGGCGGACAGGGTTATGAAACAGCGGTCTTTAGACCGCTGCTTCATAACTTGTGTTTCTGGCGAGTCTGAAGACTCGCCAGAAACACGGCCCTTCAAGCTCCATACGGAGCTTGATAAATGGGCCTGATAGGCTTTTGTGCATTTATTCATTTTTACAGTTGTGCTGGATTTACCTAGACTTTTGGGAATTCCTTATTGTGGCGTTCCCACTTCCTTTTCTGTGTTGTTTCATTTGTATTTATTTTAACTAGGAAGACAGTAGTTATTAACTATTTACTAAAAATAAAAATTATTCCTATTTTAATACCCTTTAAAAAAAAAACACCCCAAAATAAAAAAGCCTAATTTAGAAAAAACTACCAAGGGCCCTTAAAAGTGCCTTTGGGGGCCCTTAAAAGGGCATTTTGTAGGGCATTGCCCAAAAGTAAACAGCTCTTTTGCTAAAAAAACAAACAAAAACCCAATAACAGTATACAAACCCCCACCCCTCAAACCCACAAATTAAAAGAAAGTAAAACCTAATCTACCTATTGCCCTGAAAAGGGCATTTGTATGGGCTTTGCCCTAAAAAGGGCATTTAGATCTTTTGCTGCCAAGCCCTAATCTAAAAATAAAAACCCACCCCAAAACGAAAAAAATACATTACACAAATTAACAAACAAATTATCAAAAATAATAACAATTATTCCTATTCTAATATCCATTTAAAAAAAAATGCCCCAAAATAAAAAACCTAATCTAGAATAAACTACCAATGGCCCTTAAAAGGGCATTTTGTAGGGCATTGCCCTAAAGATATCAGCTCTTTTTCTGAATTTTTTGTTTACAAACACCCACTAACATTACAAAACCCCACCCCAAAACTTAAGCTACCCATTGCCCTGAAAAGGGCATATAGATGGGCATTGCCCTTAAAAGGGCATTTAGCTCTTTTACAAGCCCAAACCCTAATCTAAAATAAAAACCCACCCAAAAAACCCTTAAAAAAACCCGGACAATCCACTTACAGTTTTTGAAGTCCCGCTTGAACGATCTTCATCCAGGCGTTGAGAAGTCTTCATCCAGGCGGCATCTTCTATCTTGATCCCGGCGGCGCGGAGCATCCTCCTGAAGACATCCGGCGCGGAGCATCCTCTTCATACGGTCGCCGCAGTACACTGGGTTTTTTTTTTTTAAGAGTTAGGTTTTTTATTTTGGGGGGATGGTTGGGTGCAGGGATAGGCACGAACCAAGGCTGTGGCGGACATTTTCTAAAGTAAAGACCTTAGTGAAGGACACCAAGGTACATTTCAAATTAAAAACATCATCATATAGTGCTGAATGTTATTATACTGATGCAGATACCACTGACCCTATAACCAGCCCCTGTCTAGTTATACGCATGTGCCAGTGTCACTATTGTGTCTTTGTATAGAGCTGGGTGTTATTATACCGATGCAGATACACATCCAGTATTTCACTCAGGCTTTATTTATTCCATAACTTATCACCCAATATCGCTAGCAGTCTCTTGACAAGCCACTAACTTTATTCACACTACATATTCTCCCTTTCCTATTTATTAATCAGAAAGAAAATATATACAAAGGTTGTGAATAACAACCTTTGTATATCTTTTCTTTCTAATTAAATACTACTTATAATAAACCTCAGATGCTGGTTAAAGTGCTTATTACCTTTGCATATAAAGCTTCAGGTACACAGTGGCAACTTGCTTCTTGAATCTTCCCTCTCTCTCAGTCTCACTCATAGTCATTTTCCCGGTAGTAAACGGCATCACGTGCGAGTGGCCACAACCCTGCGAAAAGTGGCACTGCGTGTTTCAAGGAGGAGTCAGGACCAGCATTCATCTATCCTACTCCTCCCTCTCCACAGCAAAATGGGCGGCGGACACTGCAAGGGCCAGTCACGGACACCTTGCCTATCCCTGGTTGGGTGGTGGGTTTTACTGTTGGGGGTCTTTGTATTTTTTTTACAGGTAAAAGAGCTGATATCTTTGGGGCAATGCCCCACAAAAGGCCCTTTTAAGGGCAATTGGTAGTTAATTGTAGGCTAGGGTTTTTTTTATTTTGGGTGGGCTTTTTTATTTTAATAGGGCTATTAGATTAGGTGTAATTCTTTTTTATTTTGGATATTTCATTTGTTATTTTTCGTAATTTAGTCTTTATTTTTTGTAATTTTAGAGTAGTGTTAGGAATTTTTTAGTGTGTAGTTTAGTTTTATTTAATTGGTAGATAGTTTAATTTTAGTTTAATAACTAAAATTAGCCAGTAATTACACAGCAGTTCAAAAAAATATGTTGTGCTTTTGAAAATTGATGTGCGCCAATACCTTTTTGTTTGTGTAATTACTGGGTCATATTGGCAGCACTCACAGATGTTGTATTTAAATTTTGTAAGGTGTGCTAAAAAAACAAATTTTTTATTTGTATTTAAAAGTAATCAGGGAGACTGACCATCTCCCATTGGTTTAAGCACCCCACCCAAGCTCAGGTGTGCGTAATAGTTGTGAATAAAAAGCCAGGGAGTCTCATTCTATTATGGAGAGTAAAAGCAGGAATGATTCAGCCCTCTGTGGCAAAGTAGTGTTAGGACCAATCTAATTGGGGCACCTTGTAAGTGGTGACTGGCTAAGCAAAATATGGCCATATTGTGTGACTAAGAGCCCAATATTATTTTAAAAGAATAGTTGTCCCTTGATGTTGTTTGCAGGCAATTTTTTTGCAGCAGTTCAAAAAAATATGTTGTGCTTTTCAAAATTGATGTGCGCCAATACCTTTTTTGTTTGTGTAATTACTGGGTCATATTGGCAGCACCATCACCTGGTATTATTTCAGGCTGCCACTATTTCACAGGATATAACAGAAATCTATCAGGAACACAACAATCTTTTTTTATTACAGTGGCCACTGTTTCTTCACCCCTTTTTTTCACGTTAGGATTGGTTGGATTGAACATTATTTTCTAAAGGACTGTTTTTGTTTTTTGCTATTGTTTTTTGCTATTGACTTTATTCATATGGTTTTTGCTATTGACTTTATTTATTTTGATTGATTTGCATTGATTGTACATTGTATCACGTGATTCACTGATTGTCACACCACTCACACGTGCCACTTTCTCAACTTAGAGTATTAGGTAACACCTTATGTGTGTAGGACACACACGAAAATTTCTTCTTACATATCTATCACTGCTACCTAGGTTTAGCATCTCTGTCACTACCTTTAGCAAGGTTGAGCATTCTTCTTCTCTAATTCTTTTGTTGCATCACCACTACACATCACATTTTTCAATTTGTCTCTGGGTTGATCGTTACTGCTATACCGAGGAACACACAGAGATTTTTTGTTTTAGCCCCTAAACGAGGCGACCCCCACCTGTAGCAAGGTAACAGAAGATTTACGATCCCATAGAAGGGGGATCGGTCCGCTGAGGCGCAACCTTTGGTTTTAATTTATTTTATTTTATTTTAATATGTTTTTTGATTGTAACATGGATCCATGCTTGTAATATTAAACTGTCATTTTTTATATATAGTTGTTTATCTGTTTTTACTAGCTCTAGACCCAGCCTTTTAGGCGCTTTGGATCTTTTATTCCATATTGGCAGCACTCACAGATGTTGTATTTAAATTTTGTAAGGTGTGCTAAAAAAACTAATTTTGTATTTGTGTATATATATATATATATATATATATATATATATATATATATATATATATATATATATATATATTATATTATATTATAACATAAAAAATCATCAAGGAATAAGCTTGCCAGTTGCAAACTCATGTATAATATGAAATACAATTTGAACTGCTAAAGAGACTGCTATATTAAAGAACCAAAAGCAACTAGGGGTTAACTAACCAAAATATCTATATATTATACTCTTACCTCAGTTGTTAACTTATTTTATTTTTATTTTATTAAGCATGTTGCTTGGTGTGTAAAGCACAATTTAAATAATTTTAAAAATAGCCCCTAAACTAAAGGATTTGTATTCAGTCTTCAGAGCAAGCTGTGACTAAACTATGTATTCTGGCACTTGTGAAACCCCCCAGCTTCCAGACATTCAACAGCCATTTTAAGACCCAAATAAATAAAACTTAGTATGATTGATATGGTCACGGGAGCGCCGGCCCTGGTAGTGGGTTAATTTTCAATATGTGGATTTGCGATTGGCTGATTTGAACAGCTAATAGGATTTCAGTAGCTCTCATCCTATTGGCTGATTTGAACAGCCAATAGGATTTAAGAAAATCTCATCCTATTTTCTGATAGCCAATACAAGGTACACCATTTTGAAATGGCTACCATGCATTCAACTTCAGTGTACGGCAGTGACCTTATGAAGAGGATGCTCCTCGCTGGATGTCTTCGGCTTCCAGGATGGCTCTGCTCCGCGCCGCTGGGATGAAGATAGAAGACGCCCCCGGGATGGATGAAAATATCGCCGCCTAGATGAAGACTTCTCACCACCTGGATGGAGATGGATTTCCGGAATTCAGGAACCATGAGTAGATACTCTTGGATTAGTGTTAGTTTTTTTTTCCTTTTTTTGGGGTGTTTTTGTTTTTTTAGATTAGGGCTTTGGGCTTTTTTAAAAGAGCTGAATACCCTTTAAAGGGAAATGAAAAAGAGCTGAATGCCCTTTTAAGGGAAATGCCCATACAAATGCCCCTTTAGGGGCAATGGGTAGCTTTTTTATTTTGGGGGGTTGGTTGGGTGGTGGGTTTTACTGTTAGGGGGACTTTGTATTTTTTTACAGGTAAAAAAGCTGTTTAACTTAGGGCAATGCCCTACAAAAAGCCCTTTTAAGGACTATTGGTAGTTTATTGTAGGCTAGGGGGTGTTTTTATTTTGGGGGGATTTTTTATTTTTATATACAGTAGCTATTAGATTAGGTATAATTGTTTTTAATTTTGATAATTTTGTTTATTATTTTTTGTAAGCTTAGTGTTTTTTATTTTTCTTAAATTAGTGTTTAATATTTTTTGTAATTTTAGATTTTTTTATTTTTTTCATAGTGTTAGGTTTTTTAAATTTGTAATTTAGATTTTTTAATTGGTAGTATTTTTAATTTTATATGAATAGTAATGTTAGGTTAATTTATAGTTTAAACTTACGCCTAGATTACGAGTTTTGCGGTAAGGTTAAAAAGCAGCGTTAACAGGTCCACTCCTAACGCTGCTTTTTTACGCCCCCTGGTATTACGAGTCTTGCAGGTATAGGTGTACCGCACACTTTTTTGGCCTTAAAAAAACCGACTTAAAGTTTGTAAACCCTTTTTTCTATGGGACTTCCATAGCGCCGGTATTACGAGTTTGTCCTGGGAGGCCAAAAAGTGAGCGGTACACCCTATACCTCCAAGATTCATAGCGCATTTTAAAGTCAGTAGTTATGAGTTTTACACTACAACACTGTAGCATAAAACTCATAACTAAAGTGCAAAAAGTACACTAACACCCATAAACTACCTATTAACCCCTAAACCGAGGCCCTCCCGCATCGCAAACACTATAATACATTTTTTAACCCCTAATTTGCCACTCCGGACATCACCCCCACTAGAATAAACATATTAACACCTAAACCGCTGCACTCCCGCCTCGCAAACACCAGTTAAAAATTATTAACCCCTAATCTGCCGCCCCTAACATCACTGCCACCTACATTATACTTATTAACCCCTAATCTTCCGCTCTGGACATCGCCGCAACCTACATTATATTTATTAACCCCTAATCTGCTGCGCCAACATCGCCGCCAGCTACCTACATTTATTAACCCCTAATCTGCCATCCCCAACGTCGCCGCTGCCACTATTCTAAATTTATTAACACTTTAAACCTAAGTCTAACCCTAACCCTAACACCCCCTAACTTAAATAAATCTAAATAAAATTACTATCATTAACTAAATTATTCCTATTTAAAACTAAATACTTACCTATAAAATAAACCCTAAGATAGCTACAATATAACTAATAGTTACATTGTATCTAGCTTAGGGTTTATTTTTATTTTACAGGCAAGTTTTTATTTATTTTAACTAGGTAGAATAGTTATTAAATAGTTATTAACTATTTAATAACTACCTAGCTAAAATAAATACAAATTGACCTGTAAAATAAAACCTAACCTATGTTACAATAACACCTAACACTACACTACTATTAAATCAATTACCTACATTAAATACAATTAAATTAGCTAAATCACAAAACAAACAAAAACTAAATTACAGAAAATAAAAAACAAATTACAAGATCTTTAAACTAATTACACCTAATATAATAGCCCTATCAAAATAAAAAAAGCCCCACCAAAATAAAAAAAAACCCTAGCCTAAACTAAACTATCAATAGCCCTTAAAATGGCCTTTTGCGGGGCATTGCCCCAAATAAATCAGCTCTTTTACACACCACCCACATAACCAACCCCCCCCCAAATAAAATCCTAACTAAAAAATCCTAAGATCCCAATTGCCCTGAAAAGGGCATTTGGATGGGCATTGCTCTTAAAAGGGCATTTAGCTCTATTGCTGCCCAAAGCCCTAACCTAAAAAATAAACCCACTCAATACACCCTTAAAAAATCCTAACACTAACCCTTGAAGATTCACTTACCGGGAGAAGTCTTCATCCAAGCGCCAAGATGTCCTCAACGAAGCCGGCAGAAGTGGTCCTCCAGACAGGCAGCAGTGGTCCTCTAGACGTGCAGAAGTCTTCATCCGAAGAAGACGTTGATTGAAGAGGATGCTCCGCAAGAAGACGTCGATTGAAGAGGATGCTCCGCGCCGGATGTCTTGAAGATGGAGCCGCTCCGCGTTGGAAGGATGAGGATGGAAGATGCCGTCTGGATGAATACTTCTGCCCGTCTGGAGGACCACTTCTGCCGGCTTCATTGAGGACATCTTGCTGCTTGGATGAAGACTTCTCCCAGTAAGTGAATCTTCGGGGGTTAGTGTTAGGATTTTTTAAGGGTGTATTGGGTGGGTTTTATTTTTAGGTTAGGGCTTTAGGCAGCAATAGAGCTAAATGCCCTTTTAAGTGCAATGCCCATCCAAATGCCCTTTTCAGGGCAATGGGGAGCTTAGGTTTTTTTAGTTAGGATTTTATTAGGGGGTTTGGTTGTGTGGGTGGTGGGTTTTACTGTTGGGGGGATTGTTTGTATCTTCTTTTACAGGTAAAAGAGCTGATTTCTTTGGAGCAATGCCCCGCTAAAGGCCCTTTTAAGGGCTATTGGTAGTTTAGTTAAGGCTAGGCTTTTTGTTTTTTTTGGGGGGGCTTTTTTTATTTTGATTGGGCTATTAGATTAGGTGTAATTAGTTTAAAGATCTTGCAATTTGTTTTTTATTTTCTGTAATTTAGTGTTTGTTTGTTTTTTGTGATTTAGCTAATTTAATTTAATTTATTTAATTGTATTTAATGTAGGGAATTTATTTAATTGTAGTGTAGTGTTAGGTATTATTGTAACTTAGGTTAGGTTTTATTTTACAGGTTAATTTGTATTTAATTTAGCTGGGTAGTTATTAAATAGTTAATAACTATTTAGTAACTATTCTACCTAGTTAAAATAATTACAAATTTGCCTGTAAAATAAAAATAAACCCTAAGCTAGCTTCAATGTAACTATTAGTGTTAGGTTTAGGGGTAAATAGGGGTAAATAGTTTAATTTAGTGGTTTGCGATGTGGGGGGGCTGGCGGTTTAGGAGATAATAGGTTTATTTAGTAGCAGCGATGTGGGGGGCCGGAGATTTAGGGGTGAATAGGTTATTTAGTGGCGGTGATGTGGGAGGCCGTAAGTTTAGGGGTTAATAACGTTATTATAGTGGTGGCGATGTCGGGGAGTGGTGGATTAGGGGTTAATAGCTTTATTATAGTGTTGGCGGTGACAGGGAGCGGTGGAATAGGGGTTAATAACTTTATTATAGTGGCGGCGATGTCGGGGAGTGACAGAATAGGGGTTAATAACTTTATTATAGTGGTGACGATGTTGGGGAATGGCGGAATAGGGGTTAATAACTTTTATTAGTGTCGGTGATGTTGGGGCGGCAGATTAGGGGTGTTTAGACTTGGGCTTTATGTTAGGGTGTTAGGTTTAAACGTAACTTTTTTTTCCCGTAGACATCAATGGGGTTGCGTTATGGAAATTTTTCATTCCGCACTTCAGGTGTTAGTTTTTTTTCTAACACTCTCTACCCATTGATGTCTATGGGGGAAAGTGTGCACAAGCACGTCAAAGCAGCCCTTGGATTTTGTGCGGTACGGAGCTTAACGCCACCATATCGCACGCACAACTCCTAATGGCAGCACTATGGAGAGTGAAATAACACAACTTTTTTGGCGTTAGTTTCACATCCTGTTTAGCGCAAAACTCGTAATCTACATGTAATTTATTTACTGAAACATACACAATAAATCATCAACAATAGAGAATCTGTTTTAATGGATTTCTCCTTTTCCTTTGGCTACTTATTTATTTATTTTGTCATTTATCTATTCTTTTCTGTGAAGGTATGTTAATCCCTTCAGGATGGTGGTAAGTGTTGAAGATTGGAACAAAGTTCCAATGTAATAATTTGCTTAAAAAATGGAAATCGCACGTTTGTCAATGCAATCACATGATTTTAACACAAGGATCGGATCATGGGGGACTACCTACGATGCTATTCACGCCCCCTGTTTGATTTTCTATTGCCTAAAAGCAGCAGCAAGCAGGACGCTGAAAAAGTTAGGGCAGCATGGAATGTCCTAACGGCATCTAGGGAATAAAGACAGAAAAATGCCTATTGTATATAGATTTTCTTATGTTTATCCAATACAACTAGGAAATCCACCTGTTTCGGAGTTATTGCTGACATATATTGGGTAGCCTAAAGAATTCAAACACTCAACATTTCCAAAAAAATTGCCAAGAATTATGGGTTCCCTGTTTTGTTTTTATTTACTGGAATGTACTCCTATATGTTCCATGTCAAATTTGAAGATAGGTAAACAAGCACTCTAAAAATGGTAAATTGTTTATGTAAAAAAACAAAAAACTTTTGCACCAATATCTTATATTTAATTAGTGTAGTTAAATATCAGGTGTTAGTAATAAAATGTTTGTGCTATGAAATTATTTCTTGGCCTTGGAGTGTATTACTGGTGAAAGGTTTAAAATATTAATCTATTTGATATATTTCATGGAATTATGAATATCAAAATATTAGTTTTTTTCCAGTAAAACACACAACTTTAATATATGAATAACATAATAATACTTTATACACACAGTAAACAGTAGGATATTATCGTAAGCTCAGTATAATATGGGCCATTTAGGGTTAGGATGTAGCACACCTGGTAAAGCTAAAAGTAAAGTAGTTACTGGCTGATATTTGCAGAACTGTTATATGCACTTTGTCTAATAATCACCTTGAAATCGCAGGAGAGTTGTATGACTGTTTTGCCATCTTTGTTCTCTTTCTTTGTTTTTTATCTCCACACGGCAGCAGAACCTGGGACCATCTGTGGTCTTTAACTCCTGGATTATGAGAGATGCCTCTTTGTGTTGATTCCAGTTTCCCACTATGGAAAGTCTCCCTTTGTATTTGTCATCTGTCCATTTGTCTGTGTGATTGTAGATGAATCTGGCATTTCCACAAGGGGTAGAGTTTGTCTCTCTCCAAGACACTGATACAGTTGTGTGTTCATCCCAGTCCTTTGGGTAGCTGATCCTACATGGGATTGTCACAGTGTCGCCTGCTTTCACCCTTAATGCCTCTACCTGGTCAGCACAGTACCGGTTGTCTCCATAGCATTGTATTAATTCTGGAAAGAGATATAAGAAACATATTTGTCGCCACTACAAATAGGCTAAACATGAGTACTGTAAATAAATTATTACCATATTGAAAAAGATGTGCAGTGCCTAAATAATTACTTAATCTACATTAAGTTAGACATCAAGAGATGGATTTACTTAAAGAGACATGAAACCCAAACGTTTTCTTTCATGATTCAGACAGAACATACAATTTTTAAAAAGTTTCCAATTCACTTCTATAATCAAGAGATATCTAGATAGGCAGCATTCACATATCTAATGCACAACATGGCAGGAAATAGTGCTGCCATCTGGTGTTCTTGCTAATGTATGACTCTTGCAAAACTGCTGCCATATAGTGTTGCAGACACGTTAACGCTCCTGAGCTTATCTTTCCTGCTTTTCAACAAAGGATACCAAGACAACTAGTAAAATGTGATAATAGAAGTCAATTAGGAAGTTGTTTAAAACTGTATGCTCTATCTAAATCACGTGGGTTTCATGCCCCTTTAAAGATACAGCATACTATTTTATTTCTATCGTGTATTTGTATGAGCATCGGTTAAACATGGTCATAACAAATTTATTGCTTGAAAATGTTAAGTAAAAGCTTTTTAAAGTAAAAATAACAGGAAGTACATACTTTGGTTTTATTGCTCATTGGTTAACAGGGACAACTCACACATAAAAGGAGTTTATTCAGAATATTATTTAATATAAAAAATAAAAACTCCATTAGGTGTTTACTATATAAGAATAATATTACATCATTAACCAGTGGAGCATAAGGATGTCAGCACTATAGTGCGCTAACATAACTAGAGCACAATCCATAGTGCTTACACTTTTACTCTCATATGACAAATGTAAAGATGGAGCAGGGGCACTAAAGTTGGCACATAATAGACCTCTATGGAGGTGCACTGAAAAAAATCATTAAAAGGCCACTAAAGTTTTGTGATTCAGAAGATAAAGTATACAATTAAAAAAAAAAAATGTGAGCATGTGCAGCAGTGCACAGTATTTAGGTATATGCATTGTGTGATTGGCTGATGGCTGTCACATGATACAGGGTGACCAACAGTTTCAACAACACAGCACAAACTCAGATACAGGTGCACATAGAAAAAGGAGACTGCCAGCTCCCCAAATAGATGCTCACAAATGCAGAAGATCCAAAACACCTTAGTATGAAGACATTCTTTATTTAAGAAACATAAAAAGCAAGATATGCAACGTTTCGGGGACAGGCCCCTTAATCATGCAATGGTGAAAATACACTCGGCTAGATTACGAGTTTGGCGTTAGCCTTAAAAAGCAGCATTAAGAGGTCCTAACGCTGCTTTTTAACGCCGCTGGTATTACGAGCATTGCAGGTACAGGTTACATTGTAGCTATCTTAGGGTTTATTTTTATTTTACAGGCAAGTTTGTATTTATTTTAACTATGTACAATAGTTATTAAACAATTATTAAATATTTAATAACTACCTAGTTAAAATAAAGACAAACTTGCCTGTAAAGTAAAACCTAACCTAAGTTACAATTACACCTAACACTACACTATTATTAAATAAATTAAATAAATTATATACATTTATTACAATTAAATAAAATTATCTAAAGTACGAAAAAAAAACACAATTACAGAAAATAATAAAATAATTACAAGATTTTTAAAATAATTACACCTACTCTAATCCCCCTAACAAAATAAAAAAGCCCTACCCTACACTAAATTACAAATAGCCCTTAAAAGGGCCTTTTGCGGGGCCTGTAGAAAAAAAGTACAAATACCCCCCAAACATTAAAACCCACCACCCACACAACCAACCCTACTCTAAAACCAGCCCAATCCCCCCTTAAAAAAAAATAACACTAACCCCCTGAAGATCACCCTACCATGAGACGTCTTCACCCAACCGGGCAGAAGTGGTCCTCCAGACGGCAGAAGTCTTCATCCAACCGGGCAGAAGTGGTTCTCCAGACGGGCAGAAGTCTTCATCCAGACGGCATCTTCTATCTTCATCCATCCTGTGCGGACGGATACATCTTCAAGACATCCGACGTGGAGCATCCTCTTCTGACGACTGCCGACGGCTGAATGAAGGTTCCTTTAAGTGACATCATCCAAGATGGCGTCCCTTCAATTCCGATTGGCTGATAGAATTATATCAGCCAATCGGAATTAAAGGTACATGAAATCCACCATTTTTCTTTCATGATTCAGATAGAACAAACAATTTTAAACAACTTTCTAGTTTACTTCTATTATCTAATGTGCTTCATTCTCTTGATATTCTTTGCTGAAAAGCATATCTAGATAGGCTTAGTAGCTGCTGATTGGTGGCTGCACATAGATGCCTCGTGTGATTGGCTCACCCATGTGCTTTGCTATTTTTAAACAAAGGATACCTTAAAAATTAAGCAAATTAGATAATAGAAGTAAATTGGAATGTTGTTTAAAATTGTATTCTCTACATGAATCATGAAATAAAAGTTTTGGGTTTAGTATCCCTTTAAGGTAGGAAAAATCCTATTGGCTGATGCAATCAGCCAATAGGATTGAAGTTCAATCCTATTGGCTGATCCATTCAGCCAATAGGATTGAGCTTGCATTCTATTGGCTGTTCCAATCCTATTGGCTGATTGGATCTTCTTCAGGGTTTAGTGTTAGGTTTTTTTAAGGGGGGATTGGGTGGGTTTTAGAGTAGGGTTGGTTGTAATTTAGTGTAAGGTAGGGCTTTTTTTATTTTGGGGGGCTTTTTTATTTTGTTAGGGGGATTAGAGTAGGTATAATTAGTTTCAAAATCTTGTAATTATTTTATTATTTTCTGTAATTTAGTGGGGGGGGGTTGTACTTTAGATACTTTTATTTAATTGCAATTAATTGTATTTAATTTATTAAATTATAGTGTAGTGTTAGGTGTTAGTGTAACTTAGGTTAGGTTTTATTTTACAGGTAAATTTGTCTTTATTTTGACTAGGTAGTTATTAAATAGTTAATAACTATTTAATAACTATTGTACCTAGTTAAAATAAATACAAAGTTGCCTGTAAAATAAAAATAAACCCTAAGATAGATACAATGTAACTATTAGTCATATTGTAGCTAGCTTATGGTTTATTTTATAGGTAAGTATTTATTTTTAAATAGGAATACAGTAATTTAGTTAATTGTAGTAATTTTATTTAGATTTATTTAAATTATATTTAAGTTAGGGGGGGTTAGGGTTAGACTTAGGTTTAGGGGTTAATAACTCTATTATAGTGGTGGCGATGTTGTGGGCAGCAGATTAGAGGTTAATAAATGTAGTTAGGTTGTGGCGACATTGGGGGCGGCAGATTAGGGGTTAATAAATATAATGTAGGGTTCGGCGATGTTGGGGGCAGCAGATTAGGGGTTCATAAATATAATGTAGGTGGCGGCGGTGTCCAGAGCGGCAGATTAGGGGTTAATAATATAATGCAGGTGTCGGCGATGTCGGGGGCGACAGATTAGGGGTTAATAAGTGTAAGATTAGGGGTGTTTAGACTCGGGGTTCATGTTAGGGTGTTAGGTGTAGACATTAGGGGCCCGATCCGATATGCAGCGTCGCCCGCAAAAGCCGGCGACGCCAAATTTTGCGCTGGTTTGGTATCACATATACGGCGTAACATAGAAGTTACGCTCGTATATTTCTGCCTTCAGCCATAGTTTTTCGGCCCATAGACAGGTATACCAAACCAGCGCAGTTTGGTATCCAATATACAGCCTAAGGACTTACATGGCGAAAATGGAGAAATTCTACTCCATTTTCACCTCGCCACAAATTGCAGGCGTAGTAAGCCCTACTCTGTCTATTGGAGCTCAGTAACTCCCTAAACTAGCTGCTAAATAAAACCTAACACCTAACGCATGCGCAATGTCTATCTACCTGGAAACCGCGAACTGCTAAATAAAACCTAACACCTAACGCATGCGCAATGTCTATCTACCTGTCAACCGCGATCCCCCGCCGCAATCCCTAATAAAGTATTTAACCCCTAAACCGCCGCTCCAGGACCCCGCCGCCACCTACATTAAATGTACCCCCTATTGTGAGCCCCTACACCGCCGCCATCTACATTACCTACCCCCTAATGTGAGCCCCTACACTTCCGCCATCTACATTACCTACCCCCTAATGTGAGCCCCTACACCGCCGCAATCTACATTGCCTACCCCCTAATGTGAGCCCCTTACACCGCCGCCACCTACATTATCTACCCCCTAATGTGAGCCCCTTACACCGCCGCCATCTACATTATCTACCCCCTAATGTGAGCCCCTTACACCGCCGCCTCCTACATTATCTACCCCCTAATGTGAGCCCCTTACACCGCCGCCATCTACATTATCTACCCCCTAATGTGAGCCCCTTACACCGCCGCCATGTACATTATCTACCCCCTAATGTGAGCCCCTTACACCACCGCCATCTACATTATCTACCCCCTAATGTGAGCCCCTTACACCGCCGCCATCTACATTATCTACCCCCTAATGTGAGCTCCTACCCTTCCACCAGCTATATTAAAATTATTAACCCCTAATCTAATCCCACTATACCGCCGCTACCTATATTAAATTATTTAACCCCTAAAATACTAAACTATCCCTACCACTAAACCTAAGTCTAACCCTACAAATAGCCCTGAAAAGGGCTTTTTGCGTAGCATTACCCCAAAGTAAACAGCTCTATTGCCAGCCCTTAAAAGGGCTTTTTGCGGGCCATTGCCCTAAAGAAATCAGCTCTTTTACCAGCCCTTAAAAGGGCTTTTGGCGGGGCTTTGTCACAAAGTAATCAGCTCTTTTGCATCTAATCTAAATCCCCCTACACCGCCGCCACCTATAATAAATGTATTACCCCCTAATCTAATCCCCCTACACCGCCACCACCTATATTAAATACATTACCCACTAATCTAATCCCACTATACCGCCGCCACCTATATTAACCCTAATTATATTAGGGTTAATATAGTTAATATAGTTATATTATATATATTAACTATATTAACCCTAATTATATTAGGGTTAATATAGTTAATATAGTTATTATATTATATATATATATATTAACTATATTAACCCTAATTATATTAGGGTTAATATAGTTAATATTATTATTATATATATATATATATATATATATATATATATATATATATATATATATATATATATATATATATATATATATATATATATATATATTAAGTATAATAACCCTATCTAACTCTAACACCCCTAACTAGATTCATATTAAAATAAATCTAATTAATATTTATATTATTAATTAAAATATTTCTATTTCAATCTAAATACTTACCTATAAAATAAACCCTAAGATAGCTACAATATAATTAATAATTACATTGCAGCTATTTTAGAGTTTATATTTATTTTACAGGTAACTTGGTATTTATTTTAACTAGGTACAATAGCTATTAAATAGTTAATAACTATTTAATAGCTACCTAGTTAAAGTAATTACCAATTTACCTGTAAAATGAATCCTAACCTAAGTTACAAATACACCTACACTATCAATAAATTAAATAAACTACAAATCTCTAAACTAAAATACAATTAAATACACTAAACTAAATTACAAAAAACCCCCACTAAATTACAAAAAATAAAAAAAGATTACAAGAATTTTAAGCTAATTACACCTATTCTAAGCCCCCTAATAAAATAATAAAGCCCCCCAAAATAAAAAAAATTCCCTACCTATTCTAAATTACAAAAGTTAACAGCTCTATTACCAGCCCTTAAAAGGTCCTTTTGCGGGGCATGCCCCAAAGTAAACAGCTCTTTTGCCTGTAAAAAAAAACACAATTCCACCCCCAACATTAAAACCCACCACCCACATACCCCTACTCTAAACCCACCCAAGCAACCCTTAAAAAAACCTAACACTAAGCCCCAGAAGATCTCCCTACATTGAGTCGTCTTCACCCAGCCGGGCCGAACTCTTCATCCAATCCGGGCGATGTCTTCATCCAAGCGGCAAAGAAGAAGTCTTCCATCCGGCGATATCTTCATCCAATCGGCAAAGAAGAAGTCTTCCATCCGGCGATATCTTCATCCAAGCGGCAAAGAAGAGGTCCTCCATCGGGGCGAAGTTTTCCTCCAAGCGGCATCTTCAATCTTCTTTCTTCAGCCCTTTCGACGCGGAACATACATCTGGCTCGACAACTGAAAGATGAATGAAGTTTCCTTTAAATGACGTCATCCAAGATGGCGTCCGTTGAATTGCGATTGGCTGATAGGATTCTATCAGCCAATCTGAATTAAGGTAAGAAAATCTGATTAGCTGATTCAATCAGCCAATCAGATTCAAGTTCAATCCGATTGGCTGATCCAATCAGCCAATCAGATTGAGCTTGCATTCTATTGGCTGTTCCGATCAGCCAATAGAATGCAAGCTCAATCTGATTGGCTGATTGGATCAGCCAATCGGATTGAACTTGAATCTGATTGGCTGATTGAATCAGCCAATCAGATTTTCTTACCTTAATTCCGATCAGCCAATAGAATGCGAGCTCAATCTGATTGGCTGATTGGATCAGCCAATCAGATTGAACTTGAATCTGATTGGCTGATTGAATCAGCCAATCAGATTTTCTTACCTTAATTCTGATTGGCTGATAGAATCCTATCAGCCAATCGGAATTCGATGGACGCCATCTTGGATGACGTAATTTAAAGGAAACTTCATTCGTCGTTCAGTCGTCGGGCCAGATGGATGTTCCGTGTCGGAGGGCTGAAGAAAGAAGATTGAAGATGCCGCTTGGAGGAAAACTTCGCCCCGATGGAGGACCTCTTCTTTGCCGCTTGGATGAAGACATCGCCGGATGGAAGACTTCTTCTTTGCCGCTTGGATGAAGACATCGCCGGATGGAAGACTTCTTCTTTGCCGCTTGGATGAAGCCATCGCCAGGATTGGATGAAGAGTTCGGCCCGGCTGGGTGAAGACGACTCAAGGTAGGGAGATCTTCTGGGGCTTAGTGTTAGGTTTTTTAAAGGGGGGTTTGGGTGGGTTTAGAGTAGGGGTATGTGGGTGGTGGGTTGTAATATTGGGGGGTGGTATTGTGTGTTTTTTTTACAGGCAAATGAGCTGATTTCTTTGGGGCATGCCCTGCAAAAAGCCCTTTTAAGGGCTGGTAATAGAGCTGTTAATTTTTGTAATTTAGTTTAGGGTAGGGAATTTTTTTTATTTTGGGGGGCTTTGTTATTTTATTAGGGGGTTTAGAATAGGTGTAATTAGCTTAAAATTCTTGTAATCTTTTTTTATTTTTTGTAATTTAGTGGGGGTTTTTTTGTAATTTAGTTTAGTTTATTTAATTGTATTTTAGTTTAGATATTTGTAGTTTATCTAATTTATTGATAGTGTAGGTCTATTTGTAACTTAGGTTAGGATTTATTTTACAGGTAAATTGGTAACTATTTTTACAAGGTAGCTATTAAATAGTTATTAACTATTTAATAGCTATTGTACCTAGTTAAAATAAATACCAAGTTACCTGTAAAATAAATATAATCCCTAAAATAGCTACAATGTAATTATTAATTACATTGTAGCTATCTTAGGGTTTGTTTTATAGGTAAGTATTTAGATTTAAATAGGAATATTTTAATTAATAATATTAATATTAATTAGATTTATTTTAATTAGAATTTAGTTAGGGGTGTTAGAGTTAGATAGGGTTATTATACTTAATATATATATATATATATATATATATATATATATATATATATATAATATAATAACGATATTAACTATATTAACCCTAATATAATTAGGGTTAATATAGTTAATATATATAATATAATAATTATATTAACTATATTAACCCTAATATAATTAGGGTTAATATAGTTAATATAGCTGGCGGCAGTGTAGGGGGATTGGATTAGGGGTTAATCTATTTAATATAGGTGGCGGCGGTGTAGGGGGATTAGATTAGGGGGTAATAAATTTATTATAGGTGGCGGAGGTGTAGGGGGATTTAGATTAGATGCAAAAGAGCTGATTACTTTGTGACAAAGCCCCACAAAAGCCCTTTTAAGGGCTGGTAAAAGAGCTGATTACTTTAGGGCAATGGCCCGAGAAAAGCCCTTTTAAGGGCTGGCAATAGAGCTGTTTTCTTTGGGGTAATGCCATGCAAAATGCCCTTTTCAGGGTTATTTGTAGGGTTAGACTTAGGTTTAGTGGTAGGGATAGTTTAGTATTTTAGGGGTTAATTAATTTAATATAAGTGGCGGCGGTATAGGGGGATTAGATTAGGGGTTAATTAATTTAATATAGGTGGCGGCATTATAGGGGGATTAGATTAGGGGTTAATTAATTTAATATAGGTGGCGGTGGTGTAGGGGGATTAAATTAGGGGTTACTAATTTTAATATAGCTGGCGGCAGTGTAGGGGGATTAAATTAGGGGTTAATATTTTAATATAGCTGGCGGTGGGGTAGGGGGATTAGATTAGGGGTTAATAATTTTAATATAGCTGGCGGCGGGGTAGGAGCTCACATTAGGGGGTATGTAATATAGCTGGTGGCGGGGTAGGAGCTCACATTAGGGGGTAGTTAATGTAGCTGGCGGCAGGGTACGAGCTCACATTAGGGGGTAGTTAATGTAGGTGGCGGCGGGGTCCAGGAGCGGCGGTTTAGGGTTAATAACTTTATTAGGTGGTGGCGGGGTCCGGGAGCGGCAGTTTAGGGGTTAATACATTTTTTTATTATTAGGAGAGTGAGGGGGGATAGCGGATAGAGGGTTAGACGTGTCGGGCTATGTTTGGGAGGCGTGTTAGACAGTGCGGGAGATTTTATAACTTAGTTAGGTTTTGTAGGCGCCGGCAGTTTCTAAAGTGCCGTAAGTCACTGGCGACTCCAGATTTCTGGACATCGCTGGTTTATCAGACTTACGGCACTTTAGCATCTGACGGCACCGTATATGGGATAGCTCGAGTTGCGAGCTGAAACTACGGGCAGCAGGGGTTCCCTCGCTTGCGCCGCAAACTATGATCTAGATCGGATCATGCCCAAAATGTATTTCCCCATAGGAATCAATGGGGCAGCGTTAGAAGCTGAACGCTGCTTTTTTGCAGGTGTTAGGTTTTTTTTCATCCGGCTCTCCCCCATTGATTCCTATGGGAAAATCGTACACAAGCACGTTCAGCCAGCTCACCGCTAACATAAGCAGCGCTGGTATTGAGGTGAGATCTGGAGCAACATTTTGCTCTTCGCTCACTTTTTTGCGGCTAATGCCGGGTTTCTAAAAACCTGTAATACCAGTGCTGTCTGCAAGTGAGCGGTGAGCATAAACTGCTCGTTAGCACTGCACCATTGTTAACGCCAAACTCGTAATCTAGGCGATTGAGCACTGCAGCTGACTTTTAAAGGTTTAAAGGTACAGTCTAGTCAAAATTAAACTTTCATGATTCAGATAGGACAAGACCTTTTTAACAACTTTCTAATTGACTTTTATCATTAAATTTGCTTTGTTCCCTTGGTGGTATTTTTCAAAAGCTAAACCTAGGAAGGCTCAAACTGATTTCTAAACCGTTGAAACCCGCTTCTGAGCTTAGAGCATTTTAAAAGTTTTTCACAGTTAGACAGTACTAGTTTATGTGTGTCATATAGATAACATTGTGCTCACTCCCATGGAGTTATTTAGGAGTATGGACTGATTGGCTAAATTGCAAGTCCGTCAAAAGCACTGAGGGGGCAGTCTGCAGAGGCTTAGATACAAGGTAATCACAGAGGTAGAAAGTATATTAATATATCTGTGTTGGTTATACAAAACTGGGGAATAGGTAAAGGGATTATTTATCTTTTTAAACAATAAATATTCTGGTGTAGACTGTCCCTTTAAATTTGGTGCTGCAGAACATCTTGCTACATAGTAGTTTGCAACATAAAAGCAATTTCAGACAATTTACAAATATTTCACTATATTTATATATTACCCTATGCCTATTTGTAAACTGTAGATTATTTAACAACTTGACTTTTTGTAACAAAACTAGGTTTTGTTACCTGGTTTTATGAGGACGACACTTAAAGTCAGGGATCGGATTAGGGAAAACGTAAAGTCAGGGATCGGATGAGCCAACACCGCTCAAACATAAGGTGTAATAATCATGAGGCACCTCGCTCCAGTCATTTCCAAGACAAAGGCCATCAAATTAGCCAACTTAGGTGGCAGAAATGGCATGGAAAAAAATTAATCAAGCAGAGAGAAATGTGGTGGATCTAGACTTCATACATTAGCACCTAAAGGGTTGAACAAGGATTCTGATCATTCAGTATTTTTGTAATTTAGAAGTGATTATAGAAATGTATATAAGCATAAATGCTTTGTATTCTATTCTGTATTTTGTTTTTAATACATTTTCTGATTTGGATTGTATAATTGAAACTTGGTTTTGTTACAAAAAGTCAAGTTGTTAAATAATCTGCAGTTTACAAATAGGTATAGGGAAATATATAAATATAGTGAAACATTTGTAAATTGTCTGAAATTGCTTTTATGTTGCAAACTACTATGTAGCAAAATGTTCTGCAGTATACTAAATAACATGGTAAGATGTAATATATCCAAATTAGGAATTTATAAACTGTCATAAGAAATGTATAAATTGTCCAGTAAATGGTGCTGTAGTATAAGAGATTAACAGAATGGTGCCAAATTTAAACCTTTAAAAGACAGCTGCTCAGTGTATTTTAACCATTGCATGATTAAGGGGCCTGTCCCCGAAACCCCGCATATCTTGCTGTTTTATGTTTCTTAAATAAAGAATTTTGTTATACTAAGGTGCTGTGGATCTTCTGCATTTATGATACAGGGTGAGGGAAAATTGGATTAACTTTGAAATATGACAGTTAATAAGAGAAATGAGCACAGAGCTGTATAAAAAAGGTTAAGCATTTGTATATCCAGTTTATCAGAATTTCCAAACCAGCAGTCCTGTAGTCTCATGACGTACTTGCGGCGGGGGGGAGTGGCTCCAAGTGGAAATCCTGGATAGACGGCCGTCTATCCAGGATTTCCACTTGGAGCCACTCCCCCCCGCCGCAAGTACGTCATTGGAGACATTGAGTGGAGCCTCTGTTTGGTTGCAGGGAGGAAGCGTGCACTACGGGAACGCCGGACGGATAGCTGTGCAGAACCTTCCTGGGGTATGTGCAACACGCGTTGCTGATTGAAAGGTATTCTATTTCCTGCACAAGAGGTGTGGGGGGGGGGGGGAGTGTGGAACCATATTATACTACAATTTTTGTTTGGTACTAAGACTACAGGACTGCTGGTTTGGAAATTCTGATAAACTGAATATACAAATGCTTAACCTTTTGTATACAGCTCTGTGCCCATTTCTCTTATTAACTGTCTTGTTTGGGTATTAGCTGGTGATACCTGGGACACCGTGCTGTTTTGTATGGACTGCCACTGACCGATACATATATATATATATATATATATATATATATATATATATATATATATATATATATATATATATTTTAGTATACTATACCTGTTAAAATTCAACTAAAATATTGTTATATTTTTTGCATTTTAAAAAGTGTAATGGAGGCATCAAATGGTACCAACTTTTTTTGTCTCATGCCTGCAGAAACTAGAGCCAACACCAGTTTGGACTGTAATTTGATTTTTTCTGATGATAAAGGCATTTTATCTTTAAGCTCACTATTTGACCTAATGGAACAGCTACTTTTCTAAGGAGAATAAAGCCCAATGGGATATATGGACCTTTGAAAATTATATTAAAGCCAAAATGATTCCAAGAGGTCTTAGAATCTATGGCCTAGATTTAGAGTTTGGCGGTAGCCGTGAAAACCAGCGTTAGAGGCTCCTAACGCTGGTTTTAGGTTACCGCCGGTATTTGGAGTCTAACGCTCACTTTTCAGCCGCGACTTTTCCATACCGCAGATCCCCTTACGTAAATTGCGTATCCTATCTTTTCAATGGGATCTTTCTAACTCCGGTATTTAGAGTCGTGTCTGAAGTGAGCGTTAGAAATCTAACGACAAAACTCCAGCCGCAGAAAAAAGTCAGGAGTTAAGAGCTTTTTGGGCTAACGCCGGTTCATAAAGCTCTTAACTACTGTACTCTAAAGTACACTAACACCCATAAACTACCTATGTACCCCTAAACCGAGGTCCCCCCACATCGCCGCCACTCGATTAAATTTTTTTAACCCCTAATCTGCCGACCGCCACCTACGTTATCCTTATGTACCCCTAATCTGCTGCCCCTAACACCGCCGACCCCTATATTACATTTATTAACCCCTAATCTGCCCCCCTCAACGTCGCCTCCACCTGCCTACACTTATTAACCCCTAATCTGCCGAGCGGACCGCACCGCTACTATAATAAAGTTATTAACCCCTAATCCGCCTCACTAACCCTATAATAAATAGTATTAACCCCTAATCTGCCCTCCCTAACATCGCCGACACCTAACTTCAAACATTAACCCCTAATCTGTCGACCGGAGCTCACCGCTATTCTAATAAATGTATTAACCCCTAAAGCTAAGTCTAACCCTAACACTAACACCCCCCTAAGTTAAATATAATTTTAATCTAACAAAATTAATTAACTCTTATTAAATAAATTATTCCTATTTAAAGCTAAATACTTACCTGTAAAATAAATCCTAATATAGCTACAATATAAATTATAATTACATTGAAGCTATTTTAGGATTAATATTTATTTTACAGGCAACTTTGTAATTATTTTAACCAGGTACAATAGCTATTAAATAGTTAAGAACTATTTAATAGTTACCTAGTTAAAATAATAACAAAATTACCTGTAAAATAAATCCTAACCTAAGTTACAATTAAACCTAACACTACACTATCATTAAATTAATTAAATAAAATATCTACAATTACCTACAATTAAACCTAACACTACACTATCAATACATTAATTAAATACAATATCTACAAATAACTACAATGAAATAAACTAACTAAAGTACAAAAAATAAAAAAGAACTAAGTTACAAAAAATAAAAAAATATTTACAAACATAAGGAAAATCTTACAACAATTTTAAACTAATTACACCTACTCTAAGCCCCCTAATAAAATAACAAAGCCCCCAAAATAAAAAATGCCCTACCCTATTCTAAATTACTAAAGTTCAAAGCTCTTTTACCTTACCAGCCCTGAACAGGGCCCTTTGCGGGGCATGCCCCAAAGAATTCAGCTCTTTTGCCTGTAAAAAAAAACATACAATACCCCCCCCAACATTACAACCCACCACCCACATACCCCTAATCTAACCCAAACCCCCCTTAAATAAACCTAACACTAAGCCCCTGAAGTTCATCCTACCTTGTCTTCACCATACCAGGTTCACCGATCGGTCCTGGCTCTAAAATCTTCATCCAACCCAAGCGGGGGCTGGCGATCTATCATCCGGCAGCTGAAGAGGTGCAGAAGAGGCTCCAAAGTCTTCATACTATCCGGGAAGAAGAGTAGATCCGGACCGGCAAACATCATCTTCCAAGCGGCATCTTCTATCTTCATCCGATGAGGACCGGCTCCATCCTGAAGACCTCCACCGCGGACCCATCTTCATCCGGCGACGTCCAACTGAAGAATGACGGTTCCTTTAAGGGACGTCATCCAAGATGGCGTCCCTCGAATTCCGATTGGCTGATAGGATTCTATCAGCCAATCGGAATTAAGGTAGGAATATTCTGATTGGCTGATGGAATCAGCCAATCAGAATCAAGTTCAATCCGATTGGCTGATCCAATCAGCCAATCAGATTGAGCTCGCATTCTATTGGCTGATCGGAACCAAATAGTGATACTACTATGGGAGCTAGACTAAGGGAAACACCTGCTCCTAATACCAATAACACTGTTTCTAAATATATTCCAAGCTTTGTGGGTCAGAGAATTACACCCAGTGATTTGACAATACAGGAACAGGTTTTTACCATGGTACAGGGCCCATCCGAAGGGGGGGGGGGAACAATGCAGCCCAGCAGACACAGGAGAGATACCAACTGAGAGGGAATCGTACCAACACGAAGTACAAATAAATAATGCCATTAATGTCTCCTCCTTTCCCCTCACTAAAGCCCAGACTGAAGTCTTGGGCTTAGGTTTGGGTTTTGCTCCAGCTACAAATTTTAATTTGTTCTAAACAATGATAGACTTGAATAAGTTAGTGAGGAACATTACTTTGAAGAAGTATTTTTCTAGTAGAGGTGAGCATAACCACACAGCACACCCTGAGAGACCCGTGTTATCTGCCGAATTTAACACATTTGAGGAAAATTGTGATCTCCTTAATTTGCAGGAATTAGAAAATGCCGGTTCCTCTACTATTGGCATGGTCAATAGTGGTAACAGATTTCGTGAGAAATCCAGGTTTTATAAGACTGATTATCAGTGTAATTCTGTTTATATTTGGAACAGGAAGAAGCGCAATGATTATAGGCGCAGTGTGGCTTATAACACTGGTCTTAACAATGGGCCACCCAATAACAAAAATAAAAATAAAAACAAGAGAAGGGGCCAGCGCAGACGAAGAAACCAACAGAATAAATCAGTCACTTTCTCAGACAGCAACACTGAATGGTCCTCAGGGGGTAGATCATCAGAATCTGATGACACATATGCCAACATGGAAGTAACACAGGGGCACACGCAGACAGTACTACCTACGGGGATACTTAAGAAACCAAATAGTGATACTACTATGGGAGCTAGACCAAGGGAAACACCTACTCCTAATACCAATAACACTGTTTCTAAATATATTCCAAGCTTTGTGGGTCAGAGAATTACACCCAGTGATTTGACAATACAGGAACAGGTTTTTACCATGGTACAGGGCCCATCCGAAGGGGGGGGGGGGGGACAATGCAGCCCAGCAGACACAGGAGAGATACCAACTGAGAGGGAATTGTACCAACACGAAGTACAAATAAATAATGTCATTAATGTCTCCTCCTTTCCCCTCACTAAAGCCCAGACTGAAGTCTTGGGCTTAGGTTTGGGTTTTGCTCCAGCTACAAATTTTAATTTGTTCCAAACAATGATAGACTTGAATAAGTTAGTGAGAAATATTACTTTGAAGAAGTATTTTTCTAGTAGAGGTGAGCATAACCACACAGCACACCCTGAGAGACCCATGTTATCTGCCGAATTTAACACATTGGAGGAAAATTGTGATCTCCTTAATTTGCAGGAATTAGAAAATGCCGGTTCCTCTACTATTGGCATGGTCAATAGTGGTAACAGATTTCGTGAGAAATCCAGGTTTTATCCTATACAACATAGAGGGACAATCATAGAAACTTTCTATGATAGAGTTGAGAAGGATTTGGTTACTCTACAGGAAAATGTGGGGCCTATAAGACATAATCTTAACAAACAACAAAATGATGCTTTAAAAACTCTTCAGGAAAACGATTTGATCGTAATACGCCCTGCAGATAAGGGCGGTACAGTGGTGGTAATGAACTGCCTTGATTATGTCTCAGAGGCCCTATGCCAGTTGAAGAACACACATGATTATGAGGAACTTACACAAAATCCTACCAATAAATTCATGAAAGAGGTAAAGGACATTTTGGACGATGGTTTGGAACAAGAGCATATTGATATTGATACAGCTCGATACTTGGAAGTGTCTTTTCCCAGGATGCCCTTGTTCCACCATCTTCCTAAGGTCCATAAGTCGTTGCACAACATCAAGGGATGCCCCATAGTCAGTGGGATTGATTCCTTATTGGAACGCCTATCCCAATGGCTTGATGCTTTGTTGCAGCCAATAGTGACGAATTTGCTATCTTATACTAGAGACTCCAAACACATCCTCAATCTCCTTGGCAGAGTGGAGTGGGAAACATCGTTTTGCTGGGTAACGATTGATGCTGTTTCTTTGTATTCATCCATACCGCACTCCAAGGAGATTGAGGCTGTCAAATTTCATCTTGCTAATTCAACTCAATATACTTTGGAGTTTCAGGCATACATCCTTCGGGTCCTAGAATTTCTTTTAACACACAATTTTTTCTCCTTTGAGGGGGTTTGCTATCTCCAGAGATGCGGCACAGCTATGGGGGCCAAGTTTGCCCCCTCCTACGCCAATCTCTATCTTGGCTGGTGGGAGCTGTGCCGCATCTATGGAAATGGCAACCCCTTCAGGAGGTATATACGCTTTTTTAAGCATTTTATAGCTGATCTGCTGATCATCTGGTCAGGACCTTCAGAACTCATCAAGGAATTTGTTGATTATCTCAATGACAATGATTGTGATCTGAAATTCACATTTGAATTTGATCCCCATATCATCACATTCCTTGATTTGAGCCTGGAAGGGGACAAAAATGGCTGTATACAAACTAAGGTATACTGCAAGCCAATTTCGGGCAATTCGCAACTGCATGCTAATAGCTGCCACCCTAAGAGTACTTCTTATGCGGTGGCTAAGGGTCAGTTCTCTCGTATTAAGAGAAATTGCAGTAGAGAGACAGATTATCAAAGAGAGGCAGGTATTCTTGCCCAGAGACTTAAAGAGCATAAGTAACAGTAGTCATATAAATGAAGCCAGGAAGAAAGTTCAAATGTTACCTAGGGTTTCACTTTTGGAGGACAAAATTCCTAGTGAGACACTATCGAAATTCCAAGGTGTTAATTTTGTAACCACTTATAGTGATCAATTCCCTAAAATTTGTAGTATCATCAAAAGACATTTTCCTCTGCTGGCGGCAGATGACCAGCTTAAGGATACAGTTAAAAATGGGATTAGATGTAGCTATAAGAAAAGTCGTACCCTGGGTAACATTCTATCACCCACTCAGTTAAAACAGGTGGATAGACCACAGAGCTCCTGGCTTTCCCATTTAGGAATGTTTAAGTGCGGGCACCGTAAGTGCCGACCTTGTGATTATGTTCAAGTAACAGACACTTTCTCTTCAGTGGTCACAGGCAAGTCCTTTGACATCAAGAGCTGTATGAATTGCACCCACACAGGTGTCATCTATTTGATAACCTGCATTAAGTGTAATTTGCAGTACACTGGTCTCACGACCAGGGATGTGAATACACGTATTAGGGAGCACATTTCCTCTATGGAAAGAGGGAGATCCACCTCCTTATTGGTACAACATTTTGCTACAGTACACCAAGGTAAACTGAATACCTTTAGGTGGGTTGCCATTGAGAAGGTGGTCCCCCCAAAGAGAGGAGGGGACATTGATAGTATTTTGGCTAAACGTGAGGTGTTCTGGATATTTCCCCTTAAGACCAGGGCACCTCACGGTTTGAATTCAAGATATGATCTCATTAATTTTTGGGAATGATTATCCCATTAATGAATTATTAATGTCATTAACGTTTTTCATTCATTTTTTAAATCTGATCAAATGTCTATCTCCATCTTATGGCAAAACATTAACATTGATGATATTAATGTTAATGTTCTGATCTATATGATATTAATATTGACATTCTAATCTATATATTCCATTTAGATATTATGGTTTACCATTAGGTTTAGTATGTAAGGTACTGTTTATTGACATATATGTTTCTAGGTTGTTCTTAAACAATATTTTTTCAGAGGTTAAAGTGTCATGATGTCAATAACAATAAATAACAAGTATACAGATAATTACCTCTTTAAGTATGTATACAGCGCCTATACTATTTATGTAGTGAGCTTGTCATTTTAGAGCTAAAGAAATATTTTGTTGGCTTTTTAGGCAATCACATCTTTATAGTAATTCCATCCATGTGTTTAATATTCTTAGATGGCCTTTCAGGTGTGAGTTTGTAGGTAAAGAGTTAAAGGTACCTGTCTGTTTCATATGGGTGTGTTTTTTATTTAATTTCTTTGTTTTTTAACCAATCAGGTGTTTTCACTGTTGTTTTAAAGCACATGTTTGTAACTAGACCTTTATGCTATGATTACGGCCACCATGGCCGAAACATGTTAGCCATTTCATTCCGCCCTATGATTGGGATGCTTTCCCATTTTTATTCTTGTTGAAATAAAGTTTATTTACTTTTAAAGAACAGCGGTTCCTCTTCAGTTTTTTAACTTTGAAATATGCCAGAAAATATTTTACTACATTTTTCACATTTCAAGTTAATGCCATTGCATTGTCTTAGTGGTGTGTATATGTAACAATTATTCCATTCTGCTGTATAATTGTCCTTTAAGGCTATTGCTCACTCATGCACTTAGCCAACGGTGCTCTAACCCAAAGATGTGCTAAGCTGAAATTCATATGGTGCTCTTCACTAACAATAAAATTATGGTTTACTTTATATTTGCATTATCTACTGTGGATTAGTTTACAAGTTGCGTGCTAAAGTTAGCGCAGCGGTCACAATAAGAAATATTGCGGCTGCCTTAACTTAGAGTATACAAGTTTTAAGAAAAGGATTGCAATAAAAAAAACAGTGTAACACTCATATATACAGTTTCTGATATAAATAAATCATATAAATATTAATGAGAACATTTATAAGGGTTAAAACATATAGAGTATATGACTAGGTGTTTGCTTGGAAAGGACTAACTATGTGTATGTATATATATATATATATATATATATATATATATATATATATATATATACACAGAGATACATGTATATTTATGTGTTTATATATGTATATAGGTATACACTTTAGAGCCCTTTCCCCTCAAATACCTTAAAAGTTATAAAATAATTTTTATTTTTTAATAATGTATTTTACTATGGATTTAATGTAAATATGTTACATTGTAATGTGTTTATAATCTAGTGTTTTTTTACATAGAAGAAAATGTTATTTGTATTTTTAAATATATATATATATATATATATATATATATATATATATATATATATATATTCATATACAGTGAGGCCCCGGTTTACGCACGACTCGGTATACGAAATTTCGGTTTACGAAATCGAAATTTGAAGAAAATTTGACTCGGTTTAAGAATTTTTTTCGCAATACGAAACAAAATGCCGGTTTGCCCCCTCGGTTTACGAATATTTTTCGCAATACGAAACCAGTGGCCCCTGTGCCCCCTGCATACTCAAGTATGATTGAATTAATATTGAATTAATGAAGTTTGGGTACCAGTGTGGAGGTGTTGGAGAGGTTTTGGAGCCATTTTGCAGCAAGTTGTTGAGCCTTTTGGAGCCATTTGCAGCAAGTTGTTAAGCCTTTTGGAGCCATTTGCAGCAAGTTGTGGAGCCTTTTGGAGACATTGGAGCCATTTGCAGCAAGTTGTTAAGCCTTTTGGAGCCTTTTGGAGCATTTTTTGGACACTTTATTTGAATTTTTTCGGACCTCCGGAACGCATTAATTGATTTTCAATGCATTCCTATGGGAAACCGTGTTTCGGTTTACGAATTTTTCGCAATACGAAACGACCCGGAGAACGAATTAAATTCGTAAACCGAGGCCTCACTGTATATAGGTATAGATATAAATATTTTACAAAATAACAATTATATATATATATATATATATATATATATATATATATATATATATATATATATATATATATATATATATATATATATATATATATATATATAAATAAAAAGAAAATTTTCTTCTATGTGAAAAACACTGGAATGTAGAATATTCATAACTACCTTCGGGTTTAGCGCTGTAGGTCTAACGATGTGTCGGATGTGCACACAAACCATAAATGTTAGTTTTTCTTTGTTTTGTTTTTAAAGCGCGTTCAATTGAACTCTATGTGGAGGAAAAGTTAACGCAGTCACGATATCTGAAGTCCTAAATTAGTTTGCATTGGATTTGGCTAGTGCGCTAACTTTTCACTTTCAACTTGTAATACATGTGCTAACCTGCCCTAGTTAAAAGTTGACTTTCAGCTGTTTTAGCAAGGGTGTGAAACCAATATTTTGCATGCCACTTGTAATCTGGCCCTGTATAGATATTTGAGTAATACTTTATTTTAATATATTTTATATGTGCTCTGTTATGCATATATTTTATATATTATGTGTTATACTCAAGCAAAATGAATGATTGAGTATGCTCAATTGATTGCAATAGTTAAGTGTGTGCTATTTTCAGCATAGGGTTGTAATATGGATGTCGCATCCTGCACAATCAATTGCGCTCCACTTGTAATCTAGGCGTTAATTTGAATAATTTCGTTTTTTACTGTGAACTAATATTTTATTTAGAAACCTCATATAATGACACCCTATTTCTGTGTATTCCCCTAAATAGTCTAACACAGAGCACAATGCTTTCACATATCACAACTCTGTACACACATTCTGTATATATTTATACATTTGTCTTTGTTTTTAACAAGGTTATTGCTTTATGTATAACAGTTTGAGTTTGTGAGTAAAAACCTGCTACACCGTATGCCTGTTTCATAGAATATGTATTCTTGTGGGAAAGGAAACAACAGTAGATAGATGTGTTGGAAAAGAAAAGGCAGAGAGAGGTATACAAGTTACAGTCTGCAGAGGAACAGTGAGAGGAACAAGTTGTTTAAGAGGGAGAAAATAGGAAGTGAGAGTATTTCAAGAATAATGACATCACTTCTGCAGATACACAGCAAGATAAGAAAATATTTAACTCTGAAGTGTACGCTTGTCCTAGAATGATAAATGTTCTTACTGTTGAAGTCATATGAGTAATATGTTATTGATTATATTAATAAAAATGTAATGACCTATGTGGGTGCACATTATACCAGTATATGTGAGCTCTTACAGTTGTGACTGTAGATGGTGTAGGATAGGAGCTTGGAATTAATAGGCTTCTTCTGTAACAGAGCTCCTGCACTGCACTGACACATTTGCACATCATCATTCAGATGTGTCTCCTGCTGGGATGTGCGGGATAAGCACAATTTTACACAAAAGGAAGAGCTGTTTATTGTTCATTCAAAGCAAAATTTGAAAGGATTTTGTGTACATATAATTGTCTCATATTTTCATGCTTGGGGTAATTTTTAGCAATATTTACATACTGGGTATTTGAGAAAAATGTTTAAAGGGACACAATACCGATATGCTAAATCACTTGAAAGTGATGCAGCATAATTGAATAAAGCTGACAGGAAAATATCACATGAACAACTCTATTTAAAAAAGGGAGATATTTTACCTCAAAATGTCTTCAGCTCACAATAGTAAGTGCTCTTTGGGAAAAAAAACAACAAAAGAGCAGTCATCTAGCTTCATCAGTGCTGATGTCACACTCTGCTTTACTGTCATCTCATGAGATTTCATGGAACTCTCACTAGTTTTCATAGTAAACTTCCTTGAACTGAGGAAGGTAATCACATGAATATGCCTGCACATGCTAGATGCTTGCTCCCTTGCAAGTCCCCAGACTAGCATCCTGATTGGTTGTTTACGGTCCCTTTACAATGGTATGTGGCTCAGAGGAAATTTTGAGGTAAAATATATTCCTATTTTTACATAGAGATGTTGAGATGATATTTTCTTGTCTTTTTACAGTTATGCTGCATCACTTTCATGTGCTTCAACATTTGGTTTACTAAAAGATTGTAGAAAATATAGTGGAATAATGAGAGAAACGAGTTGTCTGAGAGAGAGAAAATAGGAAGTGAGAGTATTTAAAGAATAATGACATCACTTCTGCAGATTCACAGCAAGATTAGAAAAGATCCAACTGTGCACACGTGTCTTAAAAATAAAAATGATCATATTGTTATTGTCAATTGATAGTGATGGAGTATAATTGAATAAAGCTGACAAGAAAATATCACATGAACACTTCTATGTAAAAAAAAAGGAAGATATTTTACCTCAAAATGACTTCAGCTTACAATAGTAAGTGCTCTTTGATCAGTTCTTCTTCAGCTACTGTCAGCTGCATGTTGAAAAAACCCCCAAAAGAACAGCCATTCAGCTTCATCAGTGCTGATGTCACACTCTACTTTACTGTCATCTCATGAGATTTTACTGAACTCTCATGAGATTTCATAGTAAACTTCCTTGAACTGAGGAGGGAGATCACATGACTGTTCGTGCACATGCTAGATGCTTGCTCCCTTGCAAGCCCCTGGACTAGCATCCTGATTGGTTGCTTAAAGTCCCTTTACAATGGGATGTGGCTACTGAGTACATTGTGAGGTAAAATATATTCCTATTTTTACATAGAGATGTTCAGGTGATATTTTCTAGTCAGCTTTTTACAGCTATACTGCATCACTTTCATGTGCTTCAACATTTGGGTTGACTAAAAGATTCTAGAAGATATGTTACTGACCAGGGAAATGGAGAATTACTTCTAAACAACTACAAAACATTGAAATAAATTTGATTAACATACATTTCTGTTTTTTGTTGTTGTATATTTTGAATGTTTAAAATCTGTTTCTTTTTCTTAACCCCTTCACTACCGGGACTTTCAGAGAAAAACTTGCCGAAAATACCGGAGAATTTTTAGCATTTTTGCTATCACCCCATTTAATCCCTTACGGCTAGATTTAGAGTTTTGTCGGTAACAACCTGCGTAGCTAACGCTGGCTTTTTTCTGGCCGCACCTTTAAAATAACTCTGGTATTGAGTCCACAGAATGGCTGCGTTAGGCTCCAAAAAAGGAGCGTAGAGCATTTTTAACGCAACTGCAACTCTCGATACCAGAGTTGCTTACGGACGCGGCCAGCCTCAAAAACGTGCTCGTGCACGATTCCCCCATAGAAAACAATGGGGCTGTTTGAGCTGAAAAAAAACCTAACACCTGCAAAAAAGCCACGTTCAGCTCCTAACGCAGCCCCATTGTTTGCTATGGGGAAACACTTCCTACGTCTGCACCTAACACTCTATCATGTACCCCGAGTCTAAACACCCCTAACCTTACACTTATTAACCCCTATTCTGCCGCCCCCGCTATCGCTGACCCCTGCATATTATTTTTAACCCCTAATCTGCCGCTCCGTAAACCGCCGCTACTTACATTATCCTTATGTACCCCTAATCTGCTGCCCCTAACACTGCCGACCCCTATATTATATTTATTAACCCCTAATCTTCCCCCCACAATGTCGCCTCCACCTGCCTACACTTATTAACCCCTAATCTGCCGAGCGGACCGCACCGCTACTATAATAAAGTTATTAACCCCTAATCCGCCTCACTAACCCTATAATAAATAGTATTAACCCCTAATCTGCCCTCCCTAACATCGCCGACACCTAACTTCAATTATTAACCCCTAATCTGCCGACCGGAGCTCACCGCTATTCTAATAAATGTATTAACCCCTAAAGCTAAGTGTAACCCTAACACTGACACCCCCCTAAATTAAATATAATTTTAATCTAACGAAATTAATTAACTCTTATTAAATAAATTATTCCTATTTAAAGCTAAATACTTACCTGTAAAATAAATCCTAATATAGCTACAATATAAATTATAATTACATTGTAGCTATTTTAGGATTAATATTTATTTTACAGGCAACTTTGTAATTATTTTAACCATGTACAATAGCTATTAAATAGTTAAGAACTATTTAATAGTTACCTAGTTAAAATAATTACAAATTTATCTGTAAAATAAATCCTAACCTAAGTTACAATTAAACCTAACACTACACTATCAATAAATTAATTAAATAAAATACCTACAATTACCTACAATTAAACCTAACACTACACTATCAATAAATAAATTAAATACAATTCCTACAAATAACTACAATGAAATAAACAAACTAAAGTACAAAAAATAAAAAAGAACTAAGTTACAAAAAATAAAAAAATATTTACAAACATAATAAAAATATTACAACAATTTTAAACTAATTACACCTACTCTAAGCCCCCTAATAAAATAACAAAGCCCCCCAAAATAACAAAATGCCCTACCCTATTCTAAATTACTAAAGTTCAAAGCTCTTTTACCTTACCAGCCCTGAACAGGGCCCTTTGCGGGGCATGCCCCAAGAAGTTCAGCTCTTTTGCCTGTAAAAAAAAACATACAATACCCCCCCCCCAACATTACAACCTACCACCCACATACCCCTAATCTAACCCAAACCCCCCTTAAATAAACCTAACACTAAGCCCCTGAAGATCTTCCTACCTTATCTTCACCATACCAGGTTCACCGATCCGTCCTGAAGAGCTCCTCCGATGTCCTGATCCAAGCCCAAGCGGGGGGCTGAAGAGGTCCATGATCCGGCTGAAGTCTTCATCCAAGCGGGAGCTGAAGAGGTCCATGATCCGGATGAAGTCTTCATCCAAGCGGGAGCTGAAGAGGTCCATGTTTCGGATGAAGTCTTCTATCAACGGCATCTTCAATCTTCTTTCTTCGGGAGCCATCATCTTCCATCCGATGCAGAACATCCTCTTCTCCCGACGCCTACTAGCCGAATGACGGTTCCTTTAAGGGACGTCATCCAAGATGGCGTTCCTCGAATTCCAATTGGCTGATAGGATTCTATCAGCCAATCGGAATTAAGGTAGGAATATTCTGATTGGCTGATGGAATCAGCCAATCAGAATCAAGATCAATCCGATTGGCTGATCCAATCAGCCAATCAGATTGAGCTCGCATTCTATTGGCTGATCGGAACAGCCAATAGAATGCGAGCTCAATCTGATTGGCTGATTGGATCAGCCAATCGGATTGAACTTGATTCTGATTGGCTGATTCCATCAGCCAATCAGAATATTCCTACCTTAATTTCCGATTGGCTGATAGAATCCTATCAGCCAATCGGAATTCGAGGGACGCCATCTTGGATGACGTCCCTTAAAGGAACCGTCATTCGGCTAGTAGGCGTCGGGAGAAGAGGATGTTCCGCGTCGGATGGAAGATGATGGCTCCCAAAGAAAGAAGATTGAAGATGCCGTTGATAGAAGACTTCATTCGGATCATGGACCTCTTCAGCTCCCGCTTGGATGAAGACTTCATCCGGATCATGGACCTCTTCAGCTCCCGCTTGGATGAAGACTTCAGCCGGATCATGGACCTCTTCAGCCCCCCGCTTGGGCTTGGATCAGGACATCGGAGGAGCTCTTCAGGACGGATCGGTGAACCTGGTATGGTGAAGATAAGGTAGGAAGATCTTCAGGGGCTTAGTGTTAGGTTTATTTAAGGGGGGTTTGGGTTAGATTAGGGGTATGTGGGTGGTAGGTTGTAATGTTGGGGGGGGGTATTGTATGTTTTTTTTTACAGGCAAAAGAGCTGAACTTCTTGGGGCATGCCCCGCAAAGGGCCCTGTTCAGGGCTGGTAAGGTAAAAGAGCTTTGAACTTTAGTAATTTAGAATAGGGTAGGGCATTTTGTTATTTTGGGGGGCTTTGTTATTTTATTAGGGGGCTTAGAGTAGGTGTAATTAGTTTAAAATTGTTGTAATATTTTTCTTATGTTTGTAAATATTTTTTTATTTTTTGTAACTTAGTTCTTTTTTATTTTTTGTACTTTAGTTTGTTTATTTCATTGTAGTTATTTGTAGGAATTGTATTTAATTTATTTATTGATAGTGTAGTGTTAGGTTTAATTGTAGGTAATTGTAGGTATTTTATTTAATTAATGTATTGATAGTGTAGTGTTAGGTTTAATTGTAATTTAGGTTAGGATTTATTTTACAGGTAAATTTGTAATTATTTTTCTAGGCAACTATTAAATAGTTCTTAACTATTTAATAGCTATTTTACATGGTTAAAATAATTACAAAGTTGCCTGTAAAATAAATATTAATCCTAAAATAGCTACAATGTAATTATAATTTATATTGTAGCTATATTAGGATTTATTTTACAGGTAAGTATTTAGCTTTAAATAGGAATAATTTATTTAATAAGAGTTAATTAATTTCGTTAGATTAAAATTATATTTAATTTAGGGGGGTGTTAGTGTTAGGGTTAGACTTAGCTTTAGGGGTTAATACATTTATTAGAATAGCGGTGAGCTCCGGTCAGCAGATTAGGGGTTAATAATTGAAGTTAGGTGTTGGCGATGTTAGGGAGGGCAGATTAGGGGTTAATACTATTTATTATAGGGTTAGTGAGGCGGATTAGGGGTTAATAACTTTATAATAATAGCGGTGCGGTCCGCTCGGCAGATTAGGGGTTAATAAGTGTAGGCAGGTGGAGGCGACGTTGAGGGCGGCAGATTAGGGGTTAGTAAATATAATATAGGGGTCGGCGGTGTTAGGGGCAGCAGATTAGGGGTACATAGCTATAATGTAGGTGGCAGCGCTTTGCGGTCAGCAGATTAGGGGTTAATTATTGTAGGTAGCTGGCGGCGACGTTGTGGGGGGCAGGTTAGGGGTTAATAAATATAATACAGGGGTCGGCGGTGTTAGGGGCAGCAGATTAGGGGTACATAAGTATAACGTAGGTGGCGGTCGGCAGATTAGGGGTTAAAAAAAATTTAATCGAGTGGCGGCGATGTGGGGGGACCTCGGTTTAGGGATACATAGGTAGTTTATGGGTGTTAGTGTACTGTAGAGTACAGTAGTTAAGAGCTTTATGAACCGGCATTAGCCCAGAAAGCTCTTAACTCCTGACTTTTTTCTGCGGCTGGAGTTTTGTCGTTAGATTTCTAACGCTCACTTCAGCCACGACTCTAAATACCGGAGTTAGAAAGATCCCATTGAAAAGATAGGATACGCAAATGACGTAAGGGGATCTGCGGTATGGAAAAGTCGTGGCTGAAAAGTGAGCGTTAGACCCTTTTTTGAGTGACTCCAAATACCGGCGGTAGCCTAAAACCAGCGTTAGGAGCCTCTAACGCTGGTTTTCACGGCTACTGCCAAATTCTAAATCTAGGCCTTAGTGACCAGACCATTTTTCAATTGTAAATTATTCCCTGGGTATACACAGGGCAGGGTAGGGTTTGGAAGTCTAAGCTCAGAGCAGATATCCCCCTAAGGTAAGCCTATGTAGCCTTATTCCCGTTAGCCAAATACCTAACTAAGCCCCCATATGCCAATTAGGGCCAACAGTATTACAATTGTTGAGTAAAGAGAGGAAGTGCCTTTGATAAAGCAGAGGCAATACGTGTGTCAGGCATTCGCACTGCCTCTCTATACTAAGCTATTGTAATACTGTTGGCCTTAATTTCATATAGGTGCTTAGTTAAGTATTTAGCTAACGGGGAATAATTGGGTCTTTGCAGTCCTCACTCACAATGGTTACATGGAGTGGGGGATTGTTTATACTCCCTTTTGGGTCCGGATCAAACCTGATATCTAAACTTGAATTTGTGGATATGGCTCTTCTCCCCAGCCTTCATTAATAGTTACCATAAGCTCCCTATTATAGAGAATTATAGCTGGAAAAACGAGAGGTTAGATTTTTACTCGATTTCTACGTTCTTAAATGTGTGTTATGTACAGATGGCATAGCCCATCATTTTTTTTAAATGATTCACTAATAAAAGTTATATTTTATTTATATATGTAGCCCTCATCCCCAGTAATCTGTTATTAGTCAATTTTTCAATTTTCTTACCGTTAAGGACCAAGGCTATTTTTACATTTCTGCGGTGTTTGTGTTTAGCTGTAATTTTCCTCTTACTCATTTACTGTACCCACACATATTATATACCGTTTTTCTCACCATTAAACTGACTTTCTAAAGATACCATTATTTTCATCATATTTTATAATGTACTATAAAAAAATATAAAATATGATAAACAAATTAAAAAAAACCACACTTTTTCAAACTTTGACCCCCAAATCTGTTACACATCTACAACCACCACAAAACTCCCAAGCTAAATAGTTTCTAAATTTTGTCCTGAGTTTAGAAATACCCAATGTTTACATGTTCTTTGCTTTTTTTGCAAGTTATAGGGCCATAAGTACAAGTAGCATTTGCTGTTTCCAAACCATTATTTTTTTTCAAAATTAGCGATAGTTACATTGGAACACTGATATATGTCAGAAATCCCTGAAAAACCCTTCACATGTATATGTTTTTTTTAGTATATAACCCAAAGTATTGATCTAGGCCCATTTTGGTATATTTCATGCCACCATTTCACCGCCAAATGCGATCAAATAAAAAAAAATCATTAACTTTTTCACAAAGTTTAGGTTCTCACTGAAATTATTTACAAACAGCTTGTGCAATTATGGCACAAATGGTTGTAAATGCTTTTCTGGAATCCCCTATGTTCATAAATAGCAGACATATATGGCTTTGGCATTGCTTTTTGGTAATAAGAAGGCCGCTAATTGCTGCTGCGCACCACACTTGTTTTATGCTCAGCAGTGAAGGGGTTAATTAGGTAGCTTGTAGGGTTAATTTTAGCTTTAGTGTAGATGATCAGCCTACCACCTGACACATCCCACCCCTTTATCCCTCCCTGACCCCTCTCAAAGAGCTCTCTTCCCTTCCCTTGTCACTGCAATTGCCTGCCAATTCTAAAATAAAAGTTTTTTTTTATATATTTTTTTTATATATATAATGCAGGGTTGGATCCACCCTTAGCCCCCAAGCTCCCTGATCCCCCCAAACAGCTCTCTAACCCTTCCCCTCTATCTATTTGCCGCCATCTTGGGTACTGGCAGCTGTCTGGCAGTACCTAGTTTGGTCAACATTTGGCGCTTTTTTAAATAAATATACCCCATTTTTCTGTAGGGTAGGTGCTCCCCTGCTATACCCTACCCCTTCCCTCTACCAGATCCCTTTCCCAACACCTAATTACTTATTACTCCCTCCCTCTCTCTCCCTCCTTCCCTTACACAGGCTCAAGCACTTAATAGTGTGCATGTGCTTGCCCCATCACGCTCTCTGCTGGAACTGCTCGCCGGAACTGATCTAGTGATGCCCACCCTCCTCCCTCGTATCCCTCCCACACCACCAATGATCGGCACCATTGCTGGCCGATGAAGAGTGGGCTACAGAGTGGTGGCCCTTTCTGCATCGGTTTGCTTAAAAAGGGTATTGCACGATGCCTCAATATTGTGACATCGCTGCAATACCCTGAAAGCATCTGGAAGTGATCACGATTGCTTCCAGCACTTGAAACCCCAGAGGACGTGTCAGGCACATTCTTGTTTGTTAACAACCATTTTTTGTAGGACGTGCCTGGCACATCCTCGGTCATTTAGGGGTTAAGCAGAAATAGATTGGATTTTCTGTTTTATTTACCTGTCAAAACTATATATATATTTTTAAGAAGACAACCCAAGGTATTGATCTTGGCCCATTTTGGTATATTTCATGCCACCATTTACCACCAAATGGGATCAAATAAAAGAAAATCATACATTTTTACAAACTTACGCCTAGATTTTTGTCGGCAAGACTTGCTCACTTAAGACAGCGCTGGTATTACAGGTTTTCTGAAAGGCTGCGTTAGCCACCGAAAAGTGAGCGTTGAGCAAAATTTAGCTCCACATCTCACCTCAATACCAGCACTGCTTACGGTAGTGGTAAGCTGGCTAAACATGCTTGTGCACGATTTCCCCATACGAAACAATGGGGCTGAGCCGGCTGAAAAAAAAACTAACACCTGCAAAAAAGCAGCGTTCAGCTTCTAACGCAGCCCCATTGATTCCTATGGGGAAATAAAAATTATGTTTACACCTAACACCCTAACATGAACCCCGAGTCTAAACACCCCTAATATTAAATGTATTAACCCCTAATCTGCCGCCACCGACATCGCCGCCACCTACATTATATTATTAACCCCAATCTGCCGCTCCAGACACTGCTGCCACCTATATTATACCTATGAACCCCTAATCTGCTGCCCCTAACATCGCCGACACCTACATTATATTTATTAAAACCCATAATCTGCCCCCCCCAACGTCGCTGCAACCTGACTACACTTATTAACCCCTAATCTGCCGCACACAACATCGCTGCCACTATAATAAAGTTATTAACCCTTAAACCTAAGTCTAACCCTAACACCCCCCTAACTTAAATATAATTTAAATAAATCTAAATAAAATAACTACTATTAACTAAATTATTCCTATTTAAAACTAATTACTTACCTATAAAATAAACCATAAGCTAGCTACAATATAACTAATAGTTACATTGTAGCTAGCTTAGGGTTTATTTTTATTTTACAGGCAACTTTGTATTTATTTTAACTAGGTACAATAGTTATTAAATAGTTATTAACTATTTAATAACTACCTAGCTAAAATAAAGACAAATTTACCTGTAAAATAAACCCTAATCTAAGTTACAATTACAGATAACACAACACTATAATTAAATTAATTACCTAAACTAACTACAATTAAATACATTTAAATTAAATAAACTAAAGTACGAAAAACCCCCCCCACTAGATTACAGAAAAAAACAATTACAATTCTTTTAAACTAATTACACCTAATCTAATCCCCCTAATAAAATAAAAAATCCCCCAAAATAATAAAATTCCCTACCCTATACTAAATTACAAATAGCCCTTAAAAGGGTCTTTTGCGGGGCATTGCCCCAAAGTAATCAGCTCTTTTACCTGTAAAGAAAAATGCAATACCCCCTCCAACATTAAAAACCACCACCCACACAACCAACCCTACTCTAAAACCCACCCAATCCCCCTTAATAAAACCTAACACTAACCCCTTGAAGATCACCCTACCTTGAGACGTCTTCACCAAGCCAGGCCGAATTCCTCCACGAAGCCGGGAGAAGTCTTCATCCAATCCGGGCAGAAGAGGACCTCCAGACGTCCAGAAGTCTTCATCCAGGCGGCATCTTCTATCTTCATCCTTCCGGCGTGGAGCGGGTCCATCTTTCAATCCAGCCGACTTGGAGCATCCTCTTCAAACGAAGTTCAAACGAAGAATGAAGGTTCCTTTAAATGACATCATCCAAGATGGCATCACTTGAATTCCGATTGGCTGATAGAATTCTATCAGCCAATCGGAATTAAGGTAGGAAAAATCCTATTGGCTGATGCAATCAGCCAATATAATTGAGCTTGCATTCTATTGGCTGATTGGAACAGCCAATAGAATGCGAGCTCGATCCTATTGGCTGATTGGATCAGCCAATAGGATTGAACTTCAATTCTATTGGCTGATTGCATCAGCCAATAGGATTTTTCCTACCCTAATTCCGATTGGCTGATAGAATTCTATCAGCCAATTGGAATTCAAGGGACACCATCTTGGATGACGTCATTTAAAGGAACCTTCATTCGTCGTTTGGACTTCGTTCGAAGAGGATGCTCCGCGTCGGCTGGATTGAAGATGGACGTCTGGAGATCCTCTTCTGCCCGGATCGGTTGAAGACTTCTCCCGGCTTCATGGAGGACTTCGGCCCGGCTGGGTGAAGACGTCTCAAGGTAGGGTGATCTTCAAGGGGTTAGTGTTAGGTTTTATTAAGGGAGGATTGGGTGGGTTTTAGAGTAGGGTTGGTTGTGTTGGTGGTGGGTTTTAATGTTGGGAGGGGTATTGTATTTTTCTTTACAGGTAAAATAGCTGATTACTTTGGGGCAATGCCCCAAAAAAAGGCCCTTTTAAAGGGACACTGTACCCAAAATTTTTCTTTCGTGATTCAGATAAAGCATGAAATTTTAAGCAACTTTCTAATTTATTCCTATTATCAAATTTTCTTCATTCTCTTGGTATCTTTATTTGAAATGCAAGAATGTAAGTTTAGATGCCGGCCCATTTTTGGTGAACAACCTGGGTTGTCCTTGTTGATTGTTGGATAAATTCATCCACCAATAAAAAAGTGCTGTCCAGAGTACTGAAATAAAAAAAAATTAGATGCCTTCTTTTTCAAATAATGATAGCAAGAGAACGAAGAAAAATTGATAATAGGAGTAAATTAGAAATTTGCTTAAAATTGCATGCTCTTTCTGAATTACAAAAGAAAAAATTTGGGTTCGGTGTCCCTTTAAGGGCTGTTTGTAATTTAGTATACAGTAGGGAATTTTATAATTTTGGGGGATTTTTTATTTTATTAGGGGGATTAGATTAGGTGTACTTAGTTTAAAAGAATTGTAATTTTTTTCTGTAATTTAGTGGGGTTTTTTCGTACTTTAGTTTATTTAATTTAATTGTATTTAATTGTAGTTAGTTTAGGTAATTACTTTAATTATAGTGTAGTGTTAGGTGTAATTGTAACTTAGGTTAGGGGTTATTTTACAGGTAAATTTGTCTTTATTTTAGCTAGGTAGTTATTAAATAGTTAATAACTATTTAATAACTATTGTACCTAGTTAAAATAAATACAAAGTTGCCTGTAAAATAAAAATAAATCCTGAGATAGCTACAATGTAACTATTAGTTATATTGTAGCTATCTTAGGGTTTATTTTACAGGTAAGTATTTAGTTTTAAATAGGAATAATTTAATTAATTGTAGTAATTTTATTTATATTTATTTAAATTATATTAAATTAGGGGGTGTTAGGGTTAGGTTTAGACTTAGATTTAGGGGTTAATAAATTTAATATAGTAGCGGCGACGTTGGGGGTGGCAGATTAGGGGTTAATAAATGTAGGTAGGTGTCGGCGATGTTAGGGACGGCAGATTAGGGGTTAATAAAATTTAACTATTGTTTGCGAGGCGGGAGTGTGGCAGTTTAGGGGTTAAAATATTTATTTAAGTGGCGGCGATGTCCGGTCGGCAGATTAGGGGTTAAAAATGTTTATTTAAGTGTTTGTGATGTGGGGGGGGGGGCTCAGTTTAGGGGTTAATATGTAGTTTATTGTGTTAGTGTACTTTTTAGCACTTTAGTTAAGAGTTTTATGTTACTGCGTTAGTCCATAAAACTCTTAACTACTGACTTTTAAATGCGGTAGGAGTATTGACAGGAGAGAGTGTACCGCTCACTTTTTCCAAGACTCGTAATACAGGCGTTAGGAAAATCCCATTGAAAAGATAGGATACGCAATTGACGTAAGGGGATTTGCGGTATTTCCGAGTCTGGCCAAAAAAGTGAGCCGTAAATCCTCTCCTTCAAGACTCGTAATACCAGCGGCCGTTAAAAAGCAGCGTTGGGACCTCTCAACGCTGCTTTTTAAGGCTAACGCAAAACTCGTAATCTAGGTGTTAGAGTTTCTCATTGAAATTATTTACATACTGCCTGTGAAATAATGGCACAAATGGTTGTAAAAGCTTCTCTGGGATCCCCTTTGTTCAGAAATAGCAGACATATTTGGCTTTGCCTTTTGCTTCTTGGTATTTAGAATGCCGCTGTGCACCACATTTCTAATATGGATTAATTAGGTAGCTTGTAGCTTTAGTGTAGAGATTACCCTCCCACCTGCCACTTCCCACCCACTGATCCTCACCTGATCCCTCCCAAACAGCTCTCTTCCCTCCTTCAACCCCACTGGTCAGCCCCATCTAAAAGGGACAGTCTATTTAAAAATAAACCTTCATGATTCAGATATGAGGTTGTAATTTTAAACAACTTTCCAATTTTCCAACTTTTATCATCAATTTTGCTTTGCTGTCTTGGTATTCTTTTTTTTTTTTTTTTTTAGATTTCAAAAACTTTATTATATCAAGTTGAAGGTTACATTACACAGTATCGGAGCAATAATGATCATGTACATGAGATTATACATTAGTCTGATCACAGAGCAGAGTGCATAAGAAAATCAAATTACTACTCGTAGTTCAAAGATGAAAGAGCAACTCGTCATCAAACATTACTTAAGGCTTTAGTCTAGTAAATCATTCTATAGTATATAGATAACTCAACATATCATAACATAATTTTCAAACAATCGAAACAAATAACAAGTCCAAAAAACATCTGTGTCGCTGTGAATAGCAAAAAGATATTTTGTATTAACTAAACTGTAACTGTAAATCCATGTGCAGGTTATGGAAGATTCCATGATTTCCTGAAGAGGTCTGTGATATTATGTGTATCACCGAGTAATTATTATAAAAGGGGAGGGGGAAAAGAGGAAGACAGTGGGGCTCAGTGGTGGGTAATTGAAACAGCAATGGGCTGTGAGGAGTGTAGGTATTTTTCCAATATTAGACGTATAGATAAGAAATGCTCTATTTTATGTAGTTTTGTATAATGATATTGTTCCAGATCTATGGCAGTGGACACCCTGTCACACCAAAATTGTAAAGTTGGTAGAGTTGATTGTTTCCAATAATATGGGATAAACCTTTTGGCTGTGTTGATCATTATTGTGAGGAGTTTAAGTCTTAGTGAACAGGTTATCTGAGGGATGTAGTTAAAGAGAAATATCCAAGGGGTGTGTGGGAGAGAGGTTCCTATCGCTAATTGTATTTCTTCTCTAATATTTGACCAATATGTGTGTACAACAGGGCATGACCACCATATGTGGGTAAAGGTGCCTCGCTGTATGCATCCTCTCCAGCATTCAGTGTTAGAGTTTGGAAATAGCCTCCCTAATCTATCTGGAGTATAGTGCCATCTACTTAGGAGTTTCATGTTCTTTTCCGCAATGTTCACAGAGGAGGCAGAGGAACTCATTTGTTTGTATATTATTTTCCATGTTTTAAGTGTTTGTTGGTCGTTGAGTTCCTTCTCCCAACTAGGGGTATATGATGGAGGATGAAGTGAGCGATGTGTCAGTAATAGTTTATAGGATATGGAAAGGATACCCGTTATCGGGAATGATAGGTAACATAAGGATTCGAATGGAGTCAAGGGTCGGGTCAGATTATGTTTTTCTGCATGTGTCGAGAAATAGTGTGGAAGTTGATGATATGTAAGCCAGCTACGTAGGGTAGGTCCTATTATCTCAATTATCTCCTCTTTAGGTTTCAATTTGCCGTTTTGTAGAAGTAAGTGATGAGGTATCGTCTGAGTAAGACTGAGATTATCAGTGTTATGGGTTGTAAGCAAAAATGGAGTTGTAGGATTATCTAAAAAAGGTGTTAAAGGAGAGTAAGGAGTAGAGATTGTTTTGTGTCCTCTTAAGATTTTCTTCCATACTATAAATGTTTCCCTACCAAAAAGGGGAGTTCAGGGCTACGCTGTTCATTTTTTGTTATACGCCAGCATCTACCCCCCAACTGGCCTTTCTATGCAAGTTCATGTTCTAAACCTATCCATTCTTTATGGTGGGTGTGTCTGCACCAATCTACTACTCTGGTCATGAAGGTTGCATATCTGTACAACAATATATTCGGGACTCCAAGTCCTCCCTCTAGTTTAGTGCGATATAAGGTTTGTGTAGCAACCCGAGGGCGTTTATGATTCCAAATATATGAATTAATTAGTTTCTGTGAAGAGTATATGGTAGGCTCAGGGATGGGTATGGGTAATGCTTGAAGGACGTAAAGGATTTTTAGGGAGTATCACCATTTTAATGGCATTCACTCTGCCCAGCCAAGAGATTGGCTTATTGGACCATGAGTGTAGGATAGCAGTAATATGTTTTTTCAAAGGGTCGAAATTCAGGGGGACCAACTCTTGTAGGTGTGGTGAATCATAATCCCTAGGTATTTGAGAGTTATCGGTTGGTGGTTAAATTTATGTAAGTGTAGTATACATAGGTCTTCAGGATGCATCTCCAAATTAATAAACTCCGATTTTGTATTATTAATACGGAAGTTAGATAACGTCCCATAATTTTGAAAAAGAAGTAATAAAGAGGGGATGGAGGTAGGGAGATTCTTAAGTGTAAGTATAACATCATCTGCATATAAGGAGGCCTTATACTCCTGTTGTCCTATAGTGATACCAGTTATTGAGGGTGTGTTTCTAATGTAAGCTGCCAGAACTTCTATTGCCAAGATGAATAGTGTTGGAGAGAGCGGGCATCCTTGTCTGGTTCCATTGTTTATATGGAAAGATGGTGACAATGAGTCATTTAATTTTATTTTAGCCATGGGAGTGTTATACAGTGCAAAAATCTTATGGATAAAGTGATCATCGAACCCAAACTTTCTCAAAGTCTGAGTCAAAAAAGGACAGCTGAGGCGGTCAAATGCCTTTTCGGCATCTAATGCCATAATTATAGAAGGGATATGGTTAGTTGTAGCATATTCTATAATATTCAATATTTTAATAGTATTATCCCGGGCCTCTCTGCGGGGGGGTGAAACCTACTTGATTGGTATGTATGATGTCTGGGATGATCCTATTCAATCGAATGGCTAGGATTTTAGCATACAGTTTTATACCTAAATTTAACAATGAAATTGGGCTGAAATTTGAGGGTGTTGTAGCTGTTTTGCCAGGTTTTGGTATCACTACTACATGCACCTCTAACATAGATGGAAGGAACTGGGAGCCATCTGCTATTGAGTTAAATACTCTTGTTAAGTGTGGCACTAGGGTGTCCTGAAATGTCTGGTAATATCTCACGGAAAATCCATCAGGGCCTGGGCTTTTCCCCGGTTTTAACTCTTTTATTGCAAATATAATCTCTTGTGGGGTAATTTGTGAATTGAGATCTTTCAATTGTGTATCAGTAATAGATGGAAGTTGACAGTCTTTAAGAAATTGTGAGGTATCTGTTGTCTTGGTATTCTTAGTTGAAAGCTAAACCTAGGTAGGCTCATATGCTAATTTCTTATCTTTTGAAAGCCACCACTTATCTGAATGCATATTGTCATTTTTTCCACAACTAGAGGGTGTTAGCTCATTAGTTAGTCTGTGTCAGTGTTTTTTCCTGCTTTGTTTGCCATGTGCTGCTGGCAGCCATTTTACTCACCTCTCTTGCTGACTTTGGTGCATTCTGTGTGATGCTGCTCATTTGCTGCACTTCCTTTTATGGCCAGACTGGTGTACATCATCCATGTGAGACAGGATGCAGTATCAGAATTGTGATGTAATCACTTACTATTTAAAGGGCCTTTGTTCAGTATACTTTGCCCTTGCGTTGTCTCAGACCTGTTTGTGAGAACTCCTGTGTATTACCTGGCTGTCTGACGTCCCTCCTTGTTCCTGATTCCGGCTAGTCTGACTACTCGCTTTGGCTCGTGACTCGGCTCGTCTGACTACCAGCTCTGGTTTTTGACTCCTGGCTTGTTATTTGACTTGTGGACTTTTTATTATTTTTTGCTATTAATAAAGGTGTGATTATTTTTGCACTTCTCATCTCAGTCTGATTCCTGGCATCCTGACATTACTCAAGGGCCATGAATCCTGATGGTGCTAAAAATCTACCTTTACCTGCCATATTTTCCAAGATGGATGAACAGGATCACTGCTTGTATCAGTTTTCACTAGCCCTGCAAACCCTGCTGACTCGCACTGCACATTTGGACCAAAGTGTCCCGCAAGTTATGGCTGCTCCTGTTTCCACTGATGCACCTAGTCCTACCAGGAGCATGTCCGGTTCTGCACCTCTACCTCAGCGATATGGAGGCGATCCTAATGAGTGCAGAGGGTTTTTGAACCAGGTGGGCATTTACTTTGAGATGTTACCTCAGGCGTTTCCCTCTGACAGAGCTAAGGTGGAATTTCTCATCTCATTACTCTCTGACACAGCTCTTGCCTGGGCTAATCCCTTGTGGGAGACTAATTACCCTGAATTCGTGACCTCTTTTCGAAGGGTATTTGATGTTCTGGCTCGCTCCTCCTCTGCTGCTAAACTAATCATGTACATTCAGCAAGGTACAAGATCTGTTGCTCAGTATGTCATTGAGTTCCGTAGGCTTGCCGCAGAGGTAAGTTGGAACAATGAAGCCCTTGTTGCCGCCTTCTTTTATGGGCTCTCTGATGCAATTAAAGATGAAGTTGCTGCCAGAGATTTACCAGAAGATCTCAAGGTATTGGTGTCTTTTTTGATCCTAATTGACATCAAACTAAGTGAGAGGCCTTCTTTCAAGAAGCGCTCCTCCTGTACCATTGTCTCCTACGTGTTCGTTCCTACCTCTCCTTCCATGCCTCCTGGTCGCGAGTCACCAGGTACTGCTGAGCTGATGCAGTTGGGATTCACACATCTATCTGCGGCAGAGAGGGCCTTTATGAGGAGGGAGGGGCTCTGCCTCTATTGTGGAATACAGGGCCACCTTTTGAAGTCTTGTCCTACACGGCCGGGAAATGCTCACACCTAAGGTCCTGTCGGGGGCAGACCGTAGGTGGTTTATGCTTGTCCCCGGAACTGCTAAAGGAGAAATCTTTCATCACGGTTGTCCTTTCCTGGGTGGACTCCTCTATAGTCACCCAGGTTCTTGTTGACTCCGGTGCTGCGGGCTATTTCATTGACAGTGCTTTTGTATCAAAGCACTCCATTCCTGTTTTGCCTCAGTCTGTTCCGCTTGCTATTGAGGCCATTGATGGCAGGCCCCTTCAGCCCGCACTCGTTACTCATGAAACTGCTCCATTATCCATGGCTGTTGGGGCTCTCCATTTTGAAACCCTCCAGTTCCAGGTGATAAACTCTCCGCATTTTCCAGTTGTTCTGGGTTATCCCTGGCTCCAAAAGCACAATCCCAGTCTCAACTGGCGCAGGTCCAAAATTTTGTCATGGTCTCTGCAATGTATTTCCACTTGTCTTCAGAAACCAGTTAAAGTCTTGTGCACTTCTTCGGTATCTCATTTGCCAGAGGAGTACCGAGAGTTCCTAGATGTTTTTGACAACTCCTCACCGGTCTTACGATTGTGCCATAGACCTGCAACCCGGAGCCATTCCTCCTCAGGGCCGGGTTTACCCTCTGTCTGTTGCGGAGAATTGTGCTATGGAGGAGTATGTTTCCGATGCTCTGTCGCAGGGGATCATCCGCAAATCCTGCTCTCCTGCAGGGGCTGGCTTCTTCTTTGTGAAGAAAAAGGGAGGCGAGTTAAGACCATGCATCGATTATAGGGGTCTTAATCGTCTTACCATTAAGAATGCTTACCCTATTCCGCTCATTACGGAACTCTTTGACCGCCTCAAGGGAGCTACAGTCTTTACTAAACTTGTTTTGAGAGGAGCGTACAATCTCGTTAGGATCAAGGAGGGCCACAAATGGAAAACAGCATTTAACACCAGGAGCGGGCATTATGAGTATCTTGTAATGCCCTTTGGCCTATATAATGCTCCTGCTGTTTTCCAGGAATTTATTAATGATGTCCTATGAGATATGTTGCAACAGTGTGTTGTGGTGTACTTAGACGACATCCTCATACACTCACTCAAACTTGAGGCTCATCGTTCTGATGTTACACGGGTTCTTCAGAGACTACGTGAGAACGGCTTGTTTTGTAAACTTGAGAAATGTGAGTTCCTTTAGACTCAAGTAACCTTCCTAGGTTATATTATCTCCGTTGCAGGGTTCTCCATGGATCCTGAAAAGTTATCTGCAGTTCTGCAGTGGCCTCGCCCAGTTGGTCTTCGGTCTATTCAATGTTTTTTGGGTTTCGCCAATTACTATAGAAAGTTTATTAAAAACTTTTCTTCCTTGGTCAAACCTATCACATACATGACCCGTAAAGAGAATGATCCACTCCAATGGTCACCTACTGCCATTAAGGCCTTTGATAGTCTTAAGACTGCCTTTGCTGCCGCTCCAGTTCTGGCTCATCCTAACCTTGTCCTGCCTTTCGTTCTTGAGGTCGATGTGTCTGAGACTGAAGTAGGTGCCCTCTTGTCTCAATGTCCTACACCTGACGGTTTCTTGCATCCGTGTGGTTTCTTCTCTAATAAATTGTCTCCAGCGGAGTGCAATTATGAAATTGGCGACAGGAAATTACTGCCCATAATTTTGGCCCTCAAGGAATGGAGGCATCTTCTTGAGGGAACTAGCGTGCCAGTGCTCATTCTTACTGACCACAAGAATTTAATTTATCTATATGAAGCAAAACGTTTGTCGCCCTGACAGGCCAGATGGGAGCTATTTTTGTCTCAGTTTAATTATGTGGTCTCCTACCTGCCTGGTAGTAAGAATGTTAGGGCTGATGCCCTCTCTCGAAAATTTTCACCTCTGTCCAAGGAAGAGTCTGTACCTGCTCCAGTTAAACCTCCTGACCATATTTTGGCTACCATACGTACTAATTTGACTTCTCCCTTGGGGAAGGAGGTCCTGGCTGCACAAACCAATGCACCTCCTGAGAAACCTAGTGGTAAGTGTTTTGTTCCTGAGAATCTTCGAACTAAACTTTTGTACACTTACCACTATCCTAAAGCCGCAGGTCACCCAGGCAAGAACCATATGATTTGGTCTGTCATTCGACAATTCTGGTGGCCAGGTCTTCGTTCTGATGTTGCTGCGTATGTTGCCTCCTGTTCAGTTTGTGCACAGAATAAGACTCCTCGACATCTTCCTGTGGGTCTTCTTCAACCTATTGCTAATGGTGAGCGTCCTGGGACACATCTTTCCATGGACTTCATTGTCGAGCTCCCTGTTTCCAATGGCAATACAGTTATCCTTATGGTGGTTGACCGTTTTTCTAATATGTCACATTGCATTCCCTTGAAGAAGTTGCCTACCGCTCAAGAGCTTGCTTCAATTTTTGCCTTCTGTTTACATGGGTTACCCAAGGAGATAGTGTCAGACCGGGGTAGCCAGTTTATCTCCAGATTTTGGCGTTCCTTTTGTGCTCAAATGGGGATCCAGCTCTCCTTCTCCTCGGCATATCACCCTCAATCCAATGGGGCTGCGGAATGGTCTAAGCAAGCTCTGGAATAGTTCCTCCATTGCTATGTTACAGATCACCACAATAATTGGTCTGAACTGTTACCTTGGGCAGAGTTTGCTCGTAATAGTGCTATTAATGCTTCCTCCAAGTTATCCCCGTTTATGGCGAATTATGGGTTTCAACCATCCTTTTTGCCCAATTCATTCATGTCTCAGGGTATTCCGGCTTTGGAGGAGCATCTCCAGCAACTCCGTTTCATGTGGGTGCAGATTCAGGATTGCCTTCATCGTTCTATGCAGCACCAAAGGTCCAGGCTGATCGTAGGCGTCTACCCACGCCTTCCTGCCAGGTTGGTGAGAGAGTTTGGCTGTCCTCCCGCAATTTGAACCTTTGTGTGCCTTCCAATAAACTGGCTCTCCATTATGTTGGTCCTTTTCGAATACTCAGACGGGTCAATCCTGTGGCCTATGCTCTTGACCTTCCTCCTGCAATGCCCATCTACAATGTTTTTCATGTCTCCCTCTTGAAACCATTGGTTTGTAATTGGTTTACCACTGTGTTGCCTCGTCCCCATCCTATCTTTGTTGACAACCATGAGGAGTATGAGGTCAACAGCATTATTGACTCTCGTATGTCCAGGGGCCGCGTACAGTATTTGGTTCATTGGAGGGGCTACGGTCTGGAGGAGTGTTCATGGGTTCCCTCCTCTGATGTTCATGCTCCAGCCCTCCTCCGTGCCTTCCATGCCCGTTTCCCCAATAAGCCTTTTGTCCTCCCGTGGGGGAGGGGTCGTTGAGGGGAGGGTACTGTCAGGGTTTGTTCCTGCTTTGTTTGCCATGTGCTGCTGGCAGCCATTTTACTCACCTCTCTTGCTGACTTTGGTGCATTCTGTGTGATGCTGCTCATTTCATGCACTTCCTTTTATGGCCAGACTGGTGTACATCATCCATGCGAGACAGGATGCAGTCTCAGAATTGTGATGTCATCACTTATTATTTAAAGGGCCTTTGTTCAGTATGCTTTGCCCTTGCGTTGTCTCAGACCTGTTTGTGAGAGCTCCTGTGTATTACCTGGCTGTCTGACGTCCCTCCTGGTTCCTGATCCCTGGCTTGTTCCTGACTCTGCTGTTCTCCTTGTTACTGATTCCGGCTCGTCCGACTACTCGCTTTGGCTCCGGACTCGGCTCGTCTGACTACCAGCTCTGGTTTTGACTCTTGTCTTGTTATTTGACTTGTGTACTTTTTATTATTTTTTGCTATTAATAAAGGTGTGATTATTTTTGCACTTCTCGTCTCAGTCTGATTCCTGGCAACCTGGCAGTCTTTTAAAAGAACTGAAATAAGGGGGCAGTCTGCCGAGGCTTAAATACAAGGTAATTACAGAATTAAATAGTATATTAATATAACTGTGTTGGTTATGGAAAACTGGGGAATGGATAATAAAGGAATTTTCTTTTCTAAGATGGAGAGTCCACAATGTAATTTATTTACTAGTGGGAATATAACTCCTGGCCAGCAGGAGGAGGCAAAGAGCACCACAGCAAATCTGGTAAGTGTCACTCCCCTACCCATAATCCCCAGTCATTCTCTTTGCCTCGGTCAATGGAGGAGGTAAAGTTTGGTGTCTGAAGAAATTAATTCCTTTTGTGGGCACTTTTCCCTGCAAGCAAGGATTTGGGTTTAGCCAAGTCCACGTCAATCTCTTCAGTAGAGTAGAGGTGGTTTTTAAACAGTTAGGAAGTTGTGAGGTAATCCTTGCTTTGTTTCCTAACACATTGCTGCCCATGGTACAGAAAGCCAGAGTTTGTTACTCTCTTCTTTCTTTTTCTAAAGGTCTCTTTAAGGAGTATGTGTCCTTTCATGCCTTGTGAGCTGTGTTCCTGCCAGACAACTAAACTGCAGGTAAGTGCTTTTGTCTTCTAGGTCTTGGAGACTTGCACTTCAGAAGAATATGTCATAAGCAGTAGATAAAGACATTTTTAAAATCCTTTATACAGGAATTTCTTTGGCAGTTGGCAGGCACATTATGTATGTTGAGACTAGGGGGTCAATTTATTAAAGTCTGGCGGACATGATACGCTGTAGCGTATCATTTCCGCCAGACATTGCTGAATGTGGACAGCATACGCTGTCCATATTCAGCATTGTACAAGCAGTTCTAGTGAACTGCTTGTGCAATACCGTCCCCTGCAGATTCACGGCCAATCGGCTGCTAGCAGGGGGGGTCAATTAGCCCAATCGTATAAAATCAGGTGGATTGCTGTATGTATCCTGTGGCATATGAGTTAAGGAGCAGCGGTCTATAGACCGCTGCTTCTTAACTCATGTTTTCGGCTAGCCTGAAGGCTCGTGTGGAAACAGGGTGAATTGGCCCAATTCAGCCAATAATACATTAACCCCCTAGGGGTTAATCTTCCATTTATTGCGACTTTTTTCCTCTTTGGGCTAATTTTGTTGAAATACTTACTATTAGTATGTGTGTGGCTTATGTTTTATACAGGCATTTAAGTATAAACTTAAAGTTTGGCAGTTGGTTTTCTTTTCTTGCTTAACTAGAACACGCTAACTGACAGACTGGTTGAGCATTTGTGTAAATGAAGCTCCGGTGTTGTAGGCAGAGTGAAACGAGCGCCTTTTACTTGCTGCATAGTTTCCTCTCTCTGCCGGTCATGTGACTTCTATCTTCTGTCAGATATTTCAGAGCATAGCGGCATCATTGAATTTCAGTTTCTTCAGTGTCGATCTACTATATGATCGTTTTAGAGACTTCTGGCAGCTAAATTGTGTATACGTTTTACTGTAAGGCACCTCAACATGTCTGAGGTATAGGGGGCCTGATTGGTTCACTATTAACCATTATAACGTTAAAGGGACTCTGAACCCATTTTTTTTCTTTAGTGATTCTGATAGAGCATGCAATCTTAAACAACTTTCTAATTTACTCCTATTATCAAATTTTCTTTGTTCTCTTGCTATCTTTATTTGAAAAAAATACTTATTTTTTTTTAGTTCAGCCCCTGGACAGCCCTTTAGCAATCAGTTCACCAAAAATGGGCCGGCATCTAAACTTACATTCTTGCTTTCAAATAAAGATACCAAGAGAATTGAGAAAATTTGATAATTGGAGTAAATTAGAAAGTTGCTTAAAATTGCATGCTCGATCTGAATCATGAAAGAAAAAAAATTGGGTTCAGTTTCCCTTTAAACGGCTGTGGTATTAAAAATTCTTAAAGTGACAGTGTATTTAAAAAAATTCTACTATTTGGGGATTTTTTTTATTTAGTATTATGGACATGGCCCAAGTCTCTCTGTCTTTTGACAAATGCTTGTTATACCTTTAGGCACAAATAGTTTTGCCTATGCAATTCTGTGCTACATGCTTAGCTAGAACACTTTAATTTAAAGATAAATTGTTGCCCTCTGAGCCCAATGTCTCTCAGGATGATGCTTTTCAGGCAATGCTACAGCTTTCTCCTCAAGCATCCCAAGCCTCTATGGCGTCACGTACAGTGCCCTGAAGTTCCTCTCAGCCTCCTGGAGGAGTTTATTTGCCTGCAGATTTTGCTGCACGGGTATCTTCTGCAGTATCTGTGGCATTATCTGCTTTTCCTATGCTGGGAAAACGCAAGAGGAAAATTAGACATTCAGATAGTAAGGTTTCTCTTCCACCTACTGCTACACAGGTTGCCCTCTCTCATAAGTCTAAAAAGGAGGAGACGTCGGTAGCCTCTAAGGGTGAAATCTCAGATTAGGACAGTATTAATCCTTCATCTGATTCTGAAGAAGTAAACTTCAGATTTAGGTCTCTATTTATCAACCTGTCAACTTACCTGCATTCGACGGCACCAATACGCTCCCCTAAGATCGCCTAACATCGTTAACACAGACCTGAAAATAATAAAATAATTACAAGATTTTTAAACTAATTACACCTAATCTAATCCCCCTAACAAAATAAAAAAGCCCCCCAAAATAACAAAAAGCCCTACCCTACACTAAATTACAAATAGCCCTTAAAAGGGCTTTTTGCGGGGCATTGCCCCAAAGTAATCAGCTCTTTTACCTGAAAAAAAGTACAATACCCCACCAACATTAAAACCCACCACCCACACACCCAACCCTACTCTAAAACCCACCCAATACCCCCTTAAAAAAACCTAACACTAACCCCTTGAAGATCACCCTACATTGAGAAGTCTTCACCAAACCGGGCCGAAGTCCTCAACAAAGCCGGGTGAAGTGGTCCTCCAGGCGGGCAGAAGTCTTCATCCAAGCTGGGCAGAAGAGGTCCTCCAGACGGGCAGAAGTCTTCATCCAGACGGCATCTTCTATCTTCATCCATCTGGCGCGGAGCGGCTCCATCTTCAAGACATCCGATGCGGAGCATCCTCTTCTTTTTTCGACGTCGACTGTAGAATGAAGGTTCCTTTAAATGGTGTCATCCAAGATGGCGTCCCTTCAATTCCGATTGGCTGATAGAATTCTATCAGCCAATCGGAATTAAGGTAGGAAAAATCCTATTGGTTGATGCAATCAGCCAATAGGATTGAGCTTGCATTCTATTGGCTGATTGAAACAGCCAATAGAATGCAAGTTTAATCCTATTGGCTTATTGGATCAGCCAATAGGATTGAACTTCAATCCTATTGGCTGATTGCATCAACCAATAGGATTTTTCCTACCTTAATTCCTATTGACTGATAGAATTCTATCAGCCAATCGGAATTGAAGGGATGCCATTTTGTCATTTAAAGGAACCTTCATTCTACATTCAACGTTGAAAGAAGAGGATTCTATGCGTCGGATGTCTTGAAGATGGAGCCGCTCCGCGCCGGATGGATGAAGATAGAAGATGCCGTCTGGATGAAGACTTCTGCCCATCTGGAGGACCTCTTCTGCCCGGCTTGGATGAAGACTTCTGCCCATCTAGAGGACCACTTCGCCCAGCTTTGTTGAGGACTTCGGCCCGGTTGGGTGAAGACTTCTCAAGGTAGGGTGATCTTCAAGGGGTTAGTGTTAGGTTTTTTTAAGGGGGTATTTTAATGTTGGGGGGGTATTGTACTTTTTTTTCAGGTATAAGAGCTAAATTGTAATTTAGTGTAGGTTAGGGCTTTTTTTTATTTTGGGGGTCTTTTTATTTTGTTAGGGGGATTAGATTAGGTGTAATTAGTTTAAAAATCTTGTAATTATTTTATTATTTTCTGTAATTTAGTGGGGGGGGTTTGTACTTTAGATAATTTTATTTAATTTTATTTAATTGTAGTTAATTGTTGTTAATGTAGGTAATTAATTTAATTATAGTGTAGTGTTAGGTGTAATTGTAACTTTTACAGTGGTATGAAAGTGAGAGGGGTGTTTTTATAAAAATACCTCTAAGAGTCACAAATAAATGACAAAGGAAATGATATTCTGTGAAATGACACTGTAGTTTGCAGGATGTGTATCGTAGCTACAAGAAGAAAAATGCCTGCTACAGGAAAAATAACGAAATGTAGTGCTATGGATGTGCTGAGGGATTTGGCTACGTATTAATGTAGTGAAATAAAAATTAATTGTGTGTCAGAATGCTACAAAGTTATCTGACAAAGTATGATAATAGAGCACTGAAAAAGGCTACAAAGAGTATTGCGAGACAATAGGAAGAGTTACTGAATGTGAATACTTATAAAGCTACAGAGTGTGATTTGGAGACTGCTGAAAAAACCTCCTACGTGATAAAGTGCTGTAAAGTTATTTCCACAAGTATCTAATACCAAATACAGATGAATAAATAGTAGTCTATTATATATTTTGGCTTCTCACAGGATGCCAGAATATATGGATTATCTGATATATATTTAAATAGATTTAAAAACAGCAGTAGTAAAAAAACATTTATTATAAAAACATGTCTAGAGTCTAATATCATAGGCCCAGATATATAAAAACATGATTGATAGCTGCAGCTAAAATGTGTATAAGATAAACAGCTGAAACACATAAACAATGAATCGTCCAATGAAATTTGAAACAGTGAATTATCCAATTAGCTATTGAAAAAAATGTTCCAAAGTGAAAAAGTTCCAATATTTCCCAAGGGGCAGAGGACAAGGGCTGGTCCGTTGTGCAGGATCAGATATTAAGGGACATAGATACCTAGAAGAAAAAAAAGAGAAACATAGGTGCACCAAAAACTGCAGCAATAGCAGAGCTAATAAAGGAAGTGTGCTCACCGTATGGACTCGGGCTGGTATGTCAAAAGTAGGGGGTCAGTCAACGCATTTCGGCCTATGACGGGCCTTTATCAAGACTATACCAGCTCCTGGGTTTACTAAATTATTTAAAGGCTTGTTTTGCCTATCAGAGAGAGGAAGGTGTGGCGAGGTTTCAAAATACAGGGAGACTATGATACGCTACCTTTTGGTGCAGCTTGAAGTACCGGTTTAGTCATATGCCATGTGGTGTATTCATTTACATTGATACTCAGACTTTTAAACTGCCATCTTTATTATGGGCAAATGAAAAGTATATAGAGTATCATATCACATATTGTGTTGCTCCCGTAATTATTGTGAGGAAATAAGTAAATAAGAGATGATCTTTTTATGTCTTAAAGTGAAAGGAACTGTATACAGTGATGATAAAAAGTGGTATATATCATTCTATGTATATATGGTTAGTTCTATCTGAGAGTTAGTGTGCCGACAACATTTAGATCCTCTGTATGTGTAGGATCCATATCAGACTATAACAGTAGGATATGTATAGGGCTGGTGTTAGCGCTATATATACAACAGTGCATGATTTCAAATAAAAGAGCAAAATAACATATATCACTAAGAGCATATTGGTGGATATTGCTCAGTGAAGAATATTAATAGTGCATAACATATGATTCCCAGATAATGTTAACATAGGGAAAACCTTAGCGTTATATATTGAGCATATAGCGCAAACACAAATTATTATTATAAATGCTCTACATAAAAAGACAGATAAAAGTAGATAAAGAACTTAAACCTATCTGAACATTGTAAAACTTAGGAAATATATAAAAAATATTATAAACCTTAGATAAATGTACAATGAGGAGAAGTATTGAAAGTATATGTTGCCGACACATTAAAGAGCCAGCCCGAGTCGGTGAGACACACTTTTACATTCTTTGGCATAGCCAGAGGCTGTACATGAATATAGAAAAATTGTACAGGAGTATAGAAAAATTGTACATCTGTACTATATAAACGAATAATAGAATGTAATCAAAATAAAAATTAAGTTTAAAAATAAGTACCTCATAAAGTAAATGAATAAATAAATATATGAACCTAAAAGGGGAGATAGTAAATAACTAGGAAAGCTGTATAGAATCTTGTATCTAGAAACTGACTAAATGCATTGCTAGTTCTACATATTTTTGCTAAAAAAGCTCAAAACATTTGCATATCTATATATAGATATATGTGTATATATTTACGTATGTATATGGGAATATGAAACAGACAGATTCTAAAGACACAAATATATAGGTATTTCTCTTGTTAAGTGTAGTCAGTCCACGGGTCATCCATTACTTATGGGATTATATCTCCTCCCCAACAGGAAGTGCAAGAGGATCACCCAAGCAGAGCTGCTACATAGCTCCTCCCCTCAACGTCATACCCAGTCATTCTCTTGCACCTAACTAAAGATAGGACGTGTGAGAGGTCTGTGGTGTTTTAAACTTAGTTTTTATTTCTTCAATCAAAAGTTTGTTATTTTAAACGGCACCGGAGTGTGTTGTTTGTCCTCAGGCAGCATTAGAAGAAGAATCTGCCTGAGTTTTATATGATCTTAGCGGACGTAACTAAGATCCACTTGCTGTTCTCGTCCATTCTGAAGAGTGAGGTAACTTCAGAACAGGGGATAGCATGCAGGGCCCACCTGCAAGGAGGTATGTGCAGTAAATTATTTTCTAAGGAATGGAATTGACTGAGAAAATACTGCTAATACCGATGTAATGTAAGTGCAGCCTTAAATGCAGTAGTAGCGACTGGTATCAGGCTGATAAGTATGTATGTATACACTGAGGTATTTTTCTAGGGAATGGAATTTCACTCAGAAAATACTGTTAATACTGAAGTAATATCTGAGCCTTCACTGCAGTGAAAGCGACTGGCAGCAGGCTTATTAATAACACTTCATAACTTTAAATTATAAAACGTTTACTGGCATGTTAATCGTTTTTTCTGAGGTACTTGGTGATAAAACTTTATGGGCATGATTTTTACCACATGGCTGTCGTTTTTTCTATATAAAAACAGTTTACTGAGTGTTACAGAAGCATTAGTTATTTTGTTGTGAAGAGCTTATTTCCCAGCAGCAATGCCTGAACCAGCAAGCCAGCGCCTAAGAAGGGCTCCAAGAAAACCGTAACAAGTTTCATTTCATAAAGAGTTAACTCTTTTTTTTCAGCTTTTAGAAACTATTGTCTAATCACCTCTGGAGCCAGACTGCTAATTGATAAGATGAACTTGTAAACTTGTTATCTTAAGTACTGTAATCCTATTGTGGCCTGTCAAAGGACAGTGCTCTCTATCTAAATGTGTGATGGGGGATTTTGTGCTTCCCCCCCTCTCCCCCTGGGAGTGCCCTGTGTGCATGTAACCTTAATAAAAAGCAGGCTGGGCATCCCAGTCCTGAGTTCTTGTTTGACCCTCAATAGCAGCGTTGACTCGTTTTTGTGGGCAGAAGGGTATCCTAGCTGTACTGCAGCTAAGGGAGATTATTCTATATTTGCGAGACTCATATAGAATACTATGGAAAGCAGCTTCTCCCCTCTTTAGCAATAGGGATCCAGGCTACTAAGCGGTCCATCTCTCAGCGAGACTAAGGGTAACCGTAACATTTGGCGGCAGCGGCGGGATTTTCCTGGATTTCCTAGGAGAGGTACAGAACGGATGGAGAGCGCTTACGAAAAATTGAAGCGTACAACCCTAAAGGATTTACTTGAAAGCAGAGGGGGGTACGCCAGCAACCGGCCGAGGAGAGAGCTGATCACAGAATTGACCGAACTGGATCAGAGCTTCACAATGGCGGAAACACCGACCACGATTAGTGACGAAAAAACCAGGATTGTTCGGGAAAGGCTCTCATTATACGGGCCGAACCCCTCCATGGAATTGGTACAGCAGTTGATGGCGGAGGCGGACAAGGATATACGAGAGACTCGAGCCCACAAACTCAACCTAGCGAACGCACACCGCAATGCTGAAGCCCCGCAGGTAATCATCCCTGTCGAAAATGCTGGGAGGCCCAAGATACTCTATGCGGCATTTCGACCCTTCCTAGAGAGCGAGACAGGGATTGATGAATATTTGGCGGACTTCGAAAGGCAATGTGCCCTGCACCAGATTCCCAACAGAGAGTGGCCCACGATATTGTCTGGGAAACTATCCGGGCGAGCCCTGGAAGCCTTTCGTACTCTGGGTGCTGATGAAGTGACACAGTATGAGCTAGTTAAGGAGACACTGTTGCGACGATACGCTGTAACTCCGGACACGTATCGCCGACAGTTTCGGGGCACGGAAAAGAAGCCTAACGATACCCATATGGAATGGGCGCACCGAATGCGGAGAGCGGCAAATCACTGGCTGAGCGGAAGTAAAGCGGTGACTGGGGAGGAAATTTTACAATTGTTTCTCTTAGAACATTTTTATAATGGCATGGAACAGCAAGGGAAGGAATGGCTGCGAGACAGGCGGCCTTCTACCTTAGAAGAAGCAGCCAAATTGGCCGATGAACATTATGACTCCCGTCTTCACGAACCCATGAACTACCGAGCTCCAGCACGGGTCGAACCCAGAGAGGTTTACCGTGCACCCCCTCGTGCTGAATTCCGAGCCCCGGTGCCCACAGGGCCCGTCCGACACTCAGGACCACCCAATAACAGCTCTGAGCGTCCCTGACCGACTTGCCACCGATGCAAGCAACCAGGGCATTTCATGGCTAGCTGCCCCCTTAATACGCACCAGACACCCAGGAATTACAATTACCCCTCTGGGTCCTATCGTCCGGCCCGGGCCCTCTGTGTTAACCAAGAGGCCCCTATGGAGGGATATGTGGGGCCGCTTCACGAGGCAGACCCTGTATATGCTGCCTCAGATAACCGCCAGCACCATCGGCAGAGGGTATGGCTCGAGGGGCGATCTACCGAGGGATTGCGAGACACAGGGGCTACTATCACGCTGGTACAGAGTCATTTGGTGCCAGAGCACAAGCGATCCGGACAGACGGTGGCCGTTAGAGTGGCGGGGGGGGATGTGTACAAAATTCCAACAGCTAAAGTGCATCTTGATTGGGGAGCGGGAAAGGGGGCTGTGAACGTGGGCCTAATGGATAATTTACCTGCCGAAGTACTACTGGGCAACGATTTGGGCCCCATGACTTCTGCCTATGCTCCAGTATGCAACAACGAGGCGGACCCAGTGACTACACGGGCCCAAGCCCGGACGGAGCGAGAGCTTTCACCAGTGCGGGAGACACAGATGCTTCCATGTTCGGGCTGGGAGCCGTCCTCAGCCAAGTAGGCGAAGATGGAGGGGAGCATCCAGTTGCCTACATCAGCCGGAAGCTCCTGCCCCGCGAAGTCAGCTATGCAGCGGTCGAAAAGGAGTGTTTGGCTTTGGTGTGGGCATTAAAGAAATTGACTCCCTATTTATATGGTCAGGAGTTCACTCTGGTCACCGACCATAACCCGTTGGTGTGGCTGAACCGGGTCTCTGGAGATAACGGCAGGCTATTACGTTGGAGCTTATCGTTGCAAACCTTCAATTTCACCATTACTTACAGACCTGGGAAACAGAATGGCAACGCCGACGGGTTGTCCAGACAAACCGACCTCAGCCCCGCATAACCAGCGGTCTGGACAGCCTTAGTCTGCCCCGAAAAGGGGTCAGACCGTGTCTGCCAGAGTGTTCCACAGAAAGGGAGCAATGTTACAGAAGCATTAGTTATTTTGTTGTGAAGAGCTTATTTCCCAGCAGCAATGCCTGAACCAGCAAGCCAGCGCCTAAGAAGGGCTCCAAGAAAACCGTAACAAGTTTCATTTCATAAAGAGTTAACTCTTTTTTTTCAGCTTTTAGAAACTATTGTCTAATCACCTCTGGAGCCAGACTGCTAATTGATAAGATGAACTTGTAAACTTGTTATCTTAAGTACTGTAATCCTATTGTGGCCTGTCAAAGGACAGTGCTCTCTATCTAAATGTGTGATGGGGGATTTTGTGCTTCCCCCCCTCTCCCCCTGGGAGTGCCCTGTGTGCATGTAACCTTAATAAAAAGCAGGCTGGGCATCCCAGTCCTGAGTTCTTGTTTGACCCTCAATCGCAGCGTTGACTCGTTTTTGTGGGCAGAAGGGTATCCTAGCTGTACTGCAGCTAAGGGAGATTATTCTATATTTGCGAGACTCATATAGAATACTATGGAAAGCAGCTTCTCCCCTCTTTAGCAATAGGGATCCAGGCTACTAAGCGGTCCATCTCTCAGCGAGACTAAGGGTAACCGTAACACTGAGCTTCCCCACTGTTGTAATATGAGTGGGAGGGGCCTATTTTAGCGCTTTGTTGCGCAGTAAAAATTCAGTCACAGTCTTTCTATTTCTTCCTCCATGATCCAGGACGTCTCTACAGAGCTCAGGGGTCTCCAAAACTAGTTTTGAGGGAGGTAATCAGTCACAGCAGATCTGTGACAGTGTGTTTGACTGTGATAAAAACGTTAATTACTACAATTGTTATCCGTTTTGGGTATTAAGGGGTTAATCATCCTTTGCTGGTGGGTGCAATCCTCTGCTAACTTTATACATTTACTGTAGAAATTTGGTTGCTTTAACTAATTTGGTTCATTGTTAATTCAACTGTGACACTTTTTTATGCTTCTTAAAGGCGCAGTAGCGTTTTTTATATAGCTTGTAAATTTATTTAAAAGTTTTTTTCCAAGTTTGCTAGTGTCATTGCTAGTCTGTTTAAACATGTCTGACACAGATGAATCTGTTTGTTCACTATGTTTAAAGGCCAATGTGGAGCCCAATAGAAATTTGTGCACTCAATGTATAGATGTCACTTTAAATAAAAGTCAAACTTTATATGTTAAGAAATTATCACCAGACAACGAGGGGGAAGTTATGCCGACTAACTCTCCTCACGTGTCAGTACCTTCGCCTCCCGCTCAGGAGGTGCGTGATATTGTGGCGCCAAGTACATCAGGGGGGCCCATACAAATCACTTTGCAAGACATGGCTACTGTTATGACAGAAGTACTATCTAAATTGCCAGAATTAAGAGGTAAGCGCGATCACTCTGGAGTAAGAACAGAGTGCGCTGATAATGGTAGAGCCATGTCTGATACTGCGTCACAATTTGCAGAACATGAGGACGGAGAGCTTCATTCTGTGGGTGATGGGTCTGATCCAGGTAAACTGGATTCAGAGATTTCAAATTTTAAATTTAAGCTTGAGAACCTCCGCGTATTGCTAGGGGAGGTATTAGCGGCTCTGAATGATTGTAACACGGTTGCAATTCCAGAGAAAGTATGAAGGCTGGATAAATATTTTGCGGTACCGGTGTGTACTGACGTTTTTCCTATACCTAAAAGGCTTACAGAAATTGTTAACAAGGAGTGGGATAGACCCGGTGTGCCCTTTTCACCCCCTCCTATTTTTAGAAAAATGTTTCCAATAGACGCCACCACACGGGACTTATGGCAGACGGTCCCTAAGGTGGAGGGAGCAGTTTCTACTTTGGCTAAGCGCACCACTATCCCGGTGGAGGATAGCTGTGCTTTTTCAGATCCAATGGATAAAAAGTTAGAGGGTTACCTTAAGAAAATGTTTGTTCAACAAGGTTTTATCTTACAACCCCTTGCATGCATCGCGCCTGTCACTGCTGCGGCAGCATTCTGGTTTGAGTCTCTGGAAGAGACCATTCGCACAGCTCCATTGGATGAAATTATGAACAAGCTTAAAGCCCTTAAGCTAGCTAACTCATTTGTTTCTGATGCCGTCGTACATTTAACCAAACTTACGGCTAAGAACTCCGGATTCGCCATTCAAGCACGCTGTGGCTTAAATCCTGGTCAGCTGATGTGACTTCTAAATCTAAATTGCTTAATATTCCTTTCAAAGGGCAGACCTTATTCGGGCCCGGCTTGAAAGAAATTATCGCTGACATTACTGGAGGTAAGGGCCATGCTCTGCCTCAAGACAGGGCCAAACCAAAGGCTAAACAGTCTAATTTCCGTGCCTTTCGTAACCTCAAGGCAGGAGCAGCATCAACTTCCTCCGCTCCCAGACAGGAAGGAGCTGTTGCTCGCTACAGACAGGGCTGGAAAGCTAACCAGTCCTGGAACAAGGGCAAGCAGGCCAGAAAACCTGCTGCTGCCCCTAAGACAGCATGAAGTGAGGGCCCCCTATCCGGAAACGGATCTAGTGGGGGGCAGACTTTCTCTCTTTGCCCAGGCTTGGGCAAGAGATTTCCAGGATCCCTGGGCGTTAGAGATCATATCTCAGGGATATCTTCTGGACTTCAAAGCTTCTCCTCCACAAGGGAGATTTCATCTTTCAAGGTTATCAGCAAACCAAATAAAGAAAGAGGCGTTTCTACGCTGTGTACAAGACCTCTTACTAATGGGGGTGATCCACCCAGTTCCGCGGTCGGAACACGGACAAGGATTCTATTCAAACCTGTTTGTGGTTCCCAAGAAAGAGGGAACCTTCAGACCAATCTTGGACTTAAAGATCCTAAACAAATTCCTAAGAGTTCCATCGTTCAAAATGGAAACTATTCGAACCATCCTACCCATGATCCAAGAGGGTCAGTACATGACCACAGTGGATTTAAAGGATGCCTACCTTCACAAACCGATTCACAAGGATCATTACCGGTATCTAAGATTTGCCTTCCTAGACAGGCATTACCAGTTTGTAGCTCTTCCCTTCGGGTTAGCTACGGCTCCAAGAATCTTTACAAAGGTTCTGGGCTCACTTCTGGTGGTACTAAGACCGCAAGGCATAGCGGTGGCTCCGTACCTAGACGACATTCTGATACAAGCGTCAAGTTTTCAAACTGCCAAGTCTCATACAGAGATAGTTCTGGCATTTCTGAGGTCGCATGGGTGGAAGGTGAACGTGGAAAAGAGTTCTCTATTGCCACTTACAAGAGTTCCCTTCCTAGGGACTCTTATAAATTCTGTAGAGATGAAAATTTACCTGACGGAGGCCAGGTTATCAAAACTTCTAAATGCTTGCCGTGTCCTTCATGCCATTCAACACCCGTCAGTGGCTCAGTGCATGGAGGTAATCGGCTTAATGGTTGCGGCAATGGACATAGTTCCATTTGCGCGCCTGCATCTCAGACTGCTGCAATTGTGCATGCTAAGTCAGTGGAATGGGGATTACTCAGATTTGTCCCCTCTGCTAAATCTGGATCAAGAGACCAGAGATTCTCTTCTATGGTGGCTTTCTCGGCCACATCTGTCCAAGGGGATGCCCTTCCGCAGACCAGATTGGACGATTGTAACAACAGACGCCAGCCTTCTAGGTTGGGGCGCAGTCTGGAATTCCCTGAAGGCTCAGGGATCATGGACTCAGGAGGAGAGACTCCTTCCAATAAACATTCTGGAATTAAGAACAATTTTCAATGCTCTTCTGGCTTGGCCTCAGTTAGCAACTCTGAGGTTCATCAGGTTTCAGTCGGACAACATCACGACTGTGGCTTACATCAACCATCAAGGAGGAACAAGGAGTTCCCTAGCGATGTTGGAAGTCTCAAAGATAATTCGCTGGGCAGAGTCTCACTCTTGCCACCTGTCAGCGATCCACATCCCAGGCGTGGAGAACTGGGAGGCGGATTTTCTAAGTCACCAGACCTTTCATCCGGGGGAGTGGAAACTTCATCCGGAGGTCTTTGCCCAACTGCTTCATCGTTGGGTCAAACCAGATCTGGATCTCATGGCATCTCGCCAGAACGCCAAGCTTCCTTGTTACGGATCCAGGTCCAGGGACCCGGGAGCGGTGCTGATAGATGCTCTGACAGCACCTTGGGTCTTCAACATGGCTTATGTGTTTCCACCATTCCCGATGCTTCCTCGATTGATTGCCAGGATCAAACAAGAGAGAGCATCAGTGATTCTAATAGCGCCTGCATGGCCACGCAGGACCTGGTATGCAGATCTAGTGGACATGTCGTCCTGTCCACCATGGTCTCTGCCTCTGAGACAGGACCTTCTGATGCAGGGTCCTTTCAAACATCCAAATCTAATTTCTCTGAGGCTGACTGCATGGAGATTGAACGCTTGATTCTATCAAAGCGTGGATTCTCGGAGTCAGTGATTGATACCTTAATACAGGCTAGGAAACCTGTTACCAGGAAAATTTACCATAAAATATGGCGTAAATATTTATATTGGTGCGAATCCAAGGACTACTCATGGAGTAAGGTTAGGATTCCTAGGATATTGTCTTTTCTACAAGAGGGTTTAGAAAAGGGTTTATCTGCTAGTTCGTTAAAGGGACAGATTTCAGCTCTGTCTATTCTTCTGCACAAACGTCTGGCAGAAGTTCCAGACGTTCAGGCCTTTTGTCAAGCTTTGGCTAGGATTAAGCCTGTGTTTAAGACGGTTGCTCCGCCGTGGAGCTTAAACTTAGATCTTAACGTTCTGCAAGGCGTTCCGTTTGAACCCCTTCATTCCGTTGATATCAAGCTGTTATCTTGGAAAGTTCTGTTTTTGATGGCTATTTCCTCGGCTCGAAGAGTCTCTGAGTTATCTGCCTTACATTGTGATTCTCCTTATCTGATTTTTCATTCAGACAAGATAGTTCTGCGCACTAAACCTGGGTTCTTACCTAAGGTAGTCTCTAACAGGAATATCAATCAAGAGATTGTTGTTCCATCATTGTGTCCTAACCCTTCTTCAAAGAAGGAACGACTTTTGCATAATCTGGACGTAGTCCGGGCCTTGAAGTTCTACTTACAGGCAACTAAAGATTTTCGTCAAACTTCTTCCCTGTTTGTCGTTTACTCTGGACAGAGGAGAGCTCAAAAGGCTTCGGCTACCTCTCTCTCTTTTTGGCTTCGTAGTATAATACGTTTAGCCTATGAGACTGCTGGACAGCAGCCTCCTGAAAGGATTACAGCTCATTCTACTAGAGCTGTGGCTTCCACTTGGGCCTTTAAGAATGAGGCCTCTGTTGAACAGATTTGCAAGGCTGCAACTTGGTCTTCACACTTTTTCAAAATTTTACAAATCTGACACTTTTGCTTCTTCGGAGGCTGTTTTTGGGAGAAAGGTTCTACAGGCAGTGGTTCCTTCCGTGTAAAGATCCTGCCTTGTCCCTCCCGTCATCCGTGTACTTTTAGCTTTGGTATTGGTATCCCATAAGTAATGGATGACCCGTGGACTGACTACACTTAACAAGAGAAAATATAATTTATGCTTACCTGATAAATTAATTTCTCTTGTAGTGTAGTCAGTCCACGGCCCGCCCTGTTTTTACGGCAGGTCTAAATTTTAATTAAACTCCAGTCACCACTGCACCCTATAGTTTCTCCTTTCTCGTATGGTTTCGGTCGAATGACTGGATATGACGTTGAGGGGAAGAGCTATGTAGCAGCTCTGCTTGGGTGATCCTCTTGCACTTCCTGTTGGGGAGGAGATATAATCCCATAAGTAATGGATGACCCGTGGACTGACTACACTACAAGAGAAATGAATTTATCAGGTAAGCATAAATTATATTTTTGCTTAGAGACCCATGCAAGAAGTATGAAGAATAACGTGCATATTTAATACAATCTACAGGAGATGCGTGTATCTAATGTAATTTACAGAAAATGCACTACTTCAAAGTCAGCATTTAGCTTTAGGGTAAATGCAATCTAATTCAAAAATCCAATTGCATTCATTCATGAGGAGCGTTTTTTCAAAGTTCCCTCCTCTCCAGTTTTATAAACTTTCTGCAAGTCCATAAACTTAAGGGCATTAGTATCTCCATTATGTTTTTCCTGAAAGTGCTTGTATAGGGGAACTTCATCCTTATTCCCTTCTATTTTAAGATGATGCTCCCTAATCAGATCTCTTAGAGGTCTGCAAATTTTGCCTACATACTGCAGTCTGCAGGAGCACTGTAGTAAATATGTAATGCCTTTATCCTTACAGCGGATCATTTGATTTACTTTAATGTTCTGTTTGGTTACATATGATTGGGCAGTATTGTTCTTGAGGCCATGCTTGCATGCTTTGCATTTGTGACAGGGGAAGAAGCCCTTAAGGACATCTCCATATATGCCTTTCACTATGCCAGACCACTTTTCAATAATGCTGGGAGCCAAAATGGTTTAAAGGTTTTGTGTTCTCTTGTATATAAAGTGTGGTTTGTCACTTAAAGGGACAGTCTAGGCCAAAATAAACTTTCATGATTCAGATAGGGCATGTAATTTTAAACAATTTTCCATTTTACTTTTATCACCAATTTTGCTTTGTTCTCTTGGTATTCTTAGTTGAAATCTTAATCTAGGAGGTTCATATGCTAATTTCTTAGACCTTGAAGGCCACCTCTTTTCCAAATGCATTTGAACAGTTTTTCACCACTAGAGGGTGTTAGTTCACATATTTCATATAGATAACACTGTGCTCATGCACGTGCAGTTATCTGGGAGCAGGCAGTGATTGGCTAAACTGCAAGTCTGTCAAAAGAACTGAAATAAAGGGGCAGTTTGCAGAGGCTTAGATACAAGATAATCACAGAGGTTAAAAGTATATTATTATAACTGTGTTGGTTATGCAAAACTGGGGAATGGGTAATAAAGGGATTATCTATCTTTTAAAACAATAAAAATTCTGGTGTAGACTGTCCCTTTAATGTCTCTCCAATGATATTGTCTTCTTTAAGGACACCCCAGTGCCTTTTGATAATTATTTCTACTTTCTACTTATTTTGACTGAATTCGGAAATAAAGGGGACATCTAAAATACCTTTATCGGGCTGCATATTCTTAATTTGTAACTGAGGATGACATTCCTATCTATTTTATTCACCGCTTCAACTGTTTTGCTGATTGCTGCCATGATGTATCCTCTTTCTTCAAATCGTTTTAGAAGAATCTGTGATTGTTTACGCCACTCTTCTTGTTGGGAGCAGTTTTTCTTCATTTTCATCAACTGGCCTTTGTTTGGTGAAGATAGTTTGTACAATCTACTGGTTTAAAGTAGGTGGATGTATTAATTGCTCCTTTGGTTGAATTAATGCTCAGATCTATAAAGTTGATCTGGTCATATGAATAATGATATGTATATTTTAAATTGAACACATTGTTGTTCATAACTTTGAGGGTATGTTCAAGATCCTCAATGCTCCCTTTCCATATTATAAGTATGTCGTCTATGTACCTGCGATAGAGGACCAAGTCTGCACTAGCCGGGCATGATTCCCAAAAGATGGATTCCCATCTGCCCATGTAGAGATTGGCATAACTTGGTGCGAACTTGGTCCCCATCGCGGTACCACATAGCTGGTTGTAAAATTTCCCTTCATAGTTGAAATAATTATGTGTAAGTATATATTTTATCCCATTTAGAATAAATTATTTTTGGGATGAGGGTATAGTGGAGTCTTTGTCCAAAAAATACTTTACTGCTTCCATACCTTCAGAATGGGGAATGCTTGTGTATAGGGACGTCACATCACATGTTACCCAAATTAAGTTTTTTTCCCATGTGATCTTATGTGTATTTAACACCTCAGTGGAGTCTCTTAGGAATGATGGTAGTTTCCTCACAAACTTCTGTAAATGTTGGTCTATGTATTCAGAGAGATTACTCGTGAGGGACCCTATAACTGAAATTATTGGTCTACCGTGGGGGTTCTTTAAGGCCTTGTGGATTTTCAGTAGCTGGTAGAACACAGGTATTCTTGGATGGCTTATGCATAGATAGTTGTATTCCTTAGGGTCAACCCGCAGGTACATAGACAACATACTTATGATCTGGAAAGGGAGCATTGTGGATCTTGAACATACCCTCAAAGTTATGAACAATAATGTGTTCAATTTAAAATTTACATACCATTAATCATATGACCAGATCAACCTTTTAGATCTGAGCATAAATTCAACCAAAGGAGCAATTAATACATCCACCTACTTTAAACCAGTAGATTGTACAAACTATCTGCACCAAACAAGCTGCCATCATGACAACTGGATAAAAAACATCCCCAAAGGCCAGTTGATGAAAATGAAGAAAAACTGCTCCCAACAAGAAGAGTGGCGTAAACAATCACGGATTCTTCTAAAACAATTTGAAGAAAGAGGATACATCATGGCAGCAATCAGCAAAACAGTTGAAGAGGTGAATAAAATAGATAGGAATGCCCTCCTCAGTTACAAATTAAGAATATGGAGCCCAATAAAGGTATTTTAGATGTCCGCTTTATTACCAAATTCAGTCAAAATAAGTAGAAAGTAGAAAAAATTATCAAAAGGCACTGGGATGTCCTTAAAGAAGACAGTATCATTGGAGAGACATTAAGTGACAAACCACACTTTATATACAAGAGAACACGAAACCTTAAAACCATTTTGGCTCCCAGCATTATTGAAAAAAGGTCTGGCATAGTGAAAGGCATACATGGAGATGTCCTTAAGGGCTTCTTCCCCTGCCACAAATGCAAAGCATGCAAGCATGACCTCGAGTCAAGACCAGTACTGCCCGTTCATATGTAGCCAAAGAGAAATGTAAAGTAAATCAAATGATCCGCTGTAAGGATAAAGGCATTATATATTTATTAGAGTGCTCCTGCCGAATGCAGTATGTAGGCCAAACTTGTGGACCTCTAAGAGATATGATTAGGGAGGACCTTCTTAAAATAAAAGGGAATAAGGATGAAGTTCCCCTATACAAGCACTTTAAGGAAAAACATAATTGAGATACTAATGCCCTTAAGTGTATGTGTTTGCAGAAAGTATATAAGAAATGGAGAGGAGGGAACTTTGAAAAAACTTTCCTCATGAATGAATGCAAGTGGATCTTTAAATTAGATTGCATTTACCCTAAAGGCCTAAATGCTGACTTTAAAGTAGTGCATCTTCTGTAAATTACATTAGCTACACGCATCTCCTGTAGATTGTATTAAATATGGACCTTATTCTTCATACTTGTTGTATGGGTCTCTGCACAAAATAATTATATATTTGTGTCTTTAGAATCTGTCTGTTTCATATTTCCATATACATATGTATATATATATATATATATATATATATATATATATATATATATATATATATACACACACACATATATCTATATATAGATATGTAAAACGTTTTGAGCTTTTTTAGCAAAAATATGTAACAATGCATTTAGTCATTTTCTAGATACAAGATTCTATACAGCTTTCCTAGTTATTTCCTTTTAGGTATATTTATTTATTCATTTATTTTATGAGGTACTTATTTTTAAACTTAATTTTTATTTTGATTACATTCTGTTATTTGTTTATATAGTACAGATGTACAATTTTTCTATACTCCTGTACAATTTTTCTATATTCATGTACAACCTCTGGCTATGCCAAAGAATGTAAAAGTGTGTCTCACCCAATCGGGCTGGCTCTTTAATGTGTCGGAAACATATAATTTCAATACTTCTCCTCATTGCATATTTTCTATGGTTTATAACATTTTTTATACATTGTATAAGTTTAACAATGTTCAGATAGGTTTAAGTCTTTATCTACTTTTATCTTTTTTATTATGTAGAGCATTTATAATAATAATTTGTGTTTGCGCTATATGCTCAATATATAACGCTAAGGTTTTCCCTTTGTTAACATTATCATGGAATCATATGTTATGCACTATTAATATTCTTCACTGAGCGCTATCCATCAATACGCTCTTAGTGATATGTTATATTGCTCTTTTATTTGCAATCATGCACTGTTCTATCTATAGCGCTAACACCAGCCCTATACATATCCTACTGTTATAGTCTGATACGGATCCTACACATACAGAGGATCTAAATGTTGTCAGCACACTGACTCTCAGATAGAACTAACCACATATACATAGAATGATATATACCACTTTTTGTCATCACTGTATACAAAACAATTCCTTTCACTTTAAGATATAAAAAGATCATCTCTTATTTACTTATTTCCTCACAATAAAGAAGGGAGCAACACAATATGTGATATGATACTCTATATACCTTTCATTTGCCCATAATAAAGATGGCGGCCTAAAAGTCTGAGTATCGATGTAAATGAATACACCACATGGCATATGACTAAACCGGTACCTCAAGCTGCACCAAAAGGTAGTGTATCATAGTCTCCCTGTATTTTGAAATCACGCCCACTGACACGTCACTCTATATCAAATGGCGCCAAATCTCGCCACATCTCCCTCTCTCTGATAGGCTAAACAATCTTTTAAATAATTTAGTAAACCCAGGAGCTGGTATAGTCTTGATAAAGGCCCGTCATAGGCTGAAACGCGTTGACTGACACCCTACTTTTGACATACCAGTCCATATGGTGAGCACACTTCCTTTATTAGCTCTGCTATTGCTGCAGTTTTTGCTGCACCTGTGTTTCTCTTTTTTTTCTTCTAGGTATCTATGTCCCTTAATATCTAATCCTGCTCAATGGACCAACCCTTGTCCTCTACCCCTTGGGAAATATCGGAACTTTTTCACTTTGGAACATTTTTTCAATAGCTTATTGGACAATTCACTGTTTCAAATTTAATTGGACGATTCATTGTTTATGTGTTTCAGCTGTTTATCTTATACACATTTTATACACATTTTTGCTGCAGCTATCAATCATGTTTTCATATATCTTGGCCAATGATATTAGACATTAGACATGTTTTTATAATCAATGTTTTTTACTACTGCTGTTTTTAAATCTGTTTTAATATATATCAGATAATCCGTATATTCTGGCATCCTGTGAGAAGCCAAAATATAATAAACTACTATGTATTCATCTGTATTTGGTATTAGATACGTGTGGAAATAACTTTACAGCACTTTATTAAGTAGGAGGTTTTTTCAGCAGTCTCCAAATCACACTCTGTTGCTTTATTAGTATTCACACTCAGTAACTCTTCCTATTGTCTCGCAATACTCTTTGTAGCCTTTTTCAGTGCTCTATTATCATACTTTGTCAGATTACTTTGTAGCATTCTGACACCCAATTAATTTATTTTCACTACATTAATACGTAGCCAAATCCCTCAGCACATCTGTAGCACTTTAAGACATTTGGTTATTTTTCCTGTAGCAGGCATATTTCTTCTTGTAGCTACGATACACATCCTGCAAACTACAGTGTAATTTCACGGAATATAATTTCATTTGTCATTTATTTTTGACTCTTAGAGGTATTTTTATAAAAACACCCCTCTCACTTTCATACCAGAGGTACCCCACTTATGTATCTTTATAACACACTTAAGCCCCCCTCCCCTGAGGGTGGCACTCCTTTTATGCACTTATATACCATTTATTTAGAACAATCTTGTTAGGTAATCGTTCAAACTCAGTGAGTCTGTGTGTTTTTCCACGTGGTACAGATCACTATATATCACCTATTTATGTGTTATTTCCAGTGACCTTTTTGAATACTGTCATTGCAGCAAGTTCATGCACAATACTATGTATAAATAAATCTGTTTTTGATACTTATCTTTCAGAGTGTTGCATTTATTTAACTTTTGAAATGAGTGCTGAATTCCCAGTATTTAAATAGTGTTATTAATAGGTACCACTACATCTCCCCTTTTTCTAGTTCAAATATTTTAATATATAGGTCTGCACCACTAATCCTATTAAGGTACAATAGCCTTATGATAGTATTGGTTTAAATTTTTCCAGGAACTTTTACTATAAGTTTCCTGTGCAACACTTCTCTTGTAAACTGCATTTTTTCCATCCACTATGAAAAACTTTGTATATAGAAATATGTATTTAATAATTTACAATAAAAAGTACATTTTTCTGTATGTGAAGAACATTGGAATATGAACTATTAATAACTCCTGTAGGGTTAGTGCTCTAGTATAGGTGTATAGGTTTTTTTCAGTTTGTGCTCTCTATTGACTTCTATGGAAGAATATGTTAACTTTAAACTTTTTGCGCACATGGGGTTTTTGCACGCACTAACTTTTTACTTTCAATTGTAATACAAGCTCCACTTCTAATTTAGCCCTTAAATGCTAAACAAAACAGATAAAGGGGGATATGTATCAAGCCGTCAACTGCAAATACGCCAGAATTCCGCAGCGTAATTGTTGCGAGCTTGATCCGACCTAGTTATCAAAGCCTACAGACCAGCAAAAGTTGAAATTTGTGATGTAACATACGATCCGCCAGTCTCAGTCCGATGCAGATCGATGCTTATGTCATTACCGATGTTCCGAATACACATTCAGCTCTATCTGACACATTTTTCCATTTATCACATTTCTAACAGGTACGCTTGTGGCTATCCCGGCCCAGCGTACCTGGTTTTCAATCCGCCACCCTGGAGACCGCAGATGCCATAGAAATCAATGGGAGTCTGAAAGCAGCGAAAGCTTATGTTCGATGCTGCCAGATATCCCATTGATTTATATGGTTGAAAACAAGTAACCATTTACACCTAACACCCTAACATAAGCCCCGAGTCTAAACACACCTAATCTGCCGCCCCAACATCGCTGCCACCTACATAATGTTATAAACTTCTATTCCGCCTCTCCCCGACATCACCGCAAACTAAATAAAGTTATTAACCCCTATCCCGCCGCTCCAGTCCTGGACCCCACCGCAACCTAAATATAGTTATTAACCCCTATCCCGCCGCTCCCGGACCCCGCCGGCACTAAATAAATGTATTAACCCCTAAACCTCTGGCCTCCCACATCACTACCACTAACTAAACCTATTAACCCCTAAACCCGCCAGCCCCCAACATCGCCATAAACTAAATTAAGCTATTAACCCCTAAACCTAACAACCCGCTAACTTTAAATTAAAATTACAACATCCCTATCTTAAAATACATTTAAACTTTCCTGTAGATTTAAAATAAACTATTTTTAAACTATTAATTAACCTACCCTATTATACTACAATTAAATTAAACTAGCAATTAAATAAATTACATATTAAAAAAACCTAACCCTACTAAAATTATTTAAAGTTACTCTTAAACCTTATTACAAATTACTAAATTACCCCAAAAAATAAACACTAAGTTACAAAAAATAAAAAACACTAATTTACGGAAAAAAAAACACATTATCAAAAATAAAAAAGAATTACACCTAATCTAATAGCCATATCAAAATAAAAAAGTCCCCCCAAAATAAAAAACTCCTAGCCTACAATAAACTACCAATGGCCCTTAAAAGGGATTTGAGCTCTCATCCTATTGGCTGATTGAAACAGCCAATAGGATGAGAGCTGCTCAAATCCTATTGGCTGATTGAAACAGCCAAAAGGATTTTAGCAGCTCTAATCCTATTGGCTGATTGAAATCTTTCAGCCAATAGAAATGCAAGGGATGCCATCTTGGATGACGTCACTTGCATTGAAGTTCCAGTTTACGGCGGTGACCATATGAAGAGGAGCTCCGTTCCAGATGTCTTCAGGATGGACCCGCTCCACGCCAGATGAATACAGATAGAAGATGCCCTCTGGATGAAGACTTCTTGCCGCCTGGATGAGGACTTCGCTGGCTGGATGAAGATGGAAGAGGCTGCCCGGATGAAGACTTCTTGCCGCCCAGATGAAGAATTCTTGCCAGATCGCCGGGGGTTAGTGTTAGGTTTATTTAAGGTTTTTTTGGGTGGGTTTTATTTTTAGATTAGGGTCTGGGCATGTAAAAGAGCTAAATGCCCTTTAAAGGGCAATGCCCATACAAATGCCCTTTTCAGGGCAATTGGGAGCTTAGGTTATTTTAGATAGTTTTTTTATTTGGGGGGTTGGTTGATTGGGTGTTGGGTTTTGCTGCTGGGGGTGTTTGTATTTTTTTTACAGGTAAAAGAGCTGATTTCTTTGGTGAAATGCCCCACAAAAGGCCATTTTAAGGGCCATTGGTAGTTTATTGTAGGCTAGGGTTTTTTTATTTTATTTTGGGGGAGCTTTTTTATTTTGATAGGGCTATTAGATTAGGTGTAATTCTTTTTTATTTTTGATAATGAGTTTCTTTCATAATTTAGTGTTTTTTTGTGGTAATTTAGGCCTAGATTTGGAGTTTGGCGGTAAAAGGGCTGTTAACGCTCCGCGGGCTTTTTTCTGGCCGCACCATAAATTTAACTCTGGTATCGAGAGTTAAAACAAATGCTGCGTTAGGCTCCAAAAAAGGAGCGTAGAGCATTTTTACCGCAAATGCAACTCTCGATACCAGAGTTGCTTACGGACGCGGCCAGCCTCAAAAACGTGCTCGTGCACGATTCCCCCATAGAAAACAATGGGGCTGTTTGAGCTGAAAAAAAACCTAACACCTGCAAAAAAGCAGCGTTCAGCTCCTAACGCAGCCCCATTGTTTCCTATGGGGAAACACTTCCTACGTCTGCACCTAACACTCTAACATGTACCCCGAGTCTAAACACCCCTAGCCTTACACTTATTAACCCCTAATCTGCCGCCCCCGCTATCGCTGACCCCTGCATTACACTTTTAACCCCTAATCTGCCGCTCCGTAAACCGCCGCAACCTACGTTATCCCTATGTACCCCTAATCTGCTGCCCTAACATCGCCGACCCCTATATTATATTTATTAACCCCTAATCTGCCCCCCACAACGTCGCCGACACCTGCCTACACTTATTAACCCCTAATCTGCCGAGCGGACCTGAGCGCTACTATAATAAAGTTATTAACCCCTAATCCGCCTCACTAACCCTATCATAAATAGTATTAACCCCTAATCTGCCCTCCCTAACATCGCCGACACCTACCTTCAATTATTAACCCCTAATCTTCCGATCGGAGCTCACCGCTATTCTAATAAATGTATTAACCCCTAAAGCTAAGTCTAACCCTAACACTAACACCCCCCTAAGTTAAATATAATTTACATCTAACGAAATAAATTAACTCTTATTAAATAAATTATTCCTATTTAAAGCTAAATACTTACCTGTAAAATAAATCCTAATATAGCTACAATATAAATTATAATTATATTATAGCTATTTTAGGATTAATATTTATTTTACAGGCAACTTTGTATTTATTTTAACCAGGTACAATAGCTATTAAATAGTTAAGAACTATTTAATAGCTACCTAGTTAAAATAATAACAAATTTACCTGTAAAATAAATCCTAACCTAAGTTACAAATAAACCTAACACTACCCTATCAATAAAATAATTAAATAAACTACCTACAATTACCTACAATTAACCTAACACTACACTATCAATAAATTAATTAAACACAATTGCTACAAATAAATACAATTAAATAAACTAGCTAAAGTACAAAAAATAAAAAAGAACTAAGTTACAGAAAATAAAAAAATATTTACAAACATAAGAAAAATATTACAACAATTTTAACCTTTTAACGCCGTTATGCCGTTCTATTCCGTCATATTTACACTGGGCTTTAAAGCCGTTATGACGGAATAGAACGTCATATCAAACGGCTGTCCTGAAGCCTTCTGCGCTTCAAGGACTTGATCGCGGTCTGGAGGGCGTTCCTAGGGTTGTAGGGACGTCCCCCAGATGCGATCCAATAATTGAAATCTCGCGATCGTATGCACGATCGCGTAGTTTCAATTTGTCTACATCGGAACAGGTGTTCCGATGTAGACACTTTAACCCTGTCACGAAAGGGTTAAACTAATTACACCTACTCTAAGCCCCCTAATAAAATAACAAAGCCCCCCAAAATAAAAAATTCCCTACCCTATTCTAAATTAAAAAAGTTACAAGCTCTTTTACCTTACCAGCCCTGAACAGGGCCCTTTGCGGGGCATGCCCCAAGAAGTTCAGCTCTTTTGCCTGTAAAAAAAAACATACAATACCCCCCCCCCAACATTACAACCCACCACCCACATACCCCTAATCTAACACAAACCCCCCTTAAATAAACCTAACACTAATCCCCTGAAGATCTTCCTACCTTGTCTTCACCATCCAGGTATCACCGATCCGTCCTGGCTCCAAGATCTTCATCCAACCCAAGCGGGGGTTAGCGATCCATAATCCGGTGCTGAAGAGGTCCAGAAGAGGCTCCAAAGTCTTCCTCCTATCCGGCAAGAAGAGGACATCCGGATCTTCTCCAAGCGGCATCTTCGATCTTCTTCCATCCGGAGCGAAGCGGCAGGATCCTGAAGACCTCCAGCGCGGAACATCCATCCGGACCGACGACTGAACGACGAATGACTGTTCCTTTAAGGGACGTCATCCAAGATGGCGTCCCTCGAATTCCGATTGGCTGATAGGATTCTATCAGCCAATCGGAATTAAGGCAGGAATTTTCTGATTGGCTGATGGAATCAGCCAATCAGAATCTAGTTCAATCCGATTGGCTGATCCAATCAGCCAATCAGATTGAGCTCGCATTCTATTGACTGTTCCGATCAGCCAATAGAATGCGAGCTCAATCTGATTGGCTGATTGGATCGGCCAATCGGATTGAACTAGATTCTGATTGGCTGATTCCATCAGCCAATCAGAAAATTCCTACCTTAATTCCGATTGGCTGATAGAATCCTATCAGCCAATCGGAATTCGAGGGACGCCATCTTGGATGACGTCCCTTAAAGGAACAGTCATTCGTCGTTCAGTCGTCGGTCCGGATGGATGTTCCGCGCTGGAGGTCTTCAGGATCCTGCCGCTTCGCTCCGGATGGAAGAAGATCGAAGATGCCGCTTGGAGAAGATGTTTGCCGGTCCGGATGTCCTCTTCTTGCCGGATAGGAGGAAGACTTTGGAGTCTCTTCTGGACCTCTTCAGCACCGGATTATGGATCGCCAACCCCCGCTTGGGTTGGATGAAGATCTTGGAGCCAGGACGGATCGGTGATACCTGGATGGTGAAGACAAGGTAGGAAGATCTTCAGGGGATTAGTGTTAGGTTTATTTAAGGGGGGTTTGGGTTAGATTAGGGGTATGTGGGTGGTGGGTTGTAATTTTGGGGGGGGGGGTATTGTATGTTTTTTTTTACAGGCAAAAGAGCTGAACTTCTTGGGGCATGCCCCGCAAAGGGCCCTGTTCAGGGCTGGTAAGGTAAAAGAGCTTGTAACTTTTTTAATTTAGAATAGGGTAGGGAATTTTTTATTTTGGGGGGCTTTGTTATTTTATTAGGGGGCTTAGAGTAGGTGTAATTAGTTTAAAATTGTTGTAATATTTTTCTTATGTTTGTAAATATTTTTTTATTTTCTGTAACTTAGTTCTTTTTTATTTTTTGTACTTTAGCTAGTTTATTTAATTGTATTTATTTGTAGCAATTGTGTTTAATTAATTTATTGATAGTGTAGTGTTAGGTTAATTGTAGGTAATTGTAGGTAGTTTATTTAATTATTTTATTGATAGGGTAGTGTTAGGTTTAATTATATCTTAGGTTAGGATTTATTTTACAGGTAAATTTGTTATTATTTTAACTAGGTAACTATTAAATAGTTCTTAACTATTTAATAGCTATTGTACCTGGTTAAAATAAATACAAAGTTGCCTGTAAAATAAATATTAATCCTAAAATAGCTATAATATAATTATAATTTATATTGTAGCTATATTAGGGTTTATTTTACAGGTAAGTATTTAGCTTTAAATAGGATTAATTTATTTAATAAGAGTTAATTTATTTCGTTAGATGTAAATTATATTTAACTTAGGGGGGTGTTAGTGTTAGGGTTAGACTTAGCTTTAGGGGTTAATACATTTATTAGAATAGCGGTGAGCTCCGATCGGAAGATTAGGGGTTAATAATTGAAGGTAGGTGTCAGCGATGTTAGGGAGGGCAGATTAGGGGTTAATACTATTTATGATAGGGTTAGTGAGGCGGATTAGGGGTTAATAACTTTATTATAGTAGCGCTCAGGTCCGCTCGGCAGATTAGGGGTTAATAAGTGTAGGCAGGTGTCGGCGACGTTGAGGGGGGCAGATTAGGGGTTAATAAATATAATATAGGGGTCGGCGGTGTTAGGGGTAGCAGATTAGGGGTACATAGGGATAACGTAGGTGGCGGCGCTTTGCGGTCGGAAGATTAGGGGTTAATTATTTTAAGTAGCTGGCGGCGATGTTGTGGGGGGCAGATTAGGGGTTAATAAATATAATATAGGGGTCGGCGGGGTTAGGGGCAGCAGATTAGGGGTACATAAGTATAACGTAGGTGGCGGTCGGCAGATTAGGGGTTAAAAATTTTAATTGAGTGGCGGCGATGTGGGAGGAGCTCGGTTTAGAGGTACATAGGTAGTTTATGGGTGTTAGTGTACTTTAGGGTACAGTAGTTAAGAGCTTTATGAACCGGCGTTAGCCAGAAAGCTCTTAACTCCTGCTATTTTCAGGCGGCTGGAGTTTTGTCGTTAGAGCTCTAACGCTCACTTCAGAAACGACTCTAAATACCGGCGTTAGAAAGATCCCATTAAAAAGATAGGATACGCAAATGGCGTAGGGGGATCTGCGGTATGGAAAAGTTGCGGCTGTAAAGTGAGCGTTAGACCCTTTAATCACTGACTCCAAATACCAGCGGGCGGCCAAAACCAGCGTTAGGAGCCTCTAACGCTGGTTTTGACGGCTACCGCCGAACTCCAAATCTAGGCCTTAGTAATTTGTAATAAGGTTTAATAGTAGATTTAAATAATTTTAGTAGGGTTATGGTTTTTTAATATGTAATTTTGTTTATTTAATTGCTAGTTTAATTTAATTGTAGTATAATAGTAAGGGTAGGTTAATTTAAAGTTTAAAAATAGTTTATTTTAATTCTACATGTAAGTTTAAATTTATTTTAAGATAGGGATGTTGTAATTTTAATTTAATGATAGCGGGTTGTTAGGTTTAGGGGTTAATAGCTTAATTTAGTTTATGGCGATGTGTGGGGCTGGCAGTTTAGGGGTTAATAGGTTTAGTTAGTGGTAGTGATGTGGGAGTTCAGAGGTTTAGGGGTTAATACATTTATTTAGTGGCGGCGGGGTCCGGGAGCGACGGGATAGGGGTTAATAAATTTATTTAGGTTGTGGCGGGGTCCGGGAACAGCGGGATAGGGGTTAATAACTTTATTTAGGTTGCGGTGGGGTCCAGGAGCGGCGGGATAGGGGTTAATAACTTTATTTAGGTTTCTGCAGGGTCCGGGAGCGGTGGGATGGGGTTAATAACTTTATTTAGGTTATGGCGGGGTCCGGGATCAGCGGGATAGGGGTTATTAACTTTATTTATGTTGCGGCAGGGTCAGGGAGCGGTGGGATAGGGTTTAAATATTTTAGTATAGTGGCGACGTTTAATGAAATAGTATAAATAAAGTTGGTAAAAAGCCGAATAGACGCAAGATCGATGACCCCGTACTTGGTGCGCGTCTTTTTGCCGGCTTTTTTAATAAATATGAAGAGCATATTGAGATATGCGGCCGCGATGTTAGGCGATGTAAGGCAAGCATATTGATGCCGTCGAATGCAACACAGTTGATGGCTTGATAGATATCCCCCAAAGTATGGACAAGATTTTTTGGCTTGCCAAGCACACTAAAAGATTTTGAAAGAAACATTGATTTTGCACATTGGATGGCATTATGAAGCAAGTCACCAAACAGATACAAATGCTACTAAATTTTACATGGGAAAAATATACTCACAAAATTCATAATCAAATAAGCATACATACAAACAGGCCAAGTGCCTTGTTATTTATATTTTTCTTATACAGAAAGACAAAACAAACAATACATTATAAAAAAAAAAATTTTTGCGTGCATGTCTAATTTTTTATAGTTTATCTTTTTCAGTTTATTTTTAACAGAATTAGCTGTACTAGATGGAAAGCATCCCACTTATAGTTTCACATGTCTTACAAATATAGGGCTAGATTATAAGTGGCGTGCAATATATCAAAAGCGATATTTGCGCTCAACTTAGTAATAGCAGCAAACGAAATGTGTGCTTACAAGTCAGGTGCAATGCGAACGCGACCTCACATTCGCATTGCACAAAAGCTTTGTCCTAACGAGAGCACTTTCATACGCTCCAATGAGAACTTCATTCTCATGCCATGAGACACTGTATGAGAATCTAGCGTAGTGAAGGGGGTAAGTTGTGCAGCAATGGGGAGCAAATATAAATTAATGTGCTAATATGTGTATATAACACATAAATATATATGTATATATTCATATGCATATGTATTTATATGTATATAAACAAACATAAATATATTTATTGAGAAAACACAGTCCCCTTAGACCGCAATGTAAAGGCACTTTTTAGTGCAGTTTTTTTTCCTAACACCCCCACCCGCAAGATTTAACCCATTATAACTGCTTCGTGCAGTTATATTTAAAAAAAATAAAGATGCTCATTGTTTTTTTTTATTTTAAAAAACAACACACTGCTGTATTTTGGGAGCAAATGGAGACATTTAGAAAATTAGCCAGAGATGGCGGTAGCAATAACTAGCCACTTGTAACGCTGGTTATTTATCGCACGTCTGTAAACGCGTAACTTTGTCCATTTATGAGCACGTGATAAATTAGCCCTCCACTTGTAATCTAGCCCAACATAATCAAAAGACCACAGGATCCATCTCACTGCTAACATTTAATTGAATGGATTTAGTAGTTTAGGCTGTAGACATGACTAAAGTTTTCCACAGCTCAGCGTTCCAAAAGCTATTTTCCTTGTAATAGGCCATGTTTATAACTAAAACATAAATCATGAACTAGTAATATTGTAGAGTATATACAATATTATACTATATTGTGGATGTGTTTTTCTAGCCTGTGGCTGTGCCCTGTGTCTTTTTATTTTTTGAACTTTTCCAATGACCACTGGTTCATTTATTACTTTATAAAATATGGCATCCATAAGTGATAAAAAGATAATTTACAATTGTTCTCTCTAATTATTAGGATTTGGTATATAAACAGAAATAAGATAAGTAAGCAGTTATGTGTAGAGAAAATGATAACATTCAACCTATTTTCATGGGTTGTGGTGTGAAAGAACAAAATCTGCTATTTCAAATACAAAATTAAACCTAAAGAAGCAATTTCTCATATTTTTGTATACTCTGCTGCTGGTGTAAGTCATTTGAAACACATTAAGGAAAAACAATTTTACAGTATATGTTCCTTTTAAGGGCGCTATGTACAATAGATTATAGATATCTAACAGTGCTGTGTGGGATTTATAAATGTAGATATTTAGAGAAAATCCCAAGAGAAAGAGTTTGATAGAGAAAGTGTGTACAACAAAAAAGGGATAAAATAGGAAGACTTACCTTGGAAACACCACAAGAGCAGAAGCGATTTGAGGACTTCCATGACTTAATGTCTTGAGTATATTGTGTTTGTTATAGTTTTTCAGTTTATGAAGCAGAAGTCATATGCTAAATAATACAACATGGCTCATTTCCTGTACACAACCAATGCTTTTTCTGGGTGAAACTTTGTTCTGCTTTTTTTCTCCTTACAGTTATATATTTCAGTATTTAGCAACATATAAGACCTTGTTTTCAGATAGTAATTTAAATATAATTTCTAGTTGCTATTTTTATAAACTACAAATTTGTTGTAAATTATTTATTTTTATTTGCATTGCATGATTGGTCTCAAAAGACTATGCCATGATTTCCAGTAACAGAAATGTCAAAATACTATCTTCTGTGATGACTAACTCATCTGTTGTGTGTTTCTCAAACTATTACTTAATCTTCTTTGCTATAAAAATATATTTTACTCAGTTTACTTCCTCTTTCGATTATTTTATATTTTAACTTTTATTGTATTCCCATAAAATCATAGAATTCTGTTCATGGTGTTTTATTAGTTACTTCTTGTCATCTTAGAAATTACTATTAAAATTACTATTATCATCATCATACAGTGTATACTCTCAGAGATTATTTTATCACCCCCTTTAGCTACTTGTAACTGCTGACTGAATAGGCACATTAGGTTTTTGCAAGCAGCAGGTAGAAGTTCCTTGGACCATAATATATTACATGTAGACGAGCTTGTTAGTAAACTTCAAAACATAATTTAAAGGTAACATTTGCTTTCCACTATGGGCCTGATGGTAAAAATTTCTCCAGCATGGAGATAAATCACACAGTTTTTTTAGGTCTTTTCTTGAGTATTAAATTACAATGTTTGTGTTTCTCCTTCACATCCAGAATCCTGCATAGATAGATAATTAGTTCTAAAGCTTAAATTTGCCTCTAAAATTATTGGAGAGACATCACAGAACTGATGAGACTTCTTAGATAAGAGCAGAAAGCTTTAGATAATCACAAGGGCGGAATTAAAGTCTGCATTGAGTGTGCAGCAGACCAAGCAGTTCTACTTCACTTCCTATTAACATTTCTAGGAAAATTATACTGTACAGAAATAATTTTCAGGGAACAGAGGCACATGAATGTACTGTACTTAATAAAGAGGATACCAATGGCACTACTGTAGTTATATGAGCGTTCCCTTATATATAAATTCAAATAATTGTGTATAAATGTGTACAAATGAGGGGTAGGTGTTTGTACTGGTCTAGAAATTTACAACTGATTCAGCTGAAAGAGCTGAAGAAAAGAGTACAAATATAGCACTCACGACGGTTAATCTGTTTATTAATCAAATGAGCAAAGTGCGGAAGTGTTAAGGCTTAACTTTTATTAAAGTATAGGAAAATAATGTTTATTAAAAAATGCAAATTATTTGCGGAATCTAATTAATAAGTAATTCAAGAGGTTATTCTCATAATTTCAAAAGATTCCCATGTTTATATTCTAGTATAGCACCAAGCTGTCTGCATAGAGGTGGCTAGGATTCATAAGGAATATTAGACATGTGCACGGCTAAAAAATTCGGTTCGTTTTCGGTTCGGATCGATTCGGACTTTTCAAATTTTGTTTCGGATCGAATCGGATTCGGCAAAATTTGAATAAATTAGTTTCGGATTTATTCGGATCCGAATAAATTCGTTTCGGATTTATTCGGATTCGGCTGAATTCGGTTCTATTCCGTTCCGAAATTCGGTATGTTTTTAGTACACTAACACCCATTTAGTACACTAAGTCACTAACACCCATAAACTACCTATGAATCACTAAACCGAGGCCCCCCCCACATCGCAAACCCTATAATAACATTATTTAACCCCTAATCTGCCGATCGGATATCGCCGCAACCTACATTATAGCTATTAACCCCTAATCTGCTGTCCCTAACACCGCCGACCCCTACATTATAGTTATTAACCCCTAATCTGCCCCCCCCAACGTCGCCGCAATCTAACTACAAGTATTAACACCTAATCTGCCGACCCGATATCGCCGCCTACATTATAGCTATTAACCCCTAATCTGCTGTCCCTAACACCGCCGACCCCTACATTATAGTTATTAACCCCTAATCTGCCCCCCCCAACGTCGCCGCAATCTAACTACAAGTATTAACCCCTAATCTGCCGACCCGATATCGCCGCCGCATACATTATAGCTATTAACCCCTAATCTGCTGTCCCTAACACCGCCGACCCCTACATTATAGTTATTAACCCCTAATCTGCCCCCCCAACGTCGCCGCAATCTAACTACAAGTATTAACCCCTAATCTGCCGACCCGATATCGCCGCCGCCTACATTATAGCTATTAACCCCTAATCTGCTGTCCCTAACACCGCCGACCCCTACATTATAGTTATTAACCCCTAATCTGTCCCCCCCAACGTCGCCGCAATCTAACTACAAGTATTAACCCCTAATCTGCCGACTCGATATCGCCGCCGCCTACATTATAGCTATTAACCCCTAATCTGGTGTCCCTAACACTGCCGACCCCTACATTATAGTTATTAACCCCTAATCTGCCTCCCCCCAACGTCGCCACAATCTAACTACAAGTATTAACCCCTAATCTGCCGACCGCAAATCGCCGCCACTATAATAAATGTATTAACCCCTAAACCGCCGCACTCCCGCCTCGCAAACACTATAATACATTTTATTAACCCCTAATCTGCCCTCCCTAACATCGCCGCCACCTACCTACAATTATTAACCCCTAATCTCCCGCCCCCAACGTCGCCGCTACTATAATAAGGTTATTAACCCCTAAACCTAAGTCTAACCCTAACACTAACACCCCCTAACTTAAATATAATTTAAATAAAACGAAATAAGTTTACTATAGTTAAATAAATGAATCCTATTTAAAACTAAAGACTTACCTGTAAAATAAACCCTAATATAGCTACAATATAACTAATAGTTACATTGTAGCTATTTTAGGATTTATTTTTATTTTACAGGCAACTTTGTATTTATTTTAACTAGGTACAATAGTTATTAAATAGTTAATAACTATTTAATAACTACCTAGCTAAAATAAATACAAATTTACCTGTAAAATAAATCCTAACCTAAGTTACAATTACACCTAACACTACACTATCATTAAATTAACTAAATAAATGAATCATATTTAAAACAAAATACTTACCTGTAAAATAAACCCTAAGATAGCTGCAATATAACTAATAGTTACATTGTAGCTATTTTAGGATTTATATTTATTTTACAGGCAACTTTGTATTTATTTTAACTAGGTACAAAAGCTATTAAATAGTTATTGACTAATTAATAGCTACCTAGTTAAAATAATTACAAAATTACCTGTAAAATAAATCCTAACCTAAGTTACAATTAAACCTAACACTACACTGTCATTAAATAAATTAACTACAAGTACCTACAATTATCTACAATTAAATAAACTAAAGTACAAAAACCCCCCACTAAATTACAAAAAAAACCAAACACAAAATTACAAAAAATAAAAAAATATTACAAGAATTTTAAACTAATTACACCTAATCTAAGCCCCCTAATAAAATAACAAAGCCCCCCAAAATAAAAAAAATGCCCTACCCTATACTAAATTACAAAAGTTAACAGCTCTATTACCTTACCAGCCCTGAACAGGGCCCTTTGCGGGGCATGCCCCAAAGAAAACAGCTCTTTTGCCTGTAAAAAAAAAACACAATCCCCCCCCCCACATTACAACCCACCACCCACATACCCCTACTCTAACCCAAACCCCCCTTAAATAAACCTAACACTACCCCCCTGAAGATCTCCCTACCTTGAGTCGTGTTCACCCAGCCGGGCCGAAGTCTTCATCCGATGGGGCAGAAGAGGACATCCAGACCGGCAGAAGTCTTCATCCAAGCGGGGCAAGAAGAGGTCTTCCATCCATCATACAAGTACCAAACTACAAACAAACACTAAATTACCAAAAATAATAAAATATTACAATAATTTTAAACTAATTACACCTAATCTAAGCCCCCGACTAGCTATTAATATAGCTTCAATATAACTAATAGTTACATTGTAGCTATTTTAGGATTTATATTTATTTTACAGGCAACTTTGTATTTATTTTAACTAGGTACAATAGTTATTAAATAGTTAATAACTATTTAATAACTACCTAGCTAAAATAAATACAAATTTACCTGTAAAATAAATCATAACCTAAGTTACAATTACACCTAACACTACACTATCATTAAATTAACTAAATAAATGAATCCTATATAAAACTAAAGACTTACCTGTAAAATAAACCCTAATATAGCTGCAATATAACTAATAGTTACATTGTAGCTATTTTAGCATTTATATTTATTGTACAGGCAACTTTGTATTTATTTTAACTAGGTTCAATAGCTATTAAATAGATATTGACTATTTAATAGCTACCTAGTTAAAATAATTACAAAATTACCTGTAAAATAAATCCTAACCTAAGTTACAATTAAACCTAACACTACACTATCATTAAATAAATTAACTACAAGTACCTACAATTAAATACAATTAAAAAAACTAAACTAAAGTACAAAACCCCCCCCACTAAATTACAAAAAATAAAAAAATATTACAAGAATTTTAAACTAATTACACCTAATCTAAGCCCCCTAATAAAATAACAAAGCCCCCCAAAATAAAAAAATGCCCTACCCTATACTAAATTACAAAAGTTAACAGCTCTATTACCTTACCAGCCCTGAACAGGGCCTTTTGCGGGGCATGCCCCAAAGAAAACAGCTCTTTTGCCTGTTAAAAAAAAACACAATACCCCCCCCCCACATTACAACCCACCACCCACATACCCCTACTCTAACCCAAACCCCCCTTAAATAAACCTAACACTACCCCCCTGAAGATCTCCCTACCTTGAGTCGTGTTCACCCAGCCGGGCCGAAGTCTTCATCCGATGGGGCAGAAGAGGACATCCAGACCGGCAGAAGTCTTCATCCAAGCGGGGCAAGAAGAGGTCTTCCATCCATCAGAAAAGTACAAAAAAATAAACAAACACTAAATTAGCAAGAATAATAAAATATTACAATAATTTTAAACTAATTACACCTAATCTAAGCCCCCTACTAGCTATTAATATAGCTACAATATAACTAATAGTTACATTGTAGCTATTTTAGGATTTATATTTATTTTACAGGCAACTTTGTATTTATTTTAACTAGGTACAATAGCTATTAAATAGTTAATAACTATTTAATAACTACCTAGCTAAAATAAATACAAATTTACCTGTAAAATAAACCCTAACCTAAGTTACAATTACACCTAACACTACACTGTCATTAAATTAACTAAATAAATTAATCCTATATAAAACTAAATACTTACCTGTAAAATAAACCCTAATATAGCTACAATATAACTAATAGTTACATTGTAGCTATTTTAGCATTTATATTTATTTTACAGGCAACTTTGTATTTATTTTAACTAGGTACAATAGCTATTAAATAGATATTTACTGTTTAATAGCTACCTAGTTAAAATAATTACAAAATTACCTGTAAAATAAATCCTAACCTAAGTTACTATTAAACCTAACACTACACTATCATTAAATAAATTAACTACAAGTACCTACAATTAAATACAATGAAATAAACTAAACTAACTAACTAACTAACTAACTAAACTAAAGTAAAAAACAAACACTAAATTACAAAAAATAAAAAAAATTACAAGAATTTTAAACTAATTACACCTAATCTAAGCCCCCTAATAAAATAACAAAGCCCCCCAAAATAAAAAAAATGCCCTACCCTATACTAAATTACAAAAGTAATCAGCTCTATTACCTTACCAGCCCTGAACAGGGCCTTTTGCGGGGCATGCCCCAAAGAAAACAGCTCTTTTGCCTGTAAAAAAAAACACAATACCCCCCCCACATTACAACCCACCACCCACATGCCCCAAAGAAAAGTAAAAAACAAACACTTAATCAGCTTGCATTCTATTGGCTGATCGGAACAGCCAATAGAATGCGAGGTCAATCTGATTGGCTGATTCCATCAGCCAATCGGATTGAACTTGAATCTGATTGGCTGATTGAATCAGCCAATCAGATTTTTCCTACCTTAATTCCGATTGGCTGATAGAATCCTATCAGCCAATCGGAATTCAAGGGACGCCATCTTGGATGACGTCACTTAAAGGTACAGTCACCTAGTCGTCGGATCAAGAAAGAAGAGGATGCTCTGCGTGGGATGTCTTCAGGATGCTGCCGCTCCGCTCCCGATGGATGAACAGAGAAGATGCCGCCTGGATCAAGACTTCTGATGGATGGAAGACCTCTTCTTGCCCCGCTTGGATGAAGACTTCTGCCGGTCTGGATGTCCTCTTCTGCCCGATCGGATGAAGACTTCGGCCCGCTGGGTGAAGACACGGTAGAGAGATCTTCAGGGGGGTAGTGTTAGGTTTATTTAAGGGGGGTTTGGGTTAGAGTAGGGGTATGTGGGTGGTGGGTTGTAATGTGGGGGGGGGTATTGTGTTTTTTTTTACAGGCAAAAGAGCTGTTTTCTTTGGGGCATGCCCCGCAAAAGGCCCTGTTCAGGGCTGGTAAGGTAATAGAGCTGATTACTTTTGTAATTTAGTATAGGGTAGGGCATTTTTTTATTTTGGGGGGCTTTGTTATTTTATTAGGGGGCTTAGATTAGGTGTAATTAGTTTAAAATTCTTGTAATTTTTTTTATTTTTTGTAATTTAGTGGTTTTTTTTTTTTACTTTAGTTTAGTTTATTTCATTGTATTTAATTGTAGGTACTTGTAGTTAATTTATTTAATGATAGTGTAGTGTTAGGTTTAATAGTAACTTAGGTTAGGATTTATTTTACAGGTAATTTTGTAATTATTTTAACTAGGTAGCTATTAAACAGTAAATATCTATTTAATAGCTATTGTACCTAGTTAAAATAAATACAAAGTTGCCTGTAAAATAAATATAAATGCTAAAATAGCTACAATGTAACTATTAGTTATATTGTAGCTATATTAGGGTTTATTTTACAGGTAAGTATTTAGTTTTATATAGGATTAATTTATTTAGTTAATTTAATGACAGTGTAGTGTTAGGTGTAATTGTAACTTAGGTTAGGGTTTATTTTACAGGTAAATTTGTATTTATTTTAGCTAGGTAGTTATTAAATAGTTATTAACTATTTAATAGCTATTGTACCTAGTTAAAATAAATACAAAGTTGCCTGTAAAATAAATATAAATCCTAAAATAGCTACAATGTAACTATTAGTTATATTGTAGCTATATTAATAGCTAGTAGGGGGCTTAGATTAGGTGTAATTAGTTTAAAATTATTGTAATATTTTATTATTTTTGCTAATTTAGTGTTTGTTTGTTTTTTTGTACTTTTCTGATGGATGGAAGACCTCTTCTTGCCCCGCTTGGATGAAGACTTCTGCCGGTCTGGATGTCCTCTTCTGCCCCATCGGATGAAGACTTCGGCCCGGCTGGGTGAACACGACTCAAGGTAGGGAGATCTTCAGGGGGGTAGTGTTAGGTTTATTTAAGGGGGGTTTGGGTTAGAGTAGGGGTATGTGGGTGGTGGGTTGTAATGTGGGGGGGGGATTGTGTTTTTTTTTTACAGGCAAAAGAGCTGTTTTCTTTGGGGCATGCCCCGCAAAGGGCCCTGTTCAGGGCTGGTAAGGTAATAGAGCTGTTAACTTTTGTAATTTAGTATAGGTTAGGGCATTTTTTTTATTTTGGGGGGCTTTGTTATTTTATTAGGGGGCTTAGATTAGGTGTAATTAGTTTAAAATTCTTGTAATATTTTTTTATTTTTTGTAATTTAGTGGGGGGGGGGGTTGTACTTTAGTTTAGTTTTTTTAATTGTATTTAATTGTAGGTACTTGTAGTTAATTTATTTAATGATAGTGTAGTGTTAGGTTTAATTGTAACTTAGGTTAGGATTTATTTTACAGGTAATTTTGTAATTATTTTAACTAGGTAGCTATTAAATAGTCAATATCTATTTAATAGCTATTGAACCTAGTTAAAATGAATACAAAGTTGCCTGTACAATAAATATAAATGCTAAAATAGCTACAATGTAACTATTAGTTATATTGCAGCTATATTAGGGTTTATTTTACAGGTAAGTCTTTAGTTTTATATAGGATTCATTTATTTAGTTAATTTAATGATAGTGTAGTGTTAGGTGTAATTGTAACTTAGGTTATGATTTATTTTACAGGTAAATTTGTATTTATTTTAGCTAGGTAGTTATTAAATAGTTATTAACTATTTAATAACTATTGTACCTAGTTAAAATAAATACAAAGTTGCCTGTAAAATAGATATAAATCCTAAAATAGCTACAATGTAACTATTAGTTATATTGAAGCTATATTAATAGCTAGTAGGGGGCTTAGATTAGGTGTAATTAGTTTAAAATTATTGTAATATTTTATTATTTTTGGTAATTTAGTGTTTGTTTGTATTTTGGTACTTGTATGATGGATGGAAGACCTCTTCTTGCCCCGCTTGGATGAAGACTTCTGCCGGTCTGGATGTCCTCTTCTGCCCCATCGGATGAAGACTTCGGCCCGGCTGGGTGAACACGACTCAAGGTAGGGAGATCTTCAGGGGGGTAGTGTTAGGTTTATTTAAGGGGGGTTTGGGTTAGAGTAGGGGTATGTGGGTGGTGGGTTGTAATGTGGGGGGGGGGATTGTGTTTTTTTTTTACAGGCAAAAGAGCTGTTTTCTTTGGGTCATGCCCCGCAAAGGGCCCTGTTCAGGGCTGTTAAAGGGACAGTATACACTCATTTTCATATAACTGCATGTAATAGACACTACTATAAAGAATAATATGCACAGATACTGATATAAAAATCCAGTATAAAACTGTTTAAAAACTTACTTAGAAGCTGTCAATTTGGCTCTGTTGAAAAGGTAGCTGGAAAGCCCACTGCAAGTGGTAAATAAGACACTCCCCCCCTCCCCCTTCTTTTGCATATGAAAAGACCCTTTACACAAACAGGAGCAAGCTGGAGTAGGTAGTCGAGCGTATTCACATAAAACTTTGGGGCTTGGTTAGGAGTCTGAAAATCAGAGCAATGTTATTTAAAAATAAGCAAAACTATACATTAATTAAAAAAAAAACTTTATGGGCTATATAAATAGATTATCTACAAAACATTTATGCAAAGAAAAAATGAGTGTATAATGTCCCTTTAAGGTAATAGAGCTGTTAACTTTTGTAATTTAGTATAGGGTAGGGCTTTTCTTTTTATTTTGGGGGGCTTTGTTATTTTATTAGGGGGCTTAGATTAGGTGTAATTAGTTTAAAATTATTGTAATATTTTTTTATTTTTTGTAATTTAGTGGTTTTTTATTTTTTCTAATTTAGTGGGGGGGTTTTGTACTTTAGTTTATTTAATTGTAGATAATTGTAGGTACTTGTAGTTAATTTATTTAATGATAGTGTAGTGTTAGGTTTAATTGTAACTTAGGTTAGGATTTATTTTACAGGTAAATTTGTATTTATTTTAGCTAGGTAGTTATTAAATAGTTATTAACTATTTAATAACTATTGTACCTAGTTAAAATAAATACAAAGTTGCCTGTAAAATAAAAATAAATCCTAAAATAGCTACAATGTAACTATTAGTTATATTGCAGCTATCTTAGGGTTTATTTTACAGGTAAGTCTTTAGTTTTAAATAGGATTCATTTATTTAACTATAGTAAATTTATTTCGTTTTATTTAAATTATATTTAAGTTAGGGGGTGTTAGTGTTAGGGTTAGACTTAGGTTTAGGGGTTAATAACCTTATTATAGTAGCGGCGACGTTGGGGGCGGGAGATTAGGGGTTAATAATTGTAGGTAGGTGGCGGCGATGTTAGGGAGGGCAGATTAGGGGTTAATAAAATGTATTATAGTGTTTGCGAGGCGGGAGTGCGGTGGTTTAGGGGTTAATACATTTATTATAGTTGCGGCGATTTGCGGTCGGCAGATTAGGGGTTAATACTTGTAGTTAGATTGCGGCGACGTTGGGGGGGGGCAGATTAGGGGTTAATAACTATAATGTAGGGGTCGGCGGTGTTAGGGACAGCAGATTAGGGGTTAATAGCTATAATGTAGGCGGCGGCGATATCGGGTCGGCAGATTAGGGGTTAATACTTGTAGTTAGATTGCGGCGACGTTGGGGGGGGCAGATTAGGGGTTAATAACTATAATGTAGGGGTCGGCGGTGTTAGGGACAGCAGATTAGGGGTTAATAGCTATAATGTAGGCGGCGGCGATATCGGGTCGGCAGATTAGGGGTTAATACTTGTAGTTAGATTGCGGCGACGTTTGGGGGGGCAGATTAGGGGTTAATAACTATAATGTAGGGGTCGGCGGTGTTAGGGACAGCAGATTAGGGGTTAATAGTTATAATGTAGGTGGCGGCGATATTCGGTCGGCAGATTAGGGGTTAATAAAATAATGCAGGTGTCAGCGATAGCGGGGGCGGCAGATTAGGGGTTAATAAGTGTTAGATTAGGGGTGTTTAGAGACTCGGGGTACATGTTAGGGTGTTAGGTGCAGACTTAGTGTTTCCCCATAGGAAACAATGGGGCTGCGGTGTTAGTTTTTTTTCAGCCGAAACTCCCATTGTTTCCTATGGGGAAATGCCGAATTTTAACGAGCTAATTCGGATTTATTCGGAGATACGGCAGCTATTTCGGATTCATTCGGTAGATTCGGAAGTATTTTAATTCGGAAATCCGAATCGATCCGAATCTCCGAATTTACCGAATTTACCGAATTTCCGAATTAATCCGAAACAAACCGCACATGTCTAAGGAATATGATGGGTTAAATATTACCTCTTAAAGGACCAGTCAACACAGTAGATTTGCATAATCAACAAATACAAGATAACAAGACAATACAATAGCACTTAGTCTGAACTTCAAATGAGTAGTAGATTTTTTCTCTTACAATTTTAAAAGTCATGTCTTTTTCCACTCCCCCTGTACCATGTGACAGGCATCAGCCATTCACAAATGCATACACGTACCATGTGACAGCCATCAGCCATTCACAAATGCATACACACTTATTCTTGCACATGCTCAGTAAGAGCTGGTGACTCAAAAAGTTTAAATATAAAAAGAATGTGCACATTTTGTTAATGGAAGTAAATTGGAAAGTTGTTTAAAATGGCATGCTCTATCTGAATAATGAAAGTTTAATTTTGATTGAGTGTCCCTTTAATACCGAGTGAATTGTTTTACCTCTTAATACCAATACATTTTACCTAAGTTAATACAGTTTATATTAAGGAGTGAGCATAGCTTTTAAAAAAAAGGAAAGGAGCAGGGACGCCACTGACGTGTTTCGTGGTTGTGGCTTTGTCAAAGGGCCATCTGACCATCTTCTTGCGTGACTTATATACCTTATATTGGTTTCTGATTAGCTGGTTTGACAGTCAATCACTTAGGCAGAGTAGTGATTGGTGAATAGATGTATCCATCAAGTTCTCACAGGATGACTGGTTAAATTTCGGCAAACAAACAATAATGTAGTATTCTGTTGTTTTCAGATGGTTTGGCGTATAATTATTCATGCTAATAGCAGGGTGTCAGTTTATCTTCATACCATCTTCATTTTAATAAAAAAACAGTATGCTTACGTTACGTTTTAGTGTATCCATATTTCAAACATTGGTGGAAATATCTGTTAGTCATCTTTGCGGTTATGTGATTGGTGGATTACGGTTTGCATTTGGATCATCTTTATTGATTATATGTTTTGTCTGTCATCTCTGTAATTAGATGATTAATACATCTGTATGTATTATTAGTGATTGGGTAATCATTATTCATTCTTTATTTCTAGTAATAAACTTCAGTGTAGTTTATATTGTTGACAACATGTGGTGACATTTATATAATGTGGAGTAATTATAATTATTTGCATGAAGCTATATGCTGTTAAAATAAATATATTATGGCTTTATATATAAAATAATGTGTAGATTAATGTGTCCATGATAATGTATCTAAAAGGAAATGATACATATTTTTTAACATCAATTCTAATGCATTGCATAAATGTTGCATATGCATAGTGTATAGTGATTGATTGTGACGTAAATTGTATGTAATATATACAGAATATGATACATTCTGCTAATACAGGTATACCCTGGTCATGCAGCGGGTTAGGGACCGGATCCCCGCTGTAAAGTGAAAACTGCCTTAAAGTGAAACGAGACAGTTTGAGCTTTCTTTTCACTTGCCAGTGTGTTTAAAAACTTGAAAACATGTTTGAACTAACATATTAGGGGTGCAATAGTGCTACATTTAGTTTCACACTAGCACAGCACAGTATGCAATTAGTATTCAATACATACAGTACCTGTAAAATAGTGACAATTACTGTAGTAACATTTGCCACTTGCCAGACTATAGCACTGAGACACAGTTTGCACTGTAATGCTGTAAACAGAGTGAACTAAGCATAACAAAATGGTGCCAGTCACTTTTCTTGCAATCTCATGATGATTACAGCACGGTTTCAAAATCCTTGGAGGTTGAACTTCAGCTCCACAAAGAGCTGTATTAGCGAAGCGCTGTAAAGTGAAGCGCTGTAAAGTGAGGTATACCTGTATAATCATAGGAAAAGCAAAATTTGTGTTAAAACCATATAGTGACGGGGGAAGGAGCATGCAGGCGTACTGAATGGCCGCACCACACTAGAGCTCCTAGGCCGGCAGTAACGGAGCCCTCTCCCAGGCTAACACAGTGCGAATCCGATGCTGGAAGAGCATAGTTAGTACATACTATATATATATTTTATTTTTAAATTATACATTTAGCACTACCTCTAAGTCATGGAAGTTTTCAGTATGTATATATATATATATATATATATATATATATATATATATATATGTGAAAAAAGAGAGAGAACAGCACTCCTGAGATAGAACAAAAGCTAGAATAACTTCCATGCCTGTTCATTTAAATTGCAACTCAGGGTGCGCGTTCTTTTTGCACATTATGCCCCTTCACAGAGAAAAAATATCCTGTAGCATATCAGTCTGATCCTGCCCAATGACAGTCCAGCGCCGAAATACCAGGCAATTCTTCTCTGAACAAGGGAAGCAACAACCCCAGACGATCGTTTAGGCCTTCTGTGGGCCTCGTCAGTGAGGTGCAGTTGTATCTCTCTAAGGGCATGTGTGCAGGGGCTCCACGTTTGGCTTACCCATTACTCTTAGGGTGACCCAAGAGTAATTTACATAAATGGTCGTCAGTGAGGTGCAGTTGTATCTCTCTAAGGGCATGTGTGCAGGGGCTCCACGTCTGGCTTACCCATTACTCTTAGGGTGACCCAAGAGTAATTTACATAAATGTGAAAAAAGAGAGAGAACAGCACTCCTGAGATAGAACAAAAGCTAGAATAACTTCCATGCCTGTTCATTTAAATTGCAACTCAGGGTGCGCGTTCTTTTTGCACACTATGCCCCTTCACAGAGAAAAAATATCCTGTAGCATATCAGTCTGATCCTGCCCAATGACAGTCCAGCGCCGAAATACCAGGCAATTCTTCTCTGAACAAGGGAAGCAACAACCCCAGACGATCGTTTTGGCCTTCTGTGGGCCTCGTCAGTGAGGTGCAGTTGTATCTCTCTAAGGGCATGTGTGCAGGGGCTCCACGTCTGGCTTACCCATTACTCTTAGGGTGACCCAAGAGTAATTTACATAAATGTGAAAAAAGAGAGAGAACAGCACTCCTGAGATAGAACAAAAGCTAGAATAACTTCCATGCCTGTTCATTTAAATTGCAACTCAGGGTGCGATTTCTTTTTGCACACTATGCCCCTTCACAGAGAAAAAATATCCTGTAGCATATCAGTCTGATCCTGCCCAATGACAGTCCAGCACAGAAATACCAGGCAATTCTTCTCTGAACAAGGGAAGCAACAACCCCAGACGATCGTTTCGGCCTTCTGTGGGCCTCGTCAGTGAGGTGCAGTTGTATCTCTCTAAGGGCATGTGTGCAGGGGCTCCACGTCTGGCTTACCCATTACTCTTAGGGTGACCCAATAGTAATTTACATAAATGTGAAAAAAGAGAGAGAACAGCACTCCTGAGATAGAACAAAAGCTAGAATAACTTCCATGCCTGTTCATTTAAATTGCAACTCAGGGTGCGCGTTCTTTTTGCACACTATGCCCCTTCACAGAGAAAAAATATCCTGTAGCATATCAGTCTGATCCTGCCCAATGACAGTCCAGCGCCGAAATACCAGGCAATTCTTCTCTGAACAAGGGAAGCAACAACCCCAGACGATCGTTTCGGCCTTCTGTGGGCCTCGTCAGTGAGGTGCAGTTGTATCTCTCTAAGGGCATGTGTGCAGGGGCTCCACGTCTGGCTTACCCATTACTCTTAGAGTGACCCAAGAGTAATTTACATAAATGTGAAAAAAGAGAGAGAACAGCACTCCTGAGATAGAACAAAAGCTAGAATAACTTCCATGCCTGTTAATTTAAATTGCAACTCAGGGTGCGCGTTCTTTTTGCACACTATGCCCCTTCACAGAGAAAAAATATCCTGTAGCATATCAGTCTGATCCTGCCCAATGACAGTCCAGCGCTGAAATACCAGGCAATTCTTCTCTGAACAAGGGAAGCAACAACCCCAGACAATCGTTTCGGCCTTCTGTGGGCCTCGTCAGTGAGGTGCAGTTGTATCTCTCTAAGGGCATGTGTGCAGGGGCTCCACGTCTGGCTTACCCATTACTCTTAGGGTGACCCAAGAGTAATTTACATAAATGCGAAAAAAGAGAGAGAACAGCACTCCTGAGATATAACAAAAGCTAGAATAATTTCCATGCCTGTTCATTTAAATTGCAACTCAGGGTGCGCGTTCTTTTTGCACACTATGCCCCTTCACAGAGAAAAAATATCCTGTAGCATATCAGTCTGATCCTGCCCAATGACAGTCCAGCGCCGAAATACCAGGCAATTCTTCTCTGAACAAGGGAAGCAACAACCCCAGACGATCATTTCGGCCTTCTGTGGGCCTCGTCAGTGAGGTGCAGTTTTATCTCTCTAAGGGCATGTGTGCAGGGGCTCCACGTCTGGCTTACCCATTACTCTTAGGGTGACCCAAGAGTAATTTACATAAATGTGAAAAAAGAGAGAGAACAGCACTCCTGAGATAGAACAAAAGCTAGAATAACTTCCATGACTGTTCATTTAAATTGCAACTCAGGGTGCGCGTTCTTTTTGCACACTATGCCCCTTCACAGAGAAAAAATATCCTGTAGCATATCAGTCTGATCCTGCCCAATGACAGTCCAGCGCCGAAATACCAGGCAATTCTTCTCTGAACAAGGGAAGCAACAACCCCAGACGATCGTTTCGTAATTCTTTTATTAGAAAAATAATCATATATGCATATATACAAAATAAAATCATAATAACAAATGCAAACAAAATATCTCTTGTTACAAAACTGAAATATTGACCCAAATTTTTGTCATCAGAAAAAAATTAAAATGCAAACATTAAACTTAAATAATCACACAAAATAAAATTAATTTCAAATACAGACAAAAACAAACTGGAGGAAAAAACAAAAAACAAAAAAATAAACTAAATAATCCAATCCTTCCACTTCTTTGTCTTCCAGATGCCTTCAGAATCTAATTCCCCATATCGCCTCCTATCAAAAGAAAAATACAAAAACAACTTCCCACGGATCATACCCACACAATTACCTACAGTAACTACGTCTTTCTTAAAAATCTAAATATTACGCACATCCCACAACACCTCCTTCACACAACATGCCAACAACCATATCAATCTTGCTTTCTCCTTTTCCACACCACTTCCACACAAACCATACATCATCATATTAAAAGTAAAAAAACTGCACTCCAGTCAAACCCTTAATCATCCTTTTCAAACTTCCCCAAACATCCCTAGCATACTCACAATTCCAAAACAAATGAATAACACTCTCGCTTTGAAAACAACCATCTCTAGGACACACTTCTGAAGCCACTAAACAACGCACCACACTAGAGCTCCTAGGCCGGCAGTAACGGAGCCCTCTCCCAGGCTAACACAGTGCGAATCCGATGCTGGAAGAGCATAGTTAGTACATACTATATATATTTTTTATTTTTAAATTATACATTTAGCACTACCTCTAAGTCATGGAAGTTTTCAGTATGTATATATATATATATATATATATATATAGATATGTGAAAAAAGAGAGAGAACAGCACTCCTGAGATAGAACAAAAGCTAGAATAACTTCCATGCCTGTTCATTTAAATTGCAACTCAGGGTGCGCGTTCTTTTTGCACACTATGCCCCTTCACAGAGAAAAAATATCCTGTAGCATATCAGTCTGATCCTGCCCAATGACAGTCCAGCGCCGAAATACCAGGCAATTCTTCTCTGAACAAGGGAAGCAACAACCCCAGACGATCGTTTAGGCCTTCTGTGGGCCTCGTCAGTGAGGTGCAGTTGTATCTCTCTAAGGGCATGTGTGCAGGGGCTCCACGTTTGGCTTACCCATTACTCTTAGGGTGACCCAAGAGTAATTTACATAAATGGTCGTCAGTGAGGTGCAGTTGTATCTCTCTAAGGGCATGTGTGCAGGGGCTCCACGTCTGGCTTACCCATTACTCTTAGGGTGACCCAAGAGTAATTTACATAAATGTGAAAAAAGAGAGAGAACAGCACTCCTGAGATAGAACAAAAGCTAGAATAACTCCCATGCCTGTTCATTTAAATTGCAACTCAGGGTGCGCGTTCTTTTTGCACACTATGCCCCTTCACAGAGAAAAAATATCATGTAGCATATCAGTCTGATCCTGCCCAATGACAGTCCAGCGCCGAAATACCAGGCAATTCTTCTCTGAACAAGGGAAGCAACAACCCCAGACGATCGTTTTGGCCTTCTGTGGGCCTCGTCAGTGAGGTGCAGTTGTATCTCTCTAAAGGCATGTGTGCAGGGGCTCCACGTCTGGCTTACCCATTACTCTTAGGGTGACCCAAGAGTAATTTACATAAATGTGAAAAAAGAGAGAGAACAGCACTCCTGAGATAGAACAAAAGCTAGAATAACTTCCATGCCTGTTCATTTAAATTGCAACTCAGGGTGCGCGTTCTTTTTGCACACTATGCCCCTTCACAGAGAAAAAATATCCTGTAGCATATCAGTCTAATCCTGCCCAATGACAGTCCAGCGCCGAAATACCAGGCAATTCTTCTCTGAACAAGGGAAGCAACAACCCCAGACAATCGTTTCGGCCTTCTGTGGGCCTCGTCAGTGAGGTGCAGTTGTATCTCTCTAAGGGCATGTGTGCAGGGGCTCCACGTCTGGCTTACCCATTACTCTTAGGGTGACCCAAGAGTAATTTACATAAATGTGAAAAAAGAGAGAGAACAGCACTCCTGAGATAGAACAAAAGCTAGAATAATTTCCATGCCTGTTCATTTAAATTGCAACTCAGGGTGCGCGTTCTTTTTGCACACTATGCCCCTTCACAGAGAAAAAATATCCTGTAGCATATCAGTCTGATCCTGCCCAATGACAGTCCAGCGCCGAAATACCAGGCAATTCTTCTCTGAACAAGGGAAGCAACAACCCCAGACGATCATTTCGGCCTTCTGTGGGCCTCGTCAGTGAGGTGCAGTTTTATCTCTCTAAGGGCATGTGTGCAGGGGCTCCACGTCTGGCTTACCCATTACTCTTAGGGTGACCCAAGAGTAATTTACATAAATGTGAAAAAAGAGAGAGAACAGCACTCCTGAGATAGAACAAAAGCTAGAATAACTTCCATGACTGTTCATTTAAATTGCAACTCAGGGTGCGCGTTCTTTTTGCACACTATGCCCCTTCACAGAGAAAAAATATCCTGTAGCATATCAGTCTGATCCTGCCCAATGACAGTCCAGCGCCGAAATACCAGGCAATTCTTCTCTGAACAAGGGAAGCAACAACCCCAGACGATCGTTTCGTGATTCTTTTATTAGAAAAATAATCATATATGCATATATACAAAATAAAATCATAATAACAAATGCAAACAAAATATCTCTTGTTACAAAACTGAAATATTGACCCAAATTTTTGTCATCAGAAAAAAATTAAAATGCAAACATTAAACTTAAATAATCACACAAAATAAAATTAATTTCAAATACAGACAAAAACAAACTGGAGGAAAAAACAAAAAACAAAAAAATAAACTAAATAATCCAATCCTTCCACTTCTTTGTCTTCCAGATGCCTTCAGAATCTAATTCCCCATATCGCCTCCTATCAAAAGAAAAATACAAAAACAACTTCCCACGGATCATACCCACACAATTACCTACAGTAACTACGTCTTTCTTAAAAATCTAAATATTACGCACATCCCACAACACCTCCTTCACACAACATGCCAACAACCATATCAATCTTGCTTTCTCCTTTTCCACACCATTTCCACACAAACCATACATCATCATATTAAAAGTAAAAAAACTGCACTCCAGTCAAACCCTTAATCATCCTTTTCAAACTTCCCCAAACATCCCTAGCATACTCACAATTCCAAAACAAATGAATAACACTCTCGCTTTGAAAACAACCATCTCTAGGACACACTTCTGAAGCCACTAAACAACGCACCACACTAGAGCTCCCAGGCTAACACAGTGCGAATCCGATGCTGGAAGAGCATAGTTAGTACATACTATATATATATTTTATTTTTAAATTATACATTTAGCACTACCTCTAAGTCATGGAAGTTTTCAGTATGTATATATATATATATATATATATATATATATATATATATGTGTGTGAAAAAAGAGAGAGAACAGCACTCCTGAGATAGAACAAAAGCTAGAATAACTTCCATGCCTGTTCATTTAAATTGCAACTCAGGGTGCGCGTTCTTTTTGCACACTATGCCCCTTCACAGAGAAAAAATATCCTGTAGCATATCAGTCTGATCCTGCCCAATGACAGTCCAGCGCCGAAATACCAGGCAATTCTTCTCTGAACAAGGGAAGCAACAACCCCAGACGATCGTTTAGGCCTTCTGTGGGCCTCGTCAGTGAGGTGCAGTTGTATCTCTCTAAGGGCATGTGTGCAGGGGCTCCACGTTTGGCTTACCCATTACTCTTAGGGTGACCCAAGAGTAATTTACATAAATGGTCGTCAGTGAGGTGCAGTTGTATCTCTCTAAGGGCATGTGTGCAGGGGCTCCACGTCTGGCTTACCCATTACTCTTAGGGTGACCCAAGAGTAATTTACATAAATGTGAAAAAAGAGAGAGAACAGCACTCCTGAGATAGAACAAAAGCTAGAATAACTTCCATGCCTGTTCATTTAAATTGCAACTCAGGGTGCGCGTTCTTTTTGCACACTATGCCCCTTCACAGAGAAAAAATATCATGTAGCATTTCAGTCTGATCCTGCCCAATGACAGTCCAGCGCCGAAATACCAGGCAATTCTTCTCTGAACAAGGGAAGCAACAACCCCAGACGATCGTTTTGGCCTTCTGTGGGCCTCGTCAGTGAGGTGCAGTTGTATCTCTCTAAGGGCATGTGTGCAGGGGCTCCACGTCTGGCTTACCCATTACTCTTAGGGTGACCCAAGAGTAATTTACATAAATGTGAAAAAAGAGAGAGAACAGCACTCCTGAGATAGAACAAAAGCTAGAATAATTTCCATGCCTGTTCATTTAAATTGCAACTCAGGGTGCGTGTTCTTTTTGCACACTATGCCCCTTCACAGAGAAAAAATATCCTGTAGCATATCAGTCTGATCCTGCCCAATGACAGTCCAGCGCCGAAATACCAGGCAATTCTTCTCTGAACAAGGGAAGCAACAACCCCAGACGATCATTTCGGCCTTCTGTGGGCCTCGTCAGTGAGGTGCAGTTTTATCTCTCTAAGGGCATGTGTGCAGGGGCTCCACGTCTGGCTTACCCATTACTCTTAGGGTGACCCAAGAGTAATTTACATAAATGTGAAAAAAGAGAGAGAACAGCACTCCTGAGATAGAACAAAAGCTAGAATAACTTCCATGACTGTTCATTTAAATTGCAACTCAGGGTGCGCGTTCTTTTTGCACACTATGCCCCTTCACAGAGAAAAAATATCCTGTAGCATATCAGTCTGATCCTGCCCAATGACAGTCCAGCGCCGAAATACCAGGCAATTCTTCTCTGAACAAGGGAAGCAACAACCCCAGACGATCGTTTCGTGATTCTTTTATTAGAAAAATAATCATATATGCATATATACAAAATAAAATCATAATAACAAATGCAAACAAAATATCTCTTGTTACAAAACTGAAATATTGACCCAAATTTTTGTCATCAGAAAAAAATTAAAATGCAAACATTAAACTTAAATAATCACACAAAATAAAATTAATTTCAAATACAGACAAAAACAAACTGGAGGAAAAAACAAAAAAAAAATAAATAAACTAAATAATCCAATCCTTCCACTTCTTTGTCTTCCAGATGCCTTCAGAATCTAATTCCCCATATCGCCTCCTATCAAAAGAAAAATACAAAAACAACTTCCCACGGATCATACCCACACAATTACCTACAGTAACTACGTCTTTCTTAAAAATCTAAATATTACGCACATCCCACAACACCTCCTTCACACAACATGCCAACAACCATATCAATCTTGCTTTCTCCTTTTCCACACCATTTCCACACAAACCATACATCATCATATTAAAAGTAAAAAAAACTGCACTCCAGTCAAACCCTTAATCATCCTTTTCAAACTTCCCCAAACATCCCTAGCATACTCACAATTCCAAAACAAATGAATAACACTCTCGCTTTGAAAACAACCATCTCTAGGACACACTTCTGAAGCCACTAAACAACGCACCACACTAGAGCTCCTAGGCCGGCAGTAATGGAGCCCTCTCCCAGGCTAACACAGTGCGAATCCGATGCTGGAAGAGCATAGTTAGTACATACTATATATATATTTTATTTTTAAATTATACATTTAGCACTACCTCTAAGTCATGGAAGTTTTCAGTATGTATATATATATATATATATATATATATATATATATATATATATATGTGTGTGAAAAAAGAGAGAGAACAGCACTCCTGAGATAGAACAAAAGCTAGAATAACTTCCATGCCTGTTCATTTAAATTGCAACTCAGGGTGCGCGTTCTTTTTGCACACTATGCCCCTTCACAGAGAAAAAATATCCTGTAGCATATCAGTCTGATCCTGCCCAATGACAGTCCAGCGCCGAAATACCAGGCAATTCTTCTCTGAACAAGGGAAGCAACAACCCCAGACGATCGTTTAGGCCTTCTGTGGGCCTCGTCAGTGAGGTGCAGTTGTATCTCTCTAAGGGCATGTGTGCAGGGGCTCCACGTTTGGCTTACCCATTACTCTTAGGGTGACCCAAGAGTAATTTACATAAATGGTCGTCAGTGAGGTGCAGTTGTATCTCTCTAAGGGCATGTGTGCAGGGGCTCCACGTCTGGCTTACCCATTACTCTTAGGGTGACCCAAGAGTAATTTACATAAATGTGAAAAAAGAGAGAGAACAGCACTCCTGAGATAGAACAAAAGCTAGAATAACTTCCATGCCTGTTCATTTAAATTGCAACTCAGGGTGCGCGTTCTTTTTGCACACTATGCCCCTTCACAGAGAAAAAATATCATGTAGCATTTCAGTCTGATCCTGCCCAATGACAGTCCAGCGCCGAAATACCAGGCAATTCTTCTCTGAACAAGGGAAGCAACAACCCCAGACGATCGTTTTGGCCTTCTGTGGGCCTCGTCAGTGAGGTGCAGTTGTATCTCTCTAAGGGCATGTGTGCAGGGGCTCCACGTCTGGCTTACCCATTACTCTTAGGGTGACCCAAGAGTAATTTACATAAATGTGAAAAAAGAGAGAGAACAGCACTCCTGAGATAGAACAAAAGCTAGAATAATTTCCATGCCTGTTCATTTAAATTGCAACTCAGGGTGCGTGTTCTTTTTGCACACTATGCCCCTTCACAGAGAAAAAATATCCTGTAGCATATCAGTCTGATCCTGCCCAATGACAGTCCAGCGCCGAAATACCAGGCAATTCTTCTCTGAACAAGGGAAGCAACAACCCCAGACGATCATTTCGGCCTTCTGTGGGCCTCGTCAGTGAGGTGCAGTTTTATCTCTCCAAGGGCATGTGTGCAGGGGCTCCACGTCTGGCTTACCCATTACTCTTAGGGTGACCCAAGAGTAATTTACATAAATGTGAAAAAAGAGAGAGAACAGCACTCCTGAGATAGAACAAAAGCTAGAATAACTTCCATGACTGTTCATTTAAATTGCAACTCAGGGTGCGCGTTCCTTTTTGCACACTATGCCCCTTCACAGAGAAAAAATATCCTGTAGCATATCAGTCTGATCCTGCCCAATGACAGTCCAGCGCCGAAATACCAGGCAATTCTTCTCTGAACAAGGGAAGCAACAACCCCAGACGATCGTTTCGTAATTCTTTTATTAGAAAAATAATCATATATGCATATATACAAAATAAAATCATAATAACAAATGCAAACAAAATATCTCTTGTTACAAAACTGAAATATTGACCCAAATTTTTGTCATCAGAAAAAAATTAAAATGCAAACATTAAACTTAAATAATCACACAAAATAAAATTAATTTCAAATACAGACAAAAACAAACTGGAGGAAAAAACAAAAAACAAAAAAATAAACTAAATAATCCAATCCTTCCACTTCTTTGTCTTCCAGATGCCTTCAGAATCTAATTCCCCATATCGCCTCCTATCAAAAGAAAAATACAAAAACAACTTCCCACGGATCATACCCACACAATTACCTACAGTAACTACGTCTTTCTTAAAAATCTAAATATTTCGCACATCCCACAACACCTCCTTCACACAACATGCCAACAACCATATCAATCTTGCTTTCTCCTTTTCCACACCACTTCCACACAAACCATACATCATCATATTAAAAGTAAAAAAACTGCACTCCAGTCAAACCCTTAATCATCCTTTTCAAACTTCCCCAAACATCCCTAGCATACTCACAATTCCAAAACAAATGAATAACACTCTCGCTTTGAAAACAACCATCTCTAGGACACACTTCTGAAGCCACTAAACAACGCACCACACTAGAGCTCCTAGGCCGGCAGTAACGGAGCCCTCTCCCAGGCTAACACAGTGCGAATCCGATGCTGGAAGAGCATAGTTAGTACATACTATATATATATTTTATTTTTAAATTATACATTTAGCACTACCTCTAAGTCATGGAAGTTTTCAGTATGTATATATATATATATATATATATATGTGAAAAAAGAGAGAGAACAGCACTCCTGAGATAGAACAAAAGCTAGAATAACTTCCATGCCTGTTCATTTAAATTGCAACTCAGGGTGCGCGTTCTTTTTGCACACTATGCCCCTTCACAGAGAAAAAATATCCTGTAGCATATCAGTCTGATCCTGCCCAATGACAGTCCAGCGCCGAAATACCAGGCAATTCTTCTCTGAACAAGGGAAGCAACAACCCCAGACGATCGTTTAGGCCTTCTGTGGGCCTCGTCAGTGAGGTGCAGTTGTATCTCTCTAAGGGCATGTGTGCAGGGGCTCCACGTTTGGCTTACCCATTACTCTTAGGGTGACCCAAGAGTAATTTACATAAATGGTCGTCAGTGAGGTGCAGTTGTATCTCTCTAAGGGCATGTGTGCAGGGGCTCCACGTCTGGCTTACCCATTACTCTTAGGGTGACCCAAGAGTAATTTACATAAATGTGAAAAAAGAGAGAGAACAGCACTCCTGAGATAGAACAAAAGCTAGAATAACTTCTATGCCTGTTCATTTAAATTGCAACTCAGGGTGCGCGTTCTTTTTGCACACTATGCCCCTTCACAGAGAAAAAATATCCTGTAGCATATCAGTCTGATCCTGCCCAATGACAGTCCAGTGCCGAAATACCAGGCAATTCTTCTCTGAACAAGGGAAGCAACAACCCCAGACGATCGTTTCGGCCTTCTGTGGGCCTCGTCAGTGAGGTGCAGTTGTATCTCTCTAAGGGCATGTGTGCAGGGGCTCCACGTCTGGCTTACCCATTACTCGTCTAGGGTGACCCAAGAGTAATTTACATAAATGTGAAAAAAGAGAGAGAACAGCACTCCTGAGATAGAACAAAAGCTAGAATAACTTCCATGCCTGTTCATTTAAATTGCAACTCAGGGTGCGCGTTCTTTTTGCACACTATGCCCCTTCACAGAGAAAAAATATCCTGTAGCATATCAGTCTGATCCTGCCCAATGACAGTCCAGCGCCGAAATACCAGGCAATTCTTCTCTGAACAAGGGAAGCAACAACCCCAGACGATCGTTTCGGCCTTCTGTGGGCCTCGTCAGTGAGGTGCAGTTGTATCTCTCTAAGGGCATGTGTGCAGGGGCTCCACGTCTGGCTTACCCATTACTCTTAGGGTGACCCAAGAGTAATTTACATAAATGTGAAAAAAGAGAGAGAACAGCACTCCTGAGATAGAACAAAAGCTAGAATAACTTCCATGCCTGTTCATTTAAATTGCAACTCAGGGTGCGCGTTCTTTTTGCACACTATGCCCCTTCACAGAGAAAAAATATCCTGTAGCATATCAGTCTGATCCTGCCCAATGACAGTCCAGCGCCGAAATACCAGGCAATTCTTCTCTGAACAAGGGAAGCAACAACCCCAGACAATCGTTTCGGCCTTCTGTGGGCCTCGTCAGTGAGGTGCAGTTGTATCTCTCTAAGGGCATGTGTGCAGGGGCTCCACGTCTGGCTTACCCATTACTCTTAGGGTGACCCAAGAGTAATTTACATAAATGTGAAAAAAGAGAGAGAACAGCACTCCTGAGATAGAACAAAAGCTAGAATAATTTCCATGCCTGTTCATTTAAATTGCAACTCAGGGTGCGCGTTCTTTTTGCACACTATGCCCCTTCACAGAGAAAAAATATCCTGTAGCATATCAGTCTGATCCTGCCCAATGACAGTCCAGCGCCGAAATACCAGGCAATTCTTCTCTGAACAAGGGAAGCAACAACCCCAGACGATCATTTCGGCCTTCTGTGGGCCTCGTCAGTGAGGTGCAGTTTTATCTCTCTAAGGGCATGTGTGCAGGGGCTCCACGTCTGGCTTACCTATTACTCTTAGGGTGACCCAAGAGTAATTTACATAAATGTGAAAAAAGAGAGAGAACAGCACTCCTGAGATAGAACAAAAGCTAGAATAACTTCCATGACTGTTCATTTAAATTGCAACTCAGGGTGCGCGTTCTTTTTGCACACTATGCCCCTTCACAGAGAAAAAATATCCTGTAGCATATCAGTCTGATCCTGCCCAATGACAGTCCAGCGCCGAAATACCAGGCAATTCTTCTCTGAACAAGGGAAGCAACAACCCCAGACGATCATTTCGGCCTTCTGTGGGCCTCGTCAGTGAGGTGCAGTTTTATCTCTCCAAGGGCATGTGTGCAGGGGCTCCACGTCTGGCTTACCCATTACTCTTAGGGTGACCCAAGAGTAATTTACATAAATGTGAAAAAAGAGAGAGAACAGCACTCCTGAGATAGAACAAAAGCTAGAATAACTTCCATGACTGTTCATTTAAATTGCAACTCAGGGTGCGCGTTCCTTTTTGCACACTATGCCCCTTCACAGAGAAAAAATATCCTGTAGCATATCAGTCTGATCCTGCCCAATGACAGTCCAGCGCCGAAATACCAGGCAATTCTTCTCTGAACAAGGGAAGCAACAACCCCAGACGATCGTTTCGTAATTCTTTTATTAGAAAAATAATCATATATGCATATATACAAAATAAAATCATAATAACAAATGCAAACAAAATATCTCTTGTTACAAAACTGAAATATTGACCCAAATTTTTGTCATCAGAAAAAAATTAAAATGCAAACATTAAACTTAAATAATCACACAAAATAAAATTAATTTCAAATACAGACAAAAACAAACTGGAGGAAAAAACAAAAAACAAAAAAATAAACTAAATAATCCAATCCTTCCACTTCTTTGTCTTCCAGATGCCTTCAGAATCTAATTCCCCATATCGCCTCCTATCAAAAGAAAAATACAAAAACAACTTCCCACGGATCATACCCACACAATTACCTACAGTAACTACGTCTTTCTTAAAAATCTAAATATTTCGCACATCCCACAACACCTCCTTCACACAACATGCCAACAACCATATCAATCTTGCTTTCTCCTTTTCCACACCACTTCCACACAAACCATACATCATCATATTAAAAGTAAAAAAACTGCACTCCAGTCAAACCCTTAATCATCCTTTTCAAACTTCCCCAAACATCCCTAGCATACTCACAATTCCAAAACAAATGAATAACACTCTCGCTTTGAAAACAACCATCTCTAGGACACACTTCTGAAGCCACTAAACAACGCACCACACTAGAGCTCCTAGGCCGGCAGTAACGGAGCCCTCTCCCAGGCTAACACAGTGCGAATCCGATGCTGGAAGAGCATAGTTAGTACATACTATATATATATTTTATTTTTAAATTATACATTTAGCACTACCTCTAAGTCATGGAAGTTTTCAGTATGTATATATATATATATATATATATATGTGAAAAAAGAGAGAGAACAGCACTCCTGAGATAGAACAAAAGCTAGAATAACTTCCATGCCTGTTCATTTAAATTGCAACTCAGGGTGCGCGTTCTTTTTGCACACTATGCCCCTTCACAGAGAAAAAATATCCTGTAGCATATCAGTCTGATCCTGCCCAATGACAGTCCAGCGCCGAAATACCAGGCAATTCTTCTCTGAACAAGGGAAGCAACAACCCCAGACGATCGTTTAGGCCTTCTGTGGGCCTCGTCAGTGAGGTGCAGTTGTATCTCTCTAAGGGCATGTGTGCAGGGGCTCCACGTTTGGCTTACCCATTACTCTTAGGGTGACCCAAGAGTAATTTACATAAATGGTCGTCAGTGAGGTGCAGTTGTATCTCTCTAAGGGCATGTGTGCAGGGGCTCCACGTCTGGCTTACCCATTACTCTTAGGGTGACCCAAGAGTAATTTACATAAATGTGAAAAAAGAGAGAGAACAGCACTCCTGAGATAGAACAAAAGCTAGAATAACTTCTATGCCTGTTCATTTAAATTGCAACTCAGGGTGCGCGTTCTTTTTGCACACTATGCCCCTTCACAGAGAAAAAATATCCTGTAGCATATCAGTCTGATCCTGCCCAATGACAGTCCAGTGCCGAAATACCAGGCAATTCTTCTCTGAACAAGGGAAGCAACAACCCCAGACGATCGTTTCGGCCTTCTGTGGGCCTCGTCAGTGAGGTGCAGTTGTATCTCTCTAAGGGCATGTGTGCAGGGGCTCCACGTCTGGCTTACCCATTACTCGTCTAGGGTGACCCAAGAGTAATTTACATAAATGTGAAAAAAGAGAGAGAACAGCACTCCTGAGATAGAACAAAAGCTAGAATAACTTCCATGCCTGTTCATTTAAATTGCAACTCAGGGTGCGCGTTCTTTTTGCACACTATGCCCCTTCACAGAGAAAAAATATCCTGTAGCATATCAGTCTGATCCTGCCCAATGACAGTCCAGCGCCGAAATACCAGGCAATTCTTCTCTGAACAAGGGAAGCAACAACCACAGACGATCGTTTCGGCCTTCTGTGGGCCTCGTCAGTGAGGTGCAGTTGTATCTCTCTAAGGGCATGTGTGCAGGGGCTCCACGTCTGGCTTACCCATTACTCTTAGGGTGACCCAAGAGTAATTTACATAAATGTGAAAAAAGAGAGAGAACAGCACTCCTGAGATAGAACAAAAGCTAGAATAACTTCCATGCCTGTTCATTTAAATTGCAACTCAGGGTGCGCGTTCTTTTTGCACACTATGCCCCTTCACAGAGAAAAAATATCCTGTAGCATATCAGTCTGATCCTGCCCAATGACAGTCCAGCGCCGAAATACCAGGCAATTCTTCTCTGAACAAGGGAAGCAACAACCCCAGACAATCGTTTCGGCCTTCTGTGGGCCTCGTCAGTGAGGTGCAGTTGTATCTCTCTAAGGGCATGTGTGCAGGGGCTCCACGTCTGGCTTACCCATTACTCTTAGGGTGACCCAAGAGTAATTTACATAAATGTGAAAAAAGAGAGAGAACAGCACTCCTGAGATAGAACAAAAGCTAGAATAATTTCCATGCCTGTTCATTTAAATTGCAACTCAGGGTGCGCGTTCTTTTTGCACACTATGCCCCTTCACAGAGAAAAAATATCCTGTAGCATATCAGTCTGATCCTGCCCAATGACAGTCCAGCGCCGAAATACCAGGCAATTCTTCTCTGAACAAGGGAAGCAACAACCCCAGACGATCATTTCGGCCTTCTGTGGGCCTCGTCAGTGAGGTGCAGTTTTATCTCTCTAAGGGCATGTGTGCAGGGGCTCCACGTCTGGCTTACCTATTACTCTTAGGGTGACCCAAGAGTAATTTACATAAATGTGAAAAAAGAGAGAGAACAGCACTCCTGAGATAGAACAAAAGCTAGAATAACTTCCATGACTGTTCATTTAAATTGCAACTCAGGGTGCGCGTTCTTTTTGCACACTATGCCTCTTCACAGAGAAAAAATATCCTGTAGCATATCAGTCTGATCCTGCCCAATGACAGTCCAGCGCCGAAATACCAGGCAATTCTTCTCTGAACAAGGGAAGCAACAACCCCAGACGATCGTTTCGTAATTCTTTTATTAGAAAAATAATCATATATGCATATATACAAAATAAAATCATAATAACAAATGCAAACAAAATATCTCTTGTTACAAAACTGAAATATTGACCCAAATTTTTGTCATCAGAAAAAAATTAAAATGCAAACATTAAACTTAAATAATCACACAAAATAAAATTAATTTCAAATACAGACAAAAACAAACTGGAGGAAAAAACAAAAAACAAAAAAATAAACTAAATAATCCAATCCTTCCACTTCTTTGTCTTCCAGATGCCTTCAGAATCTAATTCCCCATATCGCCTCCTATCAAAAGAAAAATACAAAAACAACTTCCCACGGATCATACCCACACAATTACCTACAGTAACTACGTCTTTCTTAAAAATCTAAATATTACGCACATCCCACAACACCTCCTTCACACAACATGCCAACAACCATATCAATCTTGCTTTCTCCTTTTCCACACCACTTCCACACAAACCATACATCATCATATTAAAAGTAAAAAAACTGCACTCCAGTCAAACCCTTAATCATCCTTTTCAAACTTCCCCAAACATCCCTAGCATACTCACAATTCCAAAACAAATGAATAACACTCTCGCTTTGAAAACAACCATCTCTAGGACACACTTCTGAAGCCACTAAACAACGCATTCTCTGAAAATCCCTTGTTGGCAAACACTTATGCATACTCATCCAACTAATATCTTTCTGTCTATTCATCAAATACTTATTACACACATTTTTCCATACCAACACACATTCATTTTCATTCAAACCCCCAATCAACTCAAGACCTTCCTTCTTCTCCAACATTTTCAACACCATTCTGTTTGCACACCACATCTCCCTACTAACATTCTCCAAACCATATTTTTTAATCCAACATTCCACCCTTACATAAAACCACGGAACAGCAAAACATACCGGTTTCTTTCTATCAATCTCAAATAAACCATATCGTCTTAAAACATTTCCACAAGCATACTTTACCATACAACCAGCCATGCTATCCTTACCACTCAGAACCACACACCTACTAACATATTTCACAGCCAAAAATCTCTCCACATTTGGAAAACCCTTACCACCAACATTCTTACTCTTAACAACAACATCTCTTTTCAAACGCTCCATACCAGAACTCCAGAAAAAAGAAAACAACACTCTCAAAATTCTCCGAAAAATCCTCTCAGGTGGCGGAAAAACTAACGCCAAATATAACATAATAGGGATCAAAACCGATTTAATAACTAACATTTTTCCTTCCAAAGATAAAGTCCTTAAAGACCAAAACTGAAGTTTTCTACTCACTTTATCAAAAACATTCTCCCAAATTCAAATCCACATCAAATTTCACACCCAACACCTCAATTGCACCTTCAGTCACAGGCCATCCACAGGAATCAATCTCACTATCATTACCAAAAACTTTAACTTTAAACTTATTCCAATTAACTCTGAAATAACTTGCCATTCAAAAACATTCAACTAAAATTTTCACCCTCCTCAAACCAGCCTGAGTCTCACATACCACACTTACATCATCCATATACCCAATCACTTTTAAACACCTTCCATTACTACCAGGAATACTCACACCTCTAACTAATTTATCCTTCCTCAAACTAGTTAATAATGGCTCAATGACACATACAAATAACACAGGAGACAAAGGACATCCTTGACGCACTCCAGATTTAACACAAAATTCCTCAGTCAAAAAACCATTAACCTGGACTTGACTGACGATATCACTATACAAACATTTAAACCATCCAATAATCTTACCAGAAAAACCTAAACGTTCTAAAACATGAAACATAAAATCATGCACTACCCTATCATACGCTTTTTCAAAATCCACAATAGCAACAGCAACAGACCTCATCCTCTCCCTCACATACCACAGTACATCACGTAGTAACAACAAACTTTCAGAAATCTGACGCCCAGGAACAGCACACACTTGCTCTTCACCCACAACCTTACCAATCACTCCACGCATTCTATTTGCCAACACCTTTGCAATAACCTTATAGTCAACATTCAACAACGTAATCGGTCTCCAATTCCTCAAATCTCTCTTATCAACCTTTTTAAATAACAAAACAATCAAACCTTTCCTCATCGAAACAGGCAAAACATTAATTCTAAAAACAAACTTACAAACATCCAACATATCCACCCAAATCAAATTCCAAAAACAAGTATAAAATTCAACAGGCAAACCATCACAACCAGGTACCTTCCCATTCTTAAAACTCCTAACAACCTCTGCAATCTCATCCAAAGTTAGATCCCTTTCTAACAAATCATTATCATATTTTTCCAACTTAACCTCAATGTTTTCCAACAACTCATTTTCCAATAAAACATCTCTTGTTTTTTCTTTATACAGCTCACTGTAAAACTCATGAACTTCACGCAAAACACCATCCGTACCATTAACTTCACACTCAACCTTATCAAAAACACTAACAAAACCAGTCTTTCCTTCAAAAGCTTTCTTAAAAAAATATTTACTACAAGACTCATCCTTTTCCATTTTCTCCAATCTTGCCATAAAAACAATTTTCTTTCCTTTTTCATGCATACACTTTTTAATTATCTTTCTTGCTTCAGCAATTTCCTCATGCACATCAATACCACAATTTCTCAATTCATACAAATACAACAACCTCAGATACCATTTATCATACAACTCCCTTTCCATTCTAGCTTTCTCACAGCCTTTCTTAATAAAAAACCTCTTTATTTCCACCTTCAACCATTCCCACCACATAAGCACATTACTAAAATTACATTTTCTTTCACGCCACCTTTCATACATCCAAACAAACTGACGCTTAAACTTCTCATCTTCTAACAAATCCACATTCAGTTTCCAAACACCCTTACCATACTTGATCTTTAAATCACAATTCACCTTACACATCAAAAGGGCATGATCCGTAAAGGGCATCCGCTTTAAAGAAAAATCATCAACACATAAAAATTTAGATAAAAAACAAAAATCAATTCGAGATTTTATCCCACCACTATCACTAAAGAAAGTAAAACCCTCCCCTGAAAAAGAAATAGACCCGAAGGCATCCTTCAAACCGAAAGATTTAAGCAAATCAAGTAAAAACTTCCCTGAGCTATCCACCCTACAATCACTCCCACCCTCTCTGTCCCCATTCTTAATAATACAATTAAAATCCCCAACCAAAAAAGTTGTCTCTCGACCTGGCAGAAAAAACTTTAAAGTTTCAAAATTAAGCAAACGTTCTACCCTATTTGGAGAAGCATATACATTAAACAAACGAAAAACAGTCCCACAAAAACTAAAACTAACCAAAAGTACCCGACCTGGGACAATATGAACTACATTAAGGATAGAAAAACTAAACCCCTTAAACAAAACTCCCACCCCCCCATTCCTATCAGAAGAACAAGACCATACTTTAGGACCATATTCCCAGTCAGCACATTTAGGATGTTCAGAGAGACCACATTCCTGCAAACAAAAAATATTAGCAGAACATACAGATAATAATTTAAAAATTGCAGCTCTCCTTGCTATAGTTGTCATACACCTGACATTAAGGGAAGAAATGGTCAGAAACATCACAAAAATAAATTAAAGAAAAACAAAAAAAGAAATAACATCAGGACTTCTTCTTTCCTTTCTTTTTCTTAGGACTCAAAGGAGATCCTTTAAATCTGCCTCTGTGACGTTCCGACCTCCTAGGCTCCCCCTTTCCAGCCTCATAACCAGTAACTTCAGCAAGTTGGTTCACATCTCTTTTATCTAGATAACCAACAGAAGAGGCATCAGAAAAGTCACCTATACACTGGCTTGAGTCAGAAGGAACGTCTTTAGTAGAGACAGAAGGAAACTCTGAAATGAAAGAGTCAGCATCACTTGTAGTATCTGGATCTGCACCCTTAACTACTGGAAGATTCAAATCAGGACTCTCCCATCCATCAGAATCCACATCTATTTTTCGCTTGGAGGCAGATTTTTTCCCTTCAGTGTCCATATCCTCCTCAGAACTAGAGGACACAACAGCAGACCAATCAATGTTCTCCCCTTCACCAAGAACAGCATCAGGAGCAGCATCACAAGAGGACTCAGTGAAGGAAAAATTCTCTGTCCCAGGAACAGCAACAGTATCATCCACAGAATTGGGCAACAGGGCTTCAAGAACATCTGAAGCAGCTATCACATTAGCTGTAGCAAGATCCACTTCCTGAAGATGAGATTGGGCTTCCTCCACCTTCTCAGCCACAGGAACCACCACAGGAGCATCAGACACCTCTCCGACATGGACCCGAAATGCAGATTTCTTGCACAAAAGAGGTAATATAGAGTTCAATGCCTCATCAGAGACCTCCTCCTCATTCACAGATGGCTCAACTGCAACTGAAGATGGTTTTTTTTGCAACATCAGCATAGGAAGGCTTCACTCTATCAAGCCCCTGCAACATCACACAGATGCACAGATGACTTGAAGAACCAAACAGGTCACAGGTCCGGCGTTTACTACAGTGGGCAACAAGATGATCCTCCTCACCGCAATTTCGACATCTGGCACCTGGGCAATTTTCAGCAATGGGACCAAACAGGTTGCAACTACGGCAAAAAAGAGGCATGTCATCATAGTATAGGAAACCTCTATTTCCACCAATGGAGAAAGTCTGTGGAGGGTGTTTCTTTCCACCAATACCTAATTCATCAGGCACAAACCGCACCCAGAACCTGCGCTTTCCATTGAAAGTCCCAAACTGATTCTTCAGCTTGCTACCTCCTTGAACATCATCAAAGTAGCGACAAAGAAACAGACGAATTTCCACATCAGTGACCCAAGGGTTGTACATATGTACTGTCACCGGGATTCTTCTCTCCCTCTGCACACAGGCAACAAATTTCATGCCAACCAACTCTGGAGCAGCAGCCATATCAATAGTCCGTTGATAGCAGGTCTGTAAATAATGCTCATCGGTGAAAGCCACATCAAAAATCCCTCTTGAAGGGAAAGACTGAACACAATGCAAACTTGCTCTTGGCATCTTCAAAACACCCTCCAAAACCACCTGCTGAACATGAGCCAAACCAATCTTCTCTTGAAAGTCCTCAGAGATCAACACCCGAAGTGTATGGGGAACATTTGGCACATTGGTAGCCATATTTGCCCTATTGCCTCTTTAGGCTGGATTTCAGAGCGCCCCCCCAAAAGCAGCATGTGGCTGAAGTCCAGGGATGATGCCACAAGGCCAAGGGGACGGCCCTACTACCCAGTTGCTCTACGCCTAAGGAGTAGCCACCCCCCCCAATAGCAGCAGGAGCCCAAACCCCAAAGGGAAAGGACCCCAGGCCGAAGGAGCAGGTCTCCAGGCAGCAAACCAAGACCAAGACCAAGCACAGAAAACTGCACTTGATCCAAGCCAAAGGCCCGAGAAGCAACGTCAACTGATCATTTCGGCCTATTGTGGGCCTCGTCAGTGAGGTGCAGTTGTATCTCTCTAAGGGCATATGTGCAGGGGCTCCACGTCTGGCTTACCCATTACTCTTAGGGTGACCCAAGAGTAATTTACATTATATATATATATATATATATATATATATATATATATATATATATATATATATATATACAGAAAAATGGTAGTCAAGATATGAGACTTGAATAAATTCCTCAAGTAGGTTTAAGTACTGGATATACTTAAGAGGCAAACATAAGTATATCCTTGAGATTGATTTTACTAAGATTTCATATGAAGGGAAAAAGTAGCAGTGTGGATTAATTAAATTGACTTATGAGAGAACAGTTCATTAGAGTAGCGGCTTAAACGTTATAGTGAAACACAGTGTTTTTGCAAGCATAGCAGGTAATATCGGTAATACAGGTAGTTGAATATGCAGCTGACTAATTTGTATCAAGAGCAATCAGTAAGCAAAGAATAGTCCAGGAGAGAACTTGGCACATGGTCGTAGGTCCGTGCTGTACTCGGTCTGCTGCTTAGCTGAATTAGTTTCGGCCTGTGTAGTGACGTCACACGCTACGAGCGTGTTCCAGGAGGCTAAATCATAGGAGCTACAGTAAAAGTAAGTCTGTTTCTGTGAGAGTAACAGAACCAATCCAGGAAGGAGTTTGCTTGTAAGTGTGGAGTCAAAATTAGAAGAGAACTGAAAGTTAGAATATCTTCTGTGATTCCTGAGTTAACAGGGCAGGCTAGGAGAGCGCTGAGACTTCAGATAAGTTATCCAAATGAATCAAATTAACTAGCAAAGGTAATATGGTGAATGACCCTTATATATGGTAATAAGGTCATGTGACAACAAGATTTAAAGGGGAAGTGTAAATATATAAACAATGGAAGACATATTCCTGACATAGCCCCAAATTTCATGTTACTGCTTCATCGCACATCTAAATATAGCTGCAACTTTCAAAATAACACTGCTAAGACAAGCATTATTAATTAAATTGCAATGGACATCAAGTTATAACCGTATGTATTTCTCACTCTAAAAGCTTTCACTGCTTTCAACCATATAAACAGCTCTTTTTTATCATTTGCAGTGTTAGCCTACGGCTAGATTTAGAGTTCGGCGGTAGATGGGCTGTTAACGCCACGCGTGTTTTATGTCTAACGCACGGCATTGTTTGACTCCGGTATTTAGAGTTAATATAAGACCATCTAACGATGCTCCTAACGCGTGTATGTCACACGCGTAATCCTGCCCGCGTTAGACAGTCTCCCATAGAGAACAATGGGAAAGGCAAAAAATAGCTTTTTTCACCTAACACTCGATCTCGCGAGAAATACGCACAGCTCGGTCATATGACGCATACCACATCATGCACAACAATAACACGCCGCAAATGTCACAACATCAATCAATCAACAAAGCACACAAGCATTACACATTCACAAGCGGGGGAAGTTTTAATACTATTTATACGTGGAATACGCATATACTTTAAGATGCGGAAAATCGCACAATAACAACAAGGATTAAAAAATATATACATACACTAAAAAAAAAATCGCATTCAATATCATTATATATTATGAAAAACATACATATACAACACTTCACGAAGAACACACCATCGCAAATTCACATTTAAAAAGAATACTATTGGACAATGTTAGAGAAAACGACCACTATGACATCATCGCATTCTACACATTCCACAAATACCAACTCAAAATGAGCATGCGCAAATTAACACACCTAATACACATTGCAATAATATTAATTGCTAATAAAGCACACCTGAACACTAATTACAATGGAAATTGGGACATCATTAAACATTTACACAGGGTATATAAGCACCACACAAGCAGGGCTTCTTTGACTGTGTTGCTGGTGGGTCTTTGGAGAGTTAAGAATAGAGATTTTGCGATTTTTTGAGAGTGAGTTAGTGTTAGTGTGAGAGAGTCAGTTGGTAGTGTTAGCGTGAGAGAGTCAGTTGGTAGTGTTAGCGTGAGATAGTCAGTTGGTAGTGTTAGCGTGAGAGAGTGAGTGAGTTAGTGGGAGGTAGCGGGAGTGGGAGAGAGTCTGTTAGTGGGAGCGTGAGTGAGTTAGTGGGAGTTATTAGTGATAGTTGTTAGTGTGAGCGTCAGTTAGTGGTAGTTAGTGAGCGTTAGTGGGAGTGTTTGTTATTGAGAATTAGAAGTAGTGTTAGTTAGCGAGCGAGTGATTTATCTGTACACTTAACACATTTACACGCAAACACATTCAATACATACATACACTTATCAATAACACTACATACACTCCATACCCCCTACCCCCTCATACTACACTCCATACCCCATTCCTTGTAGTCCCATTCCCTTTCATCCCATTTACTCTTATCCCATACCCCATACCCATCCCATACCCATCCCCTAGTTACATTTAGTTTACATATCCTCCTTTTAGTCTTATTCTTTTCGTTTATTTAAATACTCCTTACCCTCTTTGTTTTTTTTTACATCCCTCACACTTTAAGCACCTTTTTTGTCTTTTTAGTTCTTTATTTTGACCCCCTTTCATTTCATCACACTCACTTTTTTTTTATTATTTGGGGTTTAGTTTAGGGAGGAGATGGAGGCCAGGCAGGGGACAGGTAGAGGGGGGAGTAGAGGGAGGGGGAGAGGAACAGGGCAGGAAGGGGGGCAGGAAGGGGGGCAGGAAGCGGGGGTGGAAGCGGTGGGTGGACCCAGCCACTTGGTTCAAGATGACCAAGTGGCTGGGCCCAGTGGCGGTCAGAGTAGGGCTTCACAGTCCGGGAAACAGAGGGCATCGTCACAGGGGAAGGCCAAGGCGACTAGGGAGGCGAGGTTTACGATGGAGGAGAAGGAGGCCCTCGTAGAGGCCTATATGGCCAGGTATAGGATGCTGCAGCACCAGAAGACTACCCCGACTGACAGGAGGAGGCTCTGGAACGAGATTCGGAATGCAGTCAATGCAGTGGGTTGCCGGAACAGGGATATGGATTCCATCAAACATCGGTACCGGGACTGTAAACTTGAACTTAAAAAAAAGTTAAGCCTGGAGGCCCGACATGCCGCAGGGACCGGTGGCGGCCCTGCCCTTGAAATGGAGTACTGCAGATGGGAGGAAATGTTGCGGCCCAGCATCTCCGAGGTGGAAGTAGTCGGTATCGGAGGAATCGATACCGGGAACCTGCCACTCTCATCTGACGGTAAGCTCATTTAACAATAATTTCACATACGAATGTATTTCAATGGACACTATACGCAAACATTTACTTTCATGATTGAGGTAGCGAATACAATTTGACAAAACATTCAAATGTACTTATATTACATAATTTGATTAATTCTTGAGATATATTTTAATGAAGAAATAGCCATGCACACGGTGAAACAATCACAGGAGGCAGCTATATTCAGCTAACAATCAGAATCTTATAAACATATTTAGATATGCTTTTCAGCAAAGAATATCCAGAGAATGAAGCTAATTAGATAACAAAAGTACATTCGAAAGTTGATACTAAATGTATGCTTATAAATCATGAAAGATAAAACATTGGGTTTCATGTGTTAAGGATCCGATTAATGCTATTACGCTGTTTACACGCATTCTATTACTTAGCGGTTACATCAGTATCTAGGCTATAGGTTAGGTGTGCATTTAAACAGACTGAAAACAAACGCAAAAACATTCACATTGACCAGATATCACAAACACTGTTTAGAAAAAGCGGAAATCGTATTGATTGTTTGTTAGATTTCAAAGTGGATTAATGATTCTGCATTTGTAATTGTATCGTAAGCTAAGTCATTTAAACCTTTATTTGCAAATATGCTAATATATACATTTCTTTTTTTTTTTTTTTTTTAATATACAGAGTCTGGGGACGAGGCAGCACAGCCTCCTGCATCTCCCCGGGATGAGAGTGGTGGTGAGGAATTCCCACTTCGGAGGGAAGAGGCCCCCCGTGACGAACAGCGCACGGGAGATGATCAAGAGGCCCCGGAAGCACAGGAGGATGCCGCTGAAGCCGCGGAACCCGAGGTCCCTCAAAGACCCGCACTCCGCCGTGCACGGGCACCCCGCCGTGCACGGGTTCAACAGGCACAACAAGAAGAAATAGCGGAGGTGCGGGTTCTACTGGAGTACATAGACCAGATGCGTACCTCCCGGATAGAAAACATAGAAGGACGACGCAGAATACTTGATGGGCAGAATCAAATAATTCAAGGCCAAAACGAAATAATCAGTATACTGAATACAATACAAGAAGGACAAACAAGAATGTTCAATCTTCATCAGGAAATGTTCACATTTTTCCGGGAGGCGCATGCTGGTCTACCTCCTGTTGCTGGGCCTCTTGTTGCTGGGCCTCTTGCTGCTGGGCCATCTCCTCCTGCCGGCCCATCTCATCCTCCTCCTCAGCCATCTACTCCTCCTCCTCCTCAGCCATCTTCTCCTCCTCCTCCTCAGCCATCTTCTCCTCCTCCTCCTCAGCCATCTACTCCTCACCTTGGTCGTCCCAGTACTCTTCCTTCCACTCCTCCCACAACAGCTCCAAGGAGGACTCTTCGGAGTCGGCAGTTGCCTCTCCCAGAGCCTCAGCCCCGTGGGAAGAGGGGAAGGAAGAGGAAGTAAGTTTTTTTTTCAATCTTAAATTTTGTTTTTTGTGTAATGGATAGGTATGTGATGATGTGGTTTTCATACACTTGTGGACCACACTCTGTATATAATCGACATCTATGGGACCGGGTCCATGGAGGAAGATTCTTTGCAGAGTGTGGGTTATAAGTGTGTGAAAACCACATCATCACATACCTATCCTTGTTCATGATATTGATTGGTTTCTGTGATGTGATGTCCAAACTGTTTCCCGAATCGCTAACTAAATTACCATAACAATTATCCATGATGGCATATTACTGTTTGAATGCCAATAACACAGCTTAAAGGGACAGTCAGAAAATTATTGATTACAAAGAAAACACTGTATTACGCATTATAAAGTTTGAAACAACAAAACATGGAGAAATACATGTGTGACTTATGTGCTTACCCTTGTATCTATGACTATGAAAAATGACCACTTATTTGTTGTTCTGACATAACAACATTTTAGATATCAATGATCAATACATGGTCAATAATATGCTGTATGAGCACAAGATTTTACATATACAAATGCTATCCAAATGCCCTCTAGTGCTCAAATTGTATAATGATTACAAGCACTCTTCAAGATTTAAGAAATGAGCACACCAACCTCATAGGTTTAGATAGCAAATTTAGATAGCAAATGTTCAATTGTTGAGAAACATTTGATATCCTTGTTATTACAGAATTGACTTTTCGAATAATGTAAAAATATTTTTTTTCGAAACTGTCCCTTTAACAACATTACATATGCTAACACATTTTAAGCTTGTTGCTATATCTACATGTACTTTGTCAAAAAAAATATTTGAAAATCACATTTATATTGACGTGTTAAATAAAGTCTATTTTCTTTAAGAGACATTATTGTGTTAATATTTTATTGTAACTATTTTTATTTTAACAATGAATATGGTTTAAAGTCCTTTTAGGAGTGGGGGGGTGAAATATGCTAACAAAAATATATTTGAAGATTAAACTATGTGGATCTCATACATGATACAAAAAAACAACATTTGCATTCAAGGGACAGTATCCTATATTTTTTACATAACTGTATGTAATAGACACTACTACAAACAACAAGATTAACATATACTGATAGCAATATTAAAAAGCTTCAAACACTTGCAAATAAAATAGGGTTAGCTATATTTTAAATATAGATGAACCACCATTACAACCGTAAAACACAATACCCCATCATTAACATATGAAAAGAACCTTTACACAAACTGGACAAAGCTGGAGATGGTACTCACATGAAACTCATTGGCTTTGCGAGGAGTAATAAAATTACTTACATTTTCTTACAACACAAGACAAAATAAACCTATTGGTTAAACAATGGACTATCTAACTAGAGACAAAATCAAATATTTTTATTTATAATGTGAGTGTCTAATGAACCTTTCATAAAATATACAACGAAATTACATTTAGAAGAAGTCGGCATCATATATTTAGCATATGATAAATGCATATTGATTACTTTATTCAAACACAATAGCGCATATTTATTAATTAGATATGTTCAACATTAAACACAACATTAATTTTTAAGAAAAAGGAACATTGTTGACAAACATATTAAACATGGACTGTAGAGATTTGCACTTGCCTAGAAATATCCTATGCATGAAAACATTTTGCTTTCGTTCGTTGATTCAACCAGACATCCAGCAAAAGAGAATGTGTTGGTCTTTATCAGCTACGGGTCAACAATGTAACATGATGCAAATAATACATATTCGCAAGCTTTTTAAAATTGCATGCAGTCACAAACGTTTTTAACGTGCACAAATATTGCGGGACTACGCAATCCAATCACACGTTTTTTTAACTTTACATGTGCCGTCTTAACATGGCGCTTCCTTGATCACGTAAGAACGCCATCCAATGAAAGGCACATTATTGATCACGTAAGAACGCCCAAAAAAAAAAGGCGCATCCTTGATCGCGTCAAAACGCAATCCAATAAAAGGCATATTCCTGATCACGTAAGAACGTCAGTCAATACAAGGAATCATTGGACAGCCTGGCAGGTGACGTCTTAAGCAACATGGCGCATCCGAGATCGCTGAAAAACCGCAGACAATACAAGGACTCAGTGACATCTTGGCATATCATTAAGAAACGTATTTATATTTTAGGAACTAGTATGTGTGTAGATTGCTATCTAGGAATGTCACCAAATTATGAATCATCTTTTCGGACTTGACTGTCCCTTGAACTATAGCTATGGTGTATATCTTTAACATTTAAAAGATACACATGAGAAATACATATGCCATTGATGTTTTAAGATATCTTTGGATTGTTGTTGAATAACAATAGTTATACATGTATTGATTAAACGTGTCATTTATTCAAGTTTAATTATGGTCAGCCTACCTATAGCCATATATGGGAGGAGATGTATTTTGTTAACATATTAGTTAACTAATATTCATCATCTACATTATTTGTATTACACACAGAGATTGATTTGGTTACACTTTGACAATAATATAGATTTGAAAATGAAATACAGGTGCTGTCAACATTACAATAAGATTGTTTATTAATAAAACTATATGTCCTTGTTCTTGTAAAAAGGACAAAAACGCTTTACAAATGGAAATACATTCATTTACAATAGTGATCAACATCACTTAAAGGGACATTATTTTGTTTTTAAAAAGAGCATACACATAGTCAATACTATTTAAATAAAATGAACACTTTACAGGGATTATATCATTGTATCAATACTCAGATCATTTGGTAAAGGTGCATCAATTCATGCAGAGTTTATAAATACACACATGGATATGAACATTTAAATATACATATATACACAAATACAAAAATATATATACATATATAAAGAAATTACTCTGCTAATCATAATCAGGCAATGATAGAGCTAAGAGAAAATAATATAAACACAAATAATAAGATTACATTGGAGATGTTAATCTTAAAGTCATTTACTATTGTCTTACATATATGATTTCATTATAACAAATAGATTTGTTAGGTCCCTTTAAGGATAAACAACATAAACTAGAGCTTGCAAAAAATAACAGGAAGAATGAGGACAAAGATTTGTGAAATAAAATTTATTTTATTAGTATGTAAGAAAACATACACAACGTTTATAAATAATCTTGTAAAAATAAGGAATATATGAGCCATATGACAAGGTAACACAGTGCATCACAGTCCATGAAGAGAGTTGCCAAGGGCCAGCATAGCCCCATTGGAGACACATGACAAGGTAACACAGTGCATCACAGTCCATGAAGAGAGTTGCCAAGGGCCAGCATAGCCCCATTGGAGACACATGACAAGGTAACACAGTGCATCACAGTCCATGAAGAGAGTTGCCAAGGGCCAGCATAGCCCCATTGGAGACACATGGCAAGGTAACACAGTGCATCACAGTCCATGAAGAGAGTTGCCAAGGGCCAGCATAGCCTCATTGGAGACACATGACAAGGTAACACAGTGCATCACAGTCCATGAAGAGAGTTGCCAAGGGCCAGCATAGCCCCATTGGAGACACATGACAAGGTAACACAGTGCATCACAGTCCATGAAGAGAGTTGCCAAGGGCCAGCATAGCCTCATTGGAGACACATGACAAGGTAACACAGTGCATCACAGTCCATGAAGAGAGTTGCCAAGGGCCAGCATAGCCCCATTGGAGACACATGACAAGGTAACACAGTGCATCACAGTCCATGAAGAGAGTTGCCAAGGGCCAGCATAGCCCCATTGGAGACACATGACAAGGTAACACAGTGCATCACAGTCCATGAAGAGAGTTGCCAAGGGCCAGCATAGCCCCATTGGAGACACATGACAAGGTAACACAGTGCATCACAGTCCATGAAGAGAGTTGCCAAGGGCCAGCATAGCCCCATTGGAGACACATGGCAAGGTAACACAGTGCATCACAGTCCATGAAGAGAGTTGCCAAGGGCCAGCATAGCCTCATTGGAGACACATGACAAGGTAACACAGTGCATCACAGTCCATGAAGAGAGTTGCCAAGGGCCAGCATAGCCCCATTGGAGACACATGACAAGGTAACACAGTGCATCACAGTCCATGAAGAGAGTTGCCAAGGGCCAGCATAGCCTCATTGGAGACACATGACAAGGTAACACAGTGCATCACAGTCCATGAAGAGAGTTGCCAAGGGCCAGCATAGCCCCATTGGAGACACATGACAAGGTAACACAGTGCATCACAGTCCATGAAGAGAGTTGCCAAGGGCCAGCATAGCCCCATTGGAGACACATGGCAAGGTAACACAGTGCATCACAGTCCATGAAGAGAGTTGCCAAGGGCCAGCATAGCCCCATTGGAGACACATGGCAAGGTAACACAGTGCATCACAGTCCATGAAGAGAGTTGCCAAGGGCCAGCATAGCCTCATTGGAGACACATGACAAGGTAAAAGAGTGCAACAGGCACAACAAAAAACTGATAAAAAGGCCAAATGGCAACAATATAAATACAAATTCAACATGTGGACAGAGGATTATTATCTGCCACCATGGAGCATATCCAGATCCTCCACTTACTGGTCATCCTCTTCATTGTCCTGTGCATGTCCAGCTCCAGATTCAGGCCTTGAACGTAATTGCATAATTTCACGCAGAGTCAAGTCCTGAACCCGGAGCTGGGCCTGCATGGTGTCGTTCATCCCTCTCAGGACAGCTGCGTTCCTCAACACGGCCTGCTCTACTCTTGCTATCCCTTCTAGCATGAGCCATGCTGAGTCACAGCCTAAAATAAAATAAAAATTAATATTAAGGATAATTACACAACAGAATAAAAGATTTTAATACATACATTGTCATCATAAAGACAAATAATTATTTACATCAATTATTTTTCATATATTCTTTACACATGAATTAGGTTATTCAGACAGACAGAAATCATTAAAGGCTCATGTTACTCAAACATGTTGAACCCTTTAATTGGTTTTAGATGATCCACTTATACAGCTTGAGTGTATCAAATCTTGTTAAAGGATTTACATTGTACTTACATTAGCAATTTAAAAATTCAATTTAGACTGTGGTAGGCACACATATCCTTAAACATTTTGGCATTGAGGACAAGCTGTGTAAACATAGCAACCAGAAGAAATTACATTCCCACTGGGTTAGACAAGAGATAATGTATCCACATTTGGACATAAAATTTTGTATCCAAGTAGTGGTGTTTGGTATATGTAGTGATATCCAATTAAAGGGACACTGAACCTAAATATTTAATGGACTGATTCAGATAGAGCATGACATGACAAATCTTTAGAAATTACACATATTCATTATATGTTTTAATTGTCAAGCTATATTTTGAATGCAAGAATGTTGGTTTTTATGGAAGCCAATATTTGTTGATGAACCTTGTTTGTGCATGCTGGTTGATGGATACATTCATCCAACAATAAAGAAATGATGGCCACATTTATTTTATTGTTTAAACTAATTATAGGAATAAGTTGTTTTCAATTAATATATCAAGAGAATGACGAATAATTCATAAGAGTATTCTATTATACATTGGCTTAACATTGCATGCTGGATTTGAATCACAATTTAACCAATTTAACTTCACTGTACCTTTAAGTATCTTATAAAGTGTATTTAGAATGATACTTACAGCTGTGCCTGGGAAGGACAATCTGACACCCAGGACAATGAAGGTTTAAACAGGGGGGAGGGATGGGATTGGCTCGGGGAGGGATGGGAATGGCTTGGGGAGTGGTGAGCTGCTGCTCCAGGGTAGGCCGTACAGCTGGGGAGTGGGGAGTTTGGGTCTGGGCAGCTGTACGGGCCAGAATACGGGGAGAGCGGCGAAGGGGGGTGTATGGGCGTTTTTTGGGAGGGACAGGATATGAAATATGGGAAGGGCTGGCAGTGGTCGGGGCATGGTCATGGGTTTGGTGATGGGAAGGGCTCTGGGTGTGTGCAGAGGTGTGGCCATGGTCAGGGGTGTGTGCACGGGGAGGGGTCTGTGACTGGGCAGGGGCGGAATCCAGATGACCAGAAGTGGTGGATCCATCTGAAAATGTAAAATAAATATATTAACATCTCATACATCCTGACATCAAATCAACGCATTTAAAATTGATTATGTTTTCAATATACCTCGAAGTGTGTTTGAATCTGTAAACTATTCTGAAATGAGGATATGGTATCTATATAGGCACTCAGATGAATCTCAATGACTGTCTGTACAATGTGAAACTTATTATTGTGTTTTGGCATGGAATATGCATGTGACATAATGATGGCATGAATTATATATTCTTAAAAAAATATATACAAGCAGATTTTCATGCTGCCTGATATAGAAAGGGGGCAGTAGTGTATTTGAACAGACAAATAATATTCCTTTTTAAAGGGAAAAAGCTGTAGACTTTGAATGTCTTCAATAAAATGATTTCAAAAAAAGAAACATGTTGGAAACATGATAGATATATTTCACATACCATCAGACTCCAAGGCAGCCTCTTCCTCCTCCATCCCACATGTGACATCAATCTCTGTAAAACATAACATGTTGTGTACACCTTAAGATCAGATATTATAACATATGTTACTGTTGCTCAAATACGCACATCAATGTTGCATTAAAGATATACACACACAAAGTTATGATTTACATCATTTTGATGGAGCATACAAATGACAATAGATTTGTTATTGTCAATAAATCAGAATATTAATGTATTGTTTGTCTTAATGTTAAATTCATAAAAGCATAGTACATAGAACATTTAAGATTTCTCATGTGTGTATCACTTGATGACTGTTGTTAAAAAAAAAAAATTTAAAAAAACATATGTTAGACATCTTATGAATAACAAATGTGTAGAATAATAAAGTAGAAATTATTAATCGCTCAATATAAAAAATAAATATATAATCAGAAGATAAATTCTATGATTTTTTATAATGTTATGCTTCATCGGAATCATGATCATAATATTGATTAGCAATACACCTTCAATTACATATAAATGAGTCAATGGACTTACCAGGAGACCGCAAAGGCGGCTCTATGTCACTGCTGGATTCCTGTGGGCTCCCCACACCAACTCTCTCTATGAATGATATAGATATATATTATTAAACACATTTTGGATATCACTAAATCACATCTGTCTAGAATTTTAACATTAATCAACTTTAAAATGTGAAGAATAGAGCAGTCATTACACCAGAAAATGCTTGATTGAATCAAGGGGATTCTGTAAACATATCTGTATTCAACATATGTTTAATGTCAGACTACATTAGACATCAAATTCATCTCAGATGCTGCTATTGCATATCTAAATATACCCAATGATCAATGTTCTTAACCATTTAAGGACACAGCTTTCACTTAGCTCAATTGTTTTATGACGGAATAATTCCGTCATATGTCCTTAAGAAGTTACAAGAATACACACAAACCACATATTGAGGAGCATCTGTTGACAAATCTAAACAAACATGTGTCACATCGAGCCATTTTTTCAATGTACAGTAATCTTGTTTAGGACACAACACATATTTATCACAATACATAACAAACTTTATTATTACAAATATGTAATCATGGTGCTGTTAGAGTATGCAGATATATATAAAGTAACTCCAACAGATAATTAGATTTATATATCAATAGTTTTTAATAAAAATAATGTAATGATGAATGAATCTATTTTGTCTTAAAGGGACACTGACATGATTAATTTAAATAATTGATTTCTATGTTCAAACTGTAAAAAATGATTTAACATTGACTCCTATTATAATTCGAATGTTGTTCGATATTAATCTTAAAGGCAGATAAGGAATATTGGATTCAATAAATATTGTTTGTTGAAGGTATCCACCAATCATCAATATAAACCCAGGTTGGTCAACAAATATTTAGATGCACATAAACGTACTTTATTTATTTTAAAATACATTTAGCAATAGAATATGTCACATATGATGATAGTATTATATTTTATGTTTATTAATATTGCATACTGTATGTGAAAGACAATATTAATAATTGTAGTTCAGTATCCCTTTAATCTAAAATTAAATAGATTCCACAATGTTGTTGTTTGTTAATGAATTATCTACTCCATATGTTGATGTAATGAATGGTATTGAGCATGCAATTAAAATCAAATATGTTATTTAAGTATATCCGAATAATTATATAATTTTCATCTATTAAATAGACATTACATATAAATATAGAACAATGTGTATTTAGTATGTAATGTTCATTCCATGTTTCTAAGACAAATGTCAATTAAAATGAGACATACCATACTGTGACAAGCCCTGGCTTGAGGATCCAGCAGCCACATCCATATCTGTAATATATTAAATGAGGATTGCATATCATTAATACTAATCATGCCATGTTTAAAATATTTACATTAATAACAAATCAATAGAAAAATATTAATCCTTTGGTAGTCCCATGAGTTAATAGTTTCCGCAATTAAATGAATGATAAATATATCCTGGACTCTTATTTTCAATCAGTTGTGTTGTTTACTGTATCTTTAAGAATATATGCTTGTTATTACATAATCATCAATTGATGGCCATATGTTATAATTTATTAGTATTATTCGTTTTTTATTAGATATAATATTTAAAATAAGAATACTGTATTCTTCACTAATCTAAGATTTTCCATTTAATTTTTAACAACATGTATAAAGCAATGCCACTTTCCGCAAACCCATGTTAACGTGGATGAGAAATGCCATTTTCGCGATCATTGCGCAATGATTCCAAGCGGAATTACGCATCCGTCATTTGACCAACATGTATAAAGCAATGCCACTTTCCGCAAACCCATGTTAACGTGGATGCGAAATTAGATTTCCGCTCTGTGACGCATATTCTGTAGAGCGCAATAAACATCATTCCAATTTCATGTATCACTAATGTAAAATCAGATATCTAAACATCATATGTAGTGTATGTTGTGAGATCTGTATAGGTTTAGTATCTGACTAAATACACATTTTGGATTTTTAACATTATAAATATTATATGAAGTTGGATAATTACCTGGTTCAGATTCTCTATCGGGTCCTCCCAGGCCACCGGACGGAGAAGCATCTGCCCTGTCCCCCGCGTCAGGACTTTCAGATCCCGCAGCTGGGAGGGAAGAAGAGGAGGCCGAGGATGGCGAGGATCTAAATCTTTTGGGGACCCGGAGATTGAGGAGCTCGCATAAAGTCACCTCATAAGGGAGTAGGTACAGTTTCCGCGGGGCCTTTCTTTGGCCCCCTCTTTTACGGGCTTGTACCCAGTCCCTTATGAGGTTGACTTTTTTCGATAAACGCAACCTCATATCTCCGAATCTCCTCATGATCTGATCCTGGGTCCTCTGGACGTCACACACCAATCTAACCGCATTGGTGATAGACTCCCAGAGGGCCTTCTTAACAGGCGCATCTGTCGAGCTCCTCTTGTTCCCAAACAGCTGGGGATAAAAGTCCTTGACGGCGTGGACCAGTGCAGCGCTCTCCTCCTTGGTGAACCTGGGAACTGACATGCCTGCTCGGTTGGCTACTAAATATATTATAATAATATTAATATATAAGACTGCCTGCAGGCATTAGAGAACTGACAAAGATGGCAACGTGTAATGGACTTTTATATGGTGAAGTAAACATGAGATGCACCATGGGACAATTTATCTGTACATCTGATTGGATAAAAGTTTGAAATATTGTTATAATGTCTGTGAGACCATCCTGACTCAAGTTGTGTTTGTGTGATGAACTCTGATTGGCCGTTCCTTAATGTTTCATATCTTAGTAACTTCCTTACACATACCGCTTGGTGGTGCTGTAACTTCATTTTTCATGTAGACTTATTTGTAACTCATGGGCCTGTCATGCGGATATGTGTGACGCAGATTTAATATCCGTGATCCGTGAAATATTAATGATTAAATACTCTTTAAAATCTCATCCTGTCACATTATTAATGTTGTAGACATTTCTCGGTTTAATAACGGTCTGTTTCTTTAATACAAATACACATTTAATATTGTATGTCTTTATTGTTCTTTAAATAAATTGATTGTGAAGTATTGACATTGCTCTATTAAATGTATTTATAATGCACATTGATTGTGTGCTATTGCGTGACATTACACTAATGTTTAAATATGCTAATCTGGTGTTTGAAGATGCGTTTCCCACGCAATATTTATTAATGTTAAAATTCCGGGAAGAATGTCAGTAACTTTGATAATCTGTTTATAAATGTTAAACTACAGCTTTGTTATTCGCAAATAAACCTCGAGCTTGTATTTCTCTGAAGTGCTCATATATGTTATTGTGCAATGGCGTCTTTAGTTTTAAAGAGACATTACAAACAATTGTATCAAATGATCTGTAGAGATAGAAGATTGTTTAGACTTTAAAATGTAAATCATTTTCTCTTAGTATTTATATATCCTCAACATAAGAAATTTAAATGCACATGGTTGAGCCAATCACATAAGGCATCTCTGTGCATCCACCAATCTTCATCTACTGAGCCTATCTCGATATGCTTTTCAAGCAAAGTATGTCAAGATAGGAAGAGAAGTAAATACACTATTTCAAGCTCTTAAAGGGACACTGTCCAAACAAATTTACCATTGGTGATTGAGCATTAAATGTTAATCAACTTTATTATTTAATACGATTATCAAATGTTAAGTTATCTTGTTATGTTTCTTTGAAAATCAATAATGATATTTTATATTACGGACAATTGTTTAATAAAAACCTGGGTTGTCCTTGACGATTGTTGCATCAATTATTCCAAACAATCAAGTTCTGTCCAGAGTACTGAAGCAAATAAATTAGCTATTTACTGCCTTATTTCTAAAGTAATGATAGCAACATCACAATGAGCATTCATAATATGAGACAAGTTTTAAAGTTGATTAAAATAGAATACTCATTCAGAATGTATAAATCATTGTTTTTTTAAATGGCTACCTTTAAGTATATTTTGAGTTCATGTCCCTTTAAATAAACATTTCACAATAATGCTTAATATATCATAAACCTAGGCACCTTCCTTTTGCTAAATGAGTCTAACATATGAGTAAAGCAAATTTAGATTAACTTCTAGATTGTTTTACACACTGACTGAAATATATTTATTAAATGAGGTATTTTTTAGCCTTCAGCGTAGAGGGACATTAAGCTATATGTTATGTATGCATTTTGTATCATAATCTTATATTTGACCAACTTAATATGTTTTGTTATTCAATCATTATATTGTAATTATATATATTCGTGGATTAAATACATCTCTACATAGGCTATTTTGATGCTGATTGTTGTTTGCATATAGATGCCTTATATCATTCACTAAGATATGTGCATTTATTTTTATTTTAACAAGTATATTTAAAGACTGAATGTAATTCTATAGTACATTCTAAATATGTTTAAATTCTTGTATGATATTTGTAACAATGTATACAAAATATACATTTTGAATGACCCCTTTAAGGACCCAAACATATTGTATTTTTATTTAACATTGACAAAATAAACTAAAGGGGAAATTACATTCTATATAGATATTTGATGTCTAACCCAAGAGGTAAGATTGTAATAAATACATAATATTACTAAGTATAGTTAAATGACTCCACTAGAAAATTACATAGATTAACCTGGCATCCAATAACTAATTATTAAAAATTATAAAGTTAAATGACCTACCATTTATAAATGTAATAATTGTAAAATATTTTCTAATAATGTTTTGAGATACCTAAGGAAGATACATGATCTTATACAATTCTTTTTACATTCAACAACACTGTCACTTTCATGTAATTGAACCACTTCACCTTATTAAATGTTAAAACAATCATAATATTAATACATATCCTAAATATTTTTAATATATACTTTTTCAATATAAAAGCATTGAAGAATATGACTCCCCAATTAATGTTAAAATATATCTTTTAATATTCTCTGAAGAATTTTATTTTCTACTATTAATGCATTATTTTCTCTTATGCATGTGCTTGTCAAATAGCCAACTACCAGTCATGGGAGTCCAAGTTTTATTTATTTACAGATTATATTGATATATATTAGAATCTGCTAAAAAAAAAATATATATTTAATAGAAAATAAATAAATATTCCATGAAGTCATCAGATGCCAATCTGAAATGACAAATAATAAAAATGGAACAAAGTTAATACACACGTTGTAAAATATTCATAAAATACATTTAAAATCATATGGTGTCTATGCTCTAACTTTGATCAACATTTTTTAAAGATAATCATTACATTCATTTTAAATTAATGAAATACATACACCATTATATTGTTGATTAAAAATAATATTTAAATTTCAAAAATTAAATTTATACATAATAATGTATATCACATGTAAACAATATATGTATGCTGAACATAAATGTAATATTTCATGTCCATTCAAATACCTCTATATCAACTATAATATGTATTCCTTTTTCTGATTGTGATCCCTAAATATCTAATTAAGAACTAAATATGACTAATGTATGTAAGCTACTAATATTCTACAGTCTTCACTAGCATGCATTGGTACACCAACCTGGACAATGCATGGTCTTTGAATGTCAATTCAGGGGTAAACAGTTGATCTTCAATAGGTGTCTTATTCATCAGTTCATTAAATAGAGGACTGGGAAATACCATCTAAAAAAGTAAAATCATCTAAGTGTCTGATTGTGATCCCTAAATATCTAATTAAGAACTAAATATGACTAATGTATGTAAGCTACTAATATTCTACAGTCTTCACTAGCATGCATTGGTACACCAACCTGGACAATGCATGGTCTTTGAATGTCAATTCAGGGGTAAACAGTTGATCTTCAATAGGTGTCTTATTCATCAGTTCATTAAATAGAGGACTGGGAAATACCATCTAAAAAAGTAAAATCATCTAAGTGTCTGATTGTGATCCCTAAATATCTAATTAAGAACTAAATATGACTAATGTATGTAAGCTACTAATATTCTACAGTCTTCACTAGCATGCATTGGTACACCAACCTGGACAATGCATGGTCTTTGAATGTCAATTCAGGGGTAAACAGTTGATCTTCAATAGGTGTCTTATTCATCAGTTCATTAAATAGAGGACTGGGAAATACCATCTACAAAATAGAAAATCATCTAAGTGTCTCCAATAGGATGTCTCCACAGCCTTATTCTATCAAATAGTTTGCACTTACCATGTGAACATGTCTTTGTATGGTTTTCAAGGTCAGCAGAATTTAAATATGCCAGACATGATCCCATTGGTATACTTCAATTTCAATCTTGGCTTTTTCCCCACTGTCAGTCTTGGAAATCTTCACTGTCAGGCTTCAAATTGTTCCCTTTCAGTCTTTATATTAAGTCATCTCCCTAATGTAAGAAATTATATATAAAGATTTCATACAAGTGTGTGAATCAGTTCTGTACCCCTCTCCCACCCCCCATTTCATAATAAATATCTATCACTAGCTTACTAAGCCTGTGTATGAACCTGTGTTATTTTCTATCAAGTGTGAAGATGAGTCATATTGAGCAGAACAAACCTCTGTGTGACATTGAACCATAGTCATTCTAGAGTATCCCTTTCTGATTATGTACATAAGTAATGTGTAAACAAAGTTATATTTTTAAAAATTTATGCCATATTATGTATTTGTGTACAAATCATGCCAGCAACAGTCCATACATTTCTACTTACCATCTGATGTCCTCTATAAAAACCAGGTGGCAAAGACTCGCTATAGGACCCAATGCCCAGAGCATCACCTATATTATGAGAAATAAATATTATTATAACATTTTATCAATACTAACATGTTTGCACAATTCTCTACTTGTCATTTCCCTAGAGTTCACATCTATTGAAAATACTCCAGTGTAACTTCTATTATTTACCGTCTAAAGTGGCGGTTGATGACGTCTGCTCTGACATCAAGTCCCTCGTCCTGGAATTCCCCCTCTAGAACAGGATCATCCTCCTCATCTCTGAGGAGGTCTCTGTCCACCGGGACGGCCTGCAGCATCCCAGCCCGCTGTGCAATATTATGCAGGACGCTACAGGCTACAACGATCTTAGCCACCTTCTTTGGGTTGTACTGGAGTGCTCCTCCAGAACGGTCCAGGCACCTGAATCTCATCTTCAGGAGCCCGAACATCCTTTCAACCACCGCCCTGGTTCTCTTATGAGCCCTATTGTAGCGCTCCTCAGACACATCAGTTGGGCTACGCAAGGGGGTAATGAGCCAAGGCCGGCTCATGTACCCAGAATCACCTATAAATTTAGAACAGAACATAATTCAAACAGAATACTTAAACTAGTATATTGTTGTATAAATATATTTTTTAAAAACCATAATCCATATTAAAAGTTGTCAGAAACATAAAAAAAAAAAAAAAAATTATATCTAAATCTGTATCTAGCCATTTCATCGAAGACATGCTACATATGCGTATTTCTCCTAAACCAAACCTTGTGTAAAATGCTAACTACATGTTTACATTGCATTCTCTATATGAACACTTAAGGTAAGACATGCTACATATCTGCATTTCAATAAAACTAGACATTAGCAGAAATAGACAATGACAGGGTTAAATTGAATGAGATAATATCTTGCCATTTCATCTAAGACATGCTACATATGCGTATTTCTCCTAAACCAAACCTTGTGTAAAATGCTAACTACATGTTTACATTGCATTCTCTATATGAACACTTAAGGTAAGACATGCTACATATCTGCATTTCAATAAAAATAGACATTAGCAGAAAAATAAAATGACAGGGTTAAATTGCATGAGATAATATATTGCCATTTCATCTAAGACATGCTACATATGCGTATTTCTCCTAAACCAAACCTTGTGTAAAATGCTAACTACATGTTTACATTGCATTCTCTATATGAACACTTAAGGTAAGACATGCTACATATCTGCTTTTCAATAAAAATAGACATTAGCAGAAAAAGACAATGACAGGGTTAAATTGCATGAGATAATATATTGCCATTTCATCTAAGACATGCTACATATGCGTATTTCTCCTAAACCAAACCTTGTGTAAAATGCTAACTACATGTTTACATTGCATTCTCTATATGAACACTTAAGGTAAGACATGCTACATATCTGCTTTTCAATAAAAATAGACATTAGCAGAAAAATACAATGACAGGGTTAAATTGCATGAGATAATATCTTGCCATTTCATCTAAGACATGCTACATATGCGTATTTCTCCTAAACCAAACCTTGTGTAAAATGCTAACTACATGTTTACATTGCATTCTCTATATGAACACTTAAGGTAAGACATGCTACATATCTGCATTTCAATAAAAATAGACATTAGCAGAAAAAGACAATGACAGGGTTAAATTGCATGAGATAATATATTGCCATTTCATCTAAGACATGCTACATATGCGTATTTCTCCTAAAACAAACCTTGTGTAAAATGCTAACTACATGTTTACATTGCATTCTCTATCTGAACACTTAAGGTAAGACATGCTACATATCTGCATTTCAATAAAAATAGACATTAGCGTCGGTAAATAACAAATGGTTAAATTTAATCCTATAGCTGAACATGACGCTAACAGTTAAAAAATACAGGGGCAATTGTCAAAATAATTAACCATGTTGTGCACAAATACTCACCAACGAGATAACCAGGGGGCATTTGTCTTTCCTCAAACTGTCTCCACAGGGACGACAGAGAGAGGATGCGGGCATCATGACAAGCACCTCCAAAATTCGCATACACATGCATAATCCTCATCCGTGCGTCACAAACATACTGCACGTTGAGGCTATGAAAATGTTTGCGATTTCTGAAGGGCAAGTCATCAATTGGAGCACGCAGCGCAATGTGGGTACAATCAATGGCTCCCAAGACATTGGGCAATTGAGCAATATCAAAGAATTCCCGCTTCAGGCGCCTCCAATCACCATCATTCTGTGGGAATCCTATGTATTGCTTACTGATACGTACCATGGCGTTCAGAAAGTTATCAAACACCCCAGAGAATGTACCTTGAGCCAGGCCATGCATGTACAGTTCTCCGGATTGAAAACTCCCGGAGGCCAGGACGTATAGACAGCTTAGCATCTTACTCATGGGGGGAACAGCAGTCCTTATTTGTATACGTGGCTCCAAATGAGGTTTAAGAAGCTCGTAAAGGCCAATGAGCTGTTCGCGATCGAGCCGATACTTATCAAAAACCTCAAAGTCACTCATGTTTTCCAAGGTGGGTCTCACCCTGTAGACACGAGGACCTCGAACCAGACGACCCCTTCGTCTCGGTCTGAGCCGCCGAGGCTGCCTGATTCGACCAACAGCTAGTTCGCCAATAGCACCACCAGCAGCGTCTACCATGTCATCGTCATCCATCTTTCAAAACAGCGTAACAAGGTAAGCACTTGATCTGATGTGGATCACAAGTGATGCATTGGCCATGTTGTTTGGGGGATTTATAGTACAATTAGTCCAATGGTAGTGAGTTTGTAATGATTGCTGATTGTATTCACCTGTTTGTATGTGAGCGGCGCGAATGCTTTCACAGTGGGCGTTTATTTGTTGTTTGCTGAAATGTTAGTTTCAAACAATGATTCTCAATGTGAAAGTGTCAAATATCACACATACAGTGCATGTTTGTAATGTTTGTTCATATGCGTAATCAATATTTCCTAAACGCGATGTTATAGTAACAAGCACACGTCCAGGCTAACATGAATGAAAGTGCATAGTTGTGTATAATGTGCATCGAATGTGATCGATCAATGTTGCTGCAATATTGTTTGTAAATGATAAAGGAACATCTGCCATCTGTAGGATTGTATATATAAGTTATTGCCGAGCTGTCAATATTGTATGCGTCCCTTTAAAATCGCAATAATAATTCAGAACTTCCCGTCTGCCATCTGTAGTATTATATATATAAGTGATTGCCGAGCTGTCAATATTGTACGCGTCCCTTTAAAATCGCAATAATAATTCCGAACTTCCCGTCTGCCATCTGTAGTATTGTATATATAAGTGATTGCCGAGCTGTAATATATTGTACGCGTCCCTTTCAAATCGCAATAATAATTCCGAAATTCCCGTCTGCCATCTGTAGTATTGTATATATAAGTGATTGCCGAGCTGTCAATATTGTATGCGTCCCTTTCAAATGGCAATAATAATTCCGAAATTCCCGTCTGCCATCTGTAGTATTGTATATATAAGTGATTGCCGAGCTGTCAATATTGTATGCGTCCCTTTCAAATGGCACTAATACTGAATAACTTCCGGCTGTCATCTGTAGTATTGTATATATAAGTGATTGCCGAGATGTCAATATTGTATGCGTCCCTTTCAAATGGCACTAATACTGAATAACTTCCGGCTGTCATCTGTAGTATTGTATATATAAGTGATTGCCGAGATGTGAATATTGTACGCGTCCCTTTCAAATCGCACTAATACTGAATAACTTCCGGCTGTCATCTGTAGTATTGTATATATAAGTGATTGCCGAGATGTGAATATTGTACGCGTCCCTTTCAAATCGCACTAATACTGAATAACTTCCGGCTGTCATCTGTAGTATTGTATATATAAGTGATTGCCGAGATGTGAATATTGTACGCGTCCCTTTCAAATCGCACTAATACTGAATAACTTCCGGCTGTCATCTGTAGTATTGTATATATAAGTGATTGCCGAGATGTGAATATTGTACGCGTCCCTTTAAAATCGCAATAATAATTCCGAACTTCCCGTCTGTCATCTGTAGTATTATATATATAAGTGATTTTCGATCTGACGATATTGTATGCGTCCCATAAAAATTGCACGAATACTGAATAACTTCCGGCTGCCATCTGTAGTATTATATATATAATTGATGTGCGATCTGACAATATTTCTGAATTGTCCCATTGAAATCTCCATAATAATGCTGTTCAAAAGTGTGTTTTACGTATATGTTGTATTGTAGTATTGAGTGTTAAAGTTCCTAAAGGGGCGGTACAGTGGTGAATCTGTGATGTGTATGGTTGAATCTTGTAATGACGTCATGATATTATTAACCTGCCTATGTAGTTGTGAAATCCTCATTGTGTTGTTGTATTGTGCTACATTGTTATTGTGTGCTGAATAAAATCTAAATGTGTGCTTTGTGGTTGCGTGATGGGTGATGCGTGTTATGTACATGTACGTATATATTGTGATTGTGTCCCACATATGCTGACTTCTATATAGCGGTCTGGCATTGTTGTTCCTTCCCATAAAGTGACATCTGTAATCTGGTGTAATGATGTTCTTGTTGTAGGTAATTCCTAATGGTTTCTGGTGATGGAATCATGATGTTAAAAGTACAGTAAAATCCATATGTTGTGTTTTGTGATTCCTCGAGAGAATGTAATGTGTTTTTCCCCCATCATTTGAATGCACATGTATGAGTGAATGTTAAAAGTAATGTATGTGCATCCATGAGTGATCATGTGTTAAGCCTATGTAGATATGCAGTTGCTGCAAGCATATGAGTTGAATAACAGAAATGCAATAATAAAGGTAAATGAGAGATGTTTCCCATTGTGTAGTGTTTGTGAATCCAGAAATGTGTATTGAATTTTATTTTAATTGTAAATGTAATTTTATTGAAATAATAATGTGTTACTAGTGATGGGGATTTGTAGTTGATGTAATCTAAAAGTGTTAAAAAGATTTATGGTGTGGTGAATATTTAATATTAAAAAACATAAATCCACCATAGGGAAATAGTCATTTCTTGATCTATTTATCATAGCTGGGTCTAACGCATAAAAGCATGTATTTTCTAGCGCTGGTATTTGGAGTTTTTCCGTCTACGCTATTTGCGTGCGTTAGGGAAATGAGGGTTTCGCGTGCACGAGCACGTCTTCCCAATAGAAGTCAATGGAGGCTCCAAAGATTTCTATATTTTTTTTTCTAAGACTGGTTTTCCTCGTAAAGTGAGTGACGTCATGAGCTTGTGTGAAAAAGTAACTAAATCGTGTTCTTTTTGTAATAAATAAATATTTTGTGTATGTAATGTGGTGTATATTGTTTGTATGCATCGATGAGTGTATGTTTGTGATAATGTTATTCGTTAGATGTAGGTATATGAGGGTCTTTTCCCGTATGTCCATGTAAGTCAATGGGAAAATGGATTTGTGTGGATTTTTTTCAAACACCCGAGATCTCGCAACTTTAATCCTTTGTATTTTAAAGAAAAAATAACAATTCCGAAAAATAAAGATAGTGTTGTGTTTGTATGAGTGTAAGTGTACTTTGTGTAATATTTGTTTTGTGATTCGTGGATGTTTTTTTGTGCGGTATATGTTTACTACTGGGTCTGAGGTGGCGGTAGAAAGTTGAGCGTTAGGTGTATTTTGAGTCGCGGTAAATAAACTCTAAATACCGGAGTGCGTAAAAAACCCGCGTTAGGAGCCTCTAACGCTGGTTTTGACGGCTACCGCCGAACTCTAAATCTAGGCCCAAGTTTGCACCTACTATAAGCTCCAAGATTTCAACATGTCAACGCTCAAAAGGCGTTCGACTCAATTACGTGGGACCATTTGTTCTATACTATGAGAATATTCAGTTTCAGAGATCAATTCTTAAATTGTATTTGGGCTACATATGCAAACGCATCTTCAACGTTATTGGTTAATGGCTCACCCACAAAACCTTTTCCTTATCACCACGGGAACGCAGCAAGGCTGTCAAATTTCTTTCCTTCTCTTTAACCTTGCAATTGAACCATTGGCTATAATGCTTAGGGAAACATTAAAGGGGATTCCTCTTGGAGATAAGTGTCTTAAACTATTACTCTATGCAGATGACTTGCTATTATTCCTCAATAATACTCAAGAAGAGAAACCCAAGATTTTAGATATAATCATTGAATTTGGGTCCTTCTCGGGTTACACAATTAATGTAACCAAGTCAGAGCTATTATGGTTAAAAAAAGCCATCACAGACGGAGTATGTACCCCCTTTTAAAACTGCAGAAAAATGTATAACATATCTTGGAATTAAAATCAGCATAAATTCTCTGAACTGGTACAACTTGAACAATCCTCCTTTATTTTCGAAAATTAAAACAGACCTGATGAAATGGGCTAACCTACCTCTGATGACTACTGCAAGAATTAATTCAAGATGATTGTGTTACCTAAACTTTTGTATTTAAATTCTAGTAATACTGCCAGCACAGTGAACACTTTCTTTAAGAACATGGATAGAAAGAAGAAAACTGAAACTCCTCAAGTATGTAGTGACAACGAATCCTTGTCTGACAATCCAGATACCTCTAAGGCACCTTCTACCTCACCTAGCTGACTAATGCAAGCTAAAGATGAACCGGTGACTCTAAAGGCTATGGAAGCCCTTATAAATCAGGTCAAATCCTGCATTAAGTCTGAATGCGCAGAATTGAAAAAAGACATAAATTAATTGGGTTTTTGTGTAGAAACCTTAGAAGATGACAGGGAAGAATTAACCAAAGAAATGTCTGACATGTCTCATTCCATTGAAACACAGCAAGCACTGATTATCGACTTAGAAAACAAACTGGATGATATTGAGAACAGAGCAAGAAGGATTGAAACAAAGTAACTGAAATACAGCACTCACTAATCACACAGCACGGAGAGGGCTTACTATGCCCAGCAAAATCATTGAAGAAAGACAAGTCCTCCAGCTAGTGAATAAATCCAAAGACCTTTATTGTGCAAAATAGGGTCCACAACAGCTACATTTCGGGCAAACAATCAGCTTGAAAAAGGGCTGATTGTTTGCCCGAAACGTAGCTGTTGTGGACCCTATTTTGCACAATAAAGGTCTTTGGATTTATTCACTAGCTGGAGGACTTGTCTTTCTTCAACAGAGCAAGAAGGAACAACCTTCAAATTCGTGGAGTGCCTGAATCAGTAAAAAGCGAGGATATCTCTGATCACCTACAAAATCTGTTTCAATCTTTGGCTATTGCAAACCAGCAAGTGATTGAGGAGATACCTCTTGAAAGAGCTTATCGTGCTTTACGACCTAAGCCTAATGATAATCAACCTCCTAAAGACATTATTGTGTGCTTCCAAAGTTACAGAGATAGAGAAAAGATATTCCAGCTAGCAAGAGCCCAACCAACCTTTTCCTTCATTAGTGCCAAAATCCAAATATTACAAGATCTTTCTGCACAAACGCTTCAACTGAGAAAAGAGTTTGCCTTTTTCACTATCCACTTACGATCACATCACTAAAGATCCCTTATAGATGGAGTTTCCCCGTCTCTCTGCAAGTCATTAAAAATGGGAAATGCTATGATTGTCCTAATCCATCCAGCATACCTGACTTTTGCAAACAAATTGATCTTCCTCTTCCAGAAACATCGGATACCTCATCGACAAAGGACACTTCTATACCTGCTAAACCACAGAGAAGGATCTTAAATTTCTAACGCTGGTCCTTGCTATTACACACTGGGATTATCTCCCCATCTAATTTAACTTTACACACTTCACCTCACTTCTTCTCACATTGTTGACACATTGGGGCCCATTTAACAAGCTCCGTAGGGAGCTTGTGGGCCTGTGTTTCTGGCGAGTCTTCAGACCCACCAGAAACACAAGTTATGAAGCTGCGGTCTAAAGACCGCTGCTCCATAACCCTGTCCGCCTGCTCTGAGCAGGAGGACAGGAATCTCCAGAAATCACCCCCCTGCTGGTGGCCGATTGGCCGCGAGTCTGCAGGGGGCGGCGTTGCACCAGCAGCTCTTGTGAGCTGCTGGTGCAATGCTGAATAAGGAGAGCGTATTGCTCTCTGCATTCAGTGAGGTCTTGCGGACCGGATCTGCAGTGTCGGATCAGGTCCGCAAGACCTTTATTAAATAGGGGCCATTATCTCACATTTAAAAGCACATCTCACACTTCTGCTTTTTTTTTAATTTTTATTTTTTTTCTCTTTCTCCTTTGTCACCTTTTTCACACTTTTTCTCACAAACTAGACCTAATTCTTGATAGTACTTTATATGGACAAATATGTTTCACCTAAAACACACACAATGCCAGCGAAATGTAAAGACAGGAGACCGAGGAACAATCTTAAAGCTAACCCAGACCTCAGAATAGAGATGAATAGTTAAAATATTAGTAAATCTGATATTGATGAGATTTCAAAACAAGCAGCGCAGACATTACTACCTCAATTTGATCAAATTAAAAATGAGCTCTCCTCACTCTCCTTAGATATGAAAAATTTCACCTCTAGACTCTAAGAGGTGGAGACTAGAATCTCGGACATTGAGGACTCCTCAATTAAACAAGAACAAATTACTCAGCAACACACAAACAAAATACGTGAACTCACTGAAAAACTAGAAGATTTAGGGGCCCATTTATCAAGCTCCGAATGGAGCTTGTGGGCCCATGTTTCTGGCAAGTCTTCAGACTCGCCAGAAACACAAGTTATGGAGCAGCGGTCTAAAGACCGCTGTTCCATAACCCTGTCCACCTGCTCTGATGAGGGGGACAGGAATCGCTGGAAATCAACCCTGATTGGCCGCGAGTCAGCAGGGGACGGCGTTGCACCAGCAGCTCTTGTGAGCTGCTGGTGCAATGTTAAATGCAGAGAGCGTATTGCTCTCCGCATTCAGCGAGGTCTTGCGGACCTGATCCGCACTGCCGGATCAGGTCCACAAGACCTTTGATAAATAGGCCCCTTAGAGGATAGGTCACGCCGGAATAATCTAAATGTAATCGGTCTACCAGAGAGCCCCAGTTATCAGGATCTAATATATTTTGCTGCCATAACGCTCCCGCAATTACTTGGTATTAACTTACAGGTGCAGAATATCCCTGTAGAAAGAGCACATCGGATAGGCACTACTAGAAATTCACCAGATAATACCCTATGGAAACAACCTATCATGATTAAATACCTGATTTTACAGGACAAAGTTAGTATCTAAAGAGCATATAGGAAAATTCAAAATCTTGAAGTGGATCATAATAAAATACTGTTATTCCAAGATTTTTCTTCTCAGAGAGCCACTAAATGGAAAGAAATTGCACCATACTGTACCACACTGATTAACCTGCGCCTCTCTGCTAGACTTATATACCCGGCCAAAATTAAGCTCTTTAATGATAATGAAACAATTACGCTAGAAATTCCACAAGAGGCCAAGGCTTTCACAGACAAATATAAAGATAGTCGACAATATATTGAAACTGGTTACTACCTACTACAAATGTTAATGTGGTTTAACCCTCACATATATATAAATATTACAGAGTGAAAGTTTTTTTTTTAAAGGGTGTCAGAGTGAATCACCTTGTAAGTCAAGGGAGTTGGGTGAGGAGGCTCCCTTGGTTCCCTTTTTTTATGTTGCTGCTGTCTCTCTTTAAATTAAAATGTCTATGTTAAAGATTATATCTTGGAATGTAGGAGGGATCACGAGCCCGATAAAAAGAAAACGGATCTTAGACCAGCTTAATAAAAGTAAGGCCGATATAGCTCTCTTACAAGAGACACATTTGACTGAAGAAGAACATAAAAAGCTAAAATTAAATTGGGTGGGGGAAGTTATTTCTACTCCTTGTACTACTCATAAATGGGGAGTTGCAGTGCTATTTAGAAAAGGTTTAGAATATAAAATTATCTCCCAGGATACGGATCTGGGGGAACGTTATATAATATTAAAAATAAAGGTGGGATTCCGCATAATTACCTTATGTAATGTATACGGCCCAAATTATACTGATGAGAATTTCTGGGAATGGCTGAAGTCTAAATTGTTTTAACATGCTAATACAAATTTATTAGTGGCTGGTGACTTTAATATGGTGTTTAACAACATTGATAGACTACAGACCACCAGCCAACATGATATTAAGATACCTAAAAAAGCACTTAGAATTATTAAATCTTTCTGTAGCACACTTAAGATTAGGGATATTTGGTGACTTTTATACCCTAATACTCGAGCATTTTCAAATAAATCCAAACAGTATAAATCATTCTCATGTATTGACTTTTTTTTAAGATCAGATAGAATATTTGGTCTTGACGCAAAAGCTCAGATAGGTGATTTTACCATCTCCGATCATGCACCCATATCATTAGAACTGAAGTGGGGTGATAGCAACTATGAGCCAGCTAGGAGCTACACTTTCCCCCGATATTTATTTAATAATACTGAATTCAGAAAATGACTTGTTTCAATCTGGTATGAATACGCCATTCAAAACATCTCCTACTCCCATAAAAAAGAGATTTTCTGGGAAACAGCTAAAGCCGTGATCAGAGGAGAGATTACAAAATACACTATCAGACTTAAGAAAAAACTATTTTCTAGAGAATCTGAACTATCAAATTATCTTAAAAATAAATATAATGCGTCTATAATGGCACGTAACCAGACAAACTGGCAAAAGTATAACAAGGCCAAACAGGAATGGCAAATTATCAATCTACAGAAAGCCTCTATCCAGGAGCTTCAATATAGAACCAATTTTTTAAAGATATGGAAATAAGATAGGGAAGTTACTATCTAAATGTGTTAATATGCATAAATCATATAAGTCTATAAAATATATTACTATAGACAGGAAAAGACTAACTAATGCTGAGGCAATTAAATCAGAGTTCTATGAATTCTTTAAAAAGTTATACTCTGCCCCCAACTAATGTGCAAAACAAAAAGGTCTTCTGGGAAAAAATGTTATTGCCTAAGATGTCCACACAAGAGTCTGACATGCTAATTGCCCGTTTAATGGAAACAGAAGTACTTCAAGCAATTGATAGTCTTAAAGTAGATAAAGCAGCTGACCCAGATCTGTTACCTGCCGAATTATACAAAATTCTTAGAAATGAGATAAATACTCCCCTCGTAAATTTATTTAATGATTACTTCTGCAATGATATAATCCCCTCAGCTTGCTTTTCAGCTTCTAAAATGACTCTGATCCTTAAAAAGGGCAAAGATCCTGAAGCAATTGACTCCTATCGTCCAATATCATTACTGAATGCAGATTATAAAATATTTACAACTATTCTAGTGCACAGGCTTAAAACAATCCTTTGCTCTCTGATTCATGTGGACCAGGTCGGCTTTATGTCACAAAGGAATCCCTCTGCAAATATTCGAAAAATATTTCTTCTGTTAGACTTTTTTTACCACCCCCAAATGTAAGCGCAGCCATGATTTGGCTATATTGTCTGTCGACGCTCAAAAGGTGTTCGACTCAATTACGTGGGACCATATGTTCTATACTATGAGAATATTCAGTTTCAGAGATCAATTCTTAAATTGTATTCGGTCTACATATGCGAACGCATCTTCAACGTTATTGGTTAATGGCTCACCCACAAAACCTTTTCCTATCACCACGGGAACGTGACAAGGCTGTCCAATTTCTTTCCTTCTCTTTAACCTTGCAATTGAACCATTGGCTACAATGCTTAGGGAAAAATTAAAGGAGATTCCTCTTGGAGATAAGTGTCTTAAACTATTACTCTATGCAGATGACTTGCTATTATTCCTCAATAATACTCAAGAAGAGATACCCAAGATTTTAGATATAATCTCCGAATTTGGGTCCTTCTCGGGTTACAAAATTGAAAAAAAAATGTAACCAAGTCAGAGCTGGTTAAAAAAGCCATCACAGACTGAGTATGTACCCCCTTTTAAAACTGCAGAAAAATTTATAACATATCTTGGAATTAAAATCAGCATAAATTCTCTGAACTGGTACAACTTGAACAATCCTCCTTTATTTTCGAAAATTAAAACAGACCTGATGAAATGGGCTACCTCTGATGACTACTGCAAGAATTAATTTAATCAAGATGATTGTGTTACCTAAACTTTTGTATTTAATGCAAAATATCCCTATCCTTATAACAAAAACAGATGTTAAATTTCTTGATAATTGTATTAGGACATTTATCTGGGGGTCTGGTAGAAAGCTTATAGCTTTGTATAAACTAGCCCAATTAAGATAATTTGGGGGACTAGCACTTCCTATATATTCTATCTATAATAATATTTGTCTCGCGGAAGTAGCTATGGATTGGCTAACGGGCGGGAACTATGTTGTGTTTCTAGAAGTGGAACAAAATATACTATAGTCCACATCATTAAAGCTTTATTACCTATTACGGGGAATCCGTGCTTTATATCTGGCCTCAATAATAAATTGTAGCAAAAAAAGGGGTTAAATAAACTAGCGCTTAAGAGATAATATCCCTTGCCTTATTCTCCTACTATCTACTTCCTAGATAGAAAGGTGTATAAAGTGAAAAAGTTATGGAGATTAGGCGCTTAATCTGCAAAAGGGATAAAGGTGTGTATGGAAGTCGTTAGCTAAATATGTAGAAAAAACTGGACCTTGGACAGAATAAGTGAAAAATTCTTCTACAATTTATTTTCAAAATAAAAACATGATAAAACCAAGATAAAATAAATCACAATCCCTAAGTGTTGCAACACTATATCGATCAATTCATAAAATTTCTAAAATTCAGATATACATTTGTTTCATACAGCAATAAAAGGATTTATCTGCTCTTTTGTATCCTTTGTTCAAAGATTTTAGATAGAATGTATTCTTTTATTTCAACACAATTAATAATATTTGTCTCTATTCAATATTTTATATCTATATTTCATCAACTTTAAAATTACAAATATGTAGCAAAAACTAACAATTAGTTAAAACAATTTAAATGCAAGACTGATTATAAATGGTGTCCCCACAATGGCTGTTTACTTATATTGGTTGTAATTTTGTGTATCTAAAAAGTTCATCAAAGCATTTGTAAGTAATTGGAGATAAATTACTGAGGGCTGTGTTCTTTATCCTTATATTTATGTTGTGATAAATTACGGTTTCACAGTTACCTCTTCGTATCCTCAGTGAGCTTAATTTGTAGAAAAGGAATGTTCCAAACAGTGTTTAGGGGTGATTTTCTTACCCTCTCTTGTGAGCTGTTACTACTCACGGCTTCCCGGCGGTTCCTATGTGTCCTCAGTTTGACTCTCAGACAAGGGGTTCCGGTAGGTAATTTTCCTTTGTGTTAACAGGCTTTTTCTTTCTTGGTGTTCACACAGATATATCTGTTATCTGTGTGAACACCAAGAAAGAAAAAGCCTATTTTTTTCCTGCGTACAGAAGTACTTAAGTGCAGGAGATTGAGGAACTACAAACAGAATAGCTAACTTGCACAAGTTACAGAAACAAAAGGATTGTCTAAAGTTTGGTGCTGTAATCAGAGCACTTTCTACAAGGACCAGTGACAAGGTAACACAAAGGAAAATTACCTACCGGAACCCCTTGTCTGAGAGTCAAACTGAGGACACATAGGAACCGCCGGGAAGCCGTGAGTAGTAACAGCTCACAAGAGAGGGTAAGAAAATCACCCCTAAACACTGTTTGGAACATTCCTTTTCTACAAATTAAGCTCACTGAGGATACGAAGAGGTAACTGTGAAACCGTAATTTATCACAACATAAATATAAGGATAAAGAACACAGCCCTCAGTAATTTATCTCCAATTACTTACAAATGCTTTGATGAACTTTTTAGATACACAAAATTACAACCAATATAAGTAAACAGCCATTGTGGGGACACCATTTATAATCAGTCTTGCATTTAAATTGTTTTAACTAATTGTTAGTTTTTGCTACATATTTGTAATTTTAAAGTTGATGAAATATAGATATAAAATATTGAATAGAGACAAATATTATTAATTGTGTTGAAATAAAAGAATACATTCTATCTAAAATCTTTGAACAAAGGATACAAAAGAGCAGATAAATCCTTTTATTGGTGTATGAAACAAATGTATATCTGAATTTTAGAAATGTTATGAATTGATCGATATAGTGTTGCAGCACTTAGGGATTGTGATTTATTTTATCTTGGTATTATCATGTTTTTATTTTGAAAATAAATTGTAGAATTTTTCACTTATTCTGTCCAAGGTCCAGTTTTTTCTACATATTTAGCTAAAGACTTCCATACTCAATAATAAATTATTCAACAGATGGGCTTCCTCCTCTGGTTTGTCCTTTCTAGTTCAATTTAAGGAGGTCAAAAATCCTAGGGTAAACACCTTTGAAGCTCTTAAAGAATGTTTTCAACTTAGGAACAAAGACTTTTATGCATATCTGCAAGTTCGACATTGGTATTTTGAAATAATCAAAGATCGTAACATGGAATGGATACACTTAGGCATAAAAATGGGCCTCTCTCTATATAAATTGGGTAAGCACTCTATTAGCTATTGGTACAAAATGATTCTATCAGAACTGGGTGAGCTTAATGTGTTTGACAATTGCTCAAAATGGCGTGTAGCTCTTCCAATATTAGATGTAGATAAAGTGAAACACAGCATTATATCTGTAGAGAACGCCACTCTATCCGCAACATGGCGGGAATCTCATTTTATAATTCTAAATAGAGCATATGTCTCTCCTGCCAGAATTAATAAATGGTATCCTATTTCTCAAAACTCATGCCCCAGATGCAGCGTCTCTGAGGCTGATCTGGTCCACATGTTCTGGAGCTGTCCGAAAATCCAACAATTCTGGAAACGTATACAATTTTGGCTAAATAAGGTGTTAACCACTCATATTGTGCTAGAGTTACAACATATCATTTTCTTAATGGATGCAAGGGACAAGGTATATAATGCTGAATTTACGAATTCAACGATTTTAGGAGGGAGATATCTTATTTTTAAGAACTGGAAGAAGATTAGGGAACCAACTTTTAATAATTTAATGCTTTTATTACAATTACAACTTATAATAGAACAGTTTGATAGTGCCAATAACTCAGAAATGCAGAAAAACAGATTTGCCCTAAAATGGCTGGACTTTATTAAAGGGATAGGAAAGTAAAAATTAAACTTGCATGATTCCGATAGAGCATGTAATTTTAAGACACTTTTCAATACAATTCTATTTTCAAATGTGCTTTGTTCTCTTGGTAACTCTTGTTGAAAAAGAATACGCACATAGTAGTTAAGAGTTTTATGGGCTAACGCCGTAGTATAAAACTCTTAACTAAAGTGCTAAAAAGTACACTAACACCCATAAACTACCTATTAACCCCTAAACCGAGGCCCCCCCACATAGCAAACAGTTAAATAAAAAATGTAACCCCTAATCTGCCGAACCGGACATCGCCCCCACTTTAATAAATATATTAACCCCATAAACCGCCGCATTCCCACCTTGAAAACACTAATTCAATTTTATTAACCCCTAATCTGCCGTCCCTAACATCGCCGACACCTACCTACATTTATTAACCCCTAATCTGCCACCCCCAACGTCTCCGCCATTATATTAAATGTATTAACCCCTAAATCTAAGTCTAACCCTAACACCCCCCTAACTTAAATATTATTTAAATAAATCTAAATAAAATAATTACAATTAAATAAATTATTCCTATTTAAAACTAAATACTTACCTATAAAATAAACCCTAAGCTAGCTACAATATAACTAATAATTACATTGTAGCTAGCTTAGGGTTTATTTTAATTTTACAGGCAAGATTGTATTTATTTTAACTAGGTAGAATAGTTACTAAATAGTTATTAACTATTTAATAGATACCTAGTTAAAATAAATACAAAAGTACCTGTAAAATAAAACCTAACCTAAGTTACAATTACACCTAACACTACACTATAATTAAATGAATTACCTTAATTAATTTCAATTAATTACAATAAAATAAAACAAACTAAAGTACAAAAAAACAAACACTAAATTACAAAAAATAATAAAATAATTACAATTTTTTTTAAACTAATTACACCTAATCTAATCCCCCTAATAAAATAAAAAGCCCCCCAAAATAAAAAAAAACCCTACCCTATATTAAATTACAAATAGCCCTTAAAAGGGCTTTTTGCGGGGCATTGCCCCAAAGTAATCAGCTCTTTTACCTGTAAAAAAAAGTACAATACCCCCCCAACATTAAAACCCACCACCCACACACCCAACCCTACTCTAAAAACCCACCCAATACTCCCTTAATAAAATCTAACACTAACCCCTTGAAGATCACCCGACCTTGAGAAGTCTTCACCCAACCGGACCGAAGTCCTCAACAAAGCTGGGCGAAGTGGTTCTCCAGATGGGCAGAAGTCTTCATCCAAGCCAAGCAGAAGAGGTCCTCCAGACGGGCAAAAGTCTTGATCCAGACGGCATCTTCTATCTTCATCCATCCGGCGCGGAGCGGGTCCATATTCAAGCCATCCGACGCGGAGCATCCTCTTCTTTCGACGTCTTCTTACTAAATGACGGTTCCTTTAAATTACGTCATCCAAGATGGCATCCCTTGAATTCCGATTGGCTGATAGAATTCTATCAGCCAATCGGAATTAAGGTATGAAAAATTGGAACAGCCAATAGAATGCGAGCTCAATCCTATTGGCTGATTGGATCAGCCAATAGGATTGAACTTCAATCCTATTGGCTGATTGCATCAGCCAAAAGGATTTTTCCTACCTTAATTCCGATTGGCTGATAGAATTCTATCAGCCAATCGGAATTCAAGGGACGCCATCTTGGATGACGTCATTTAAAGGAACCATCATTTAGTAAGACGACGTCGAAAGAAGAGGATGCTCCGCGTCGGATGTCTTGAAGATGGACCCGCTCCGCGCCGGATGGATGAAGATAGAAGATGCCGTCTGGATGAAGACTTCTGCCCATCTGGAGGACCTCTTCTGCCCGGCTTCGATGAAGACTTCTGCCCGTCTGGAGGACCACTTCGCCCGGCTTCGTTGAGGACTTCGGCCCGGTTGGGTGAAGACTTCTCAAGGTAGGGTGATCTTCAAGGGGTTAGTGTTAGGTTTTATTAAGGGGGTATTGGTGGGTTTTAGAGTAGGGTTGGGTGTGTGGGTGGTGGGTTTTAATGTTGGGGGGGTATTGTACTTTTTTTTTACAGGTAAAAGAGCTGATTACTTTGGGGCAATGCCCTGCAAAAAGCCCTTTTAAGGGCTATTTGTAATTTAGTATAGGGTAGGGCTTTTTTTTTGGGGGGGGGGCTTTTTTATTTTATTAGGGGGATTAGATTAGGGGTAATTAGTTTAAAAACTTGTAATTATTTTATTTTTTTCTGTAATTTAATTATAGTATAGTGTTAGGTGTAATTGTAACTTAGGTTAGGTTTTATTTTAAAGGTAAATTTTTATTTATTTTAGCTAGGTAGTTATTAAATAGTTAATAACTATTTAGTAACTATTCTACCTAGTTAAAATAAATACAAACTTACCTGTAAAATAAATATAAACCCTAAGCTAGCTACAATGTAACTATTAGTTATATTGTAGCAAGCTTAGGGTTTATTTTATAGGTATTTAGTTTTAAATAGGAATAATTTATTTAATTGTAGTAAGTTTATTTATATTTATTTAAATAATATTTAAGTTAGGGGGTGTTAGGGTTAGGGTTAGACTTAGGTTTAGGGGTTAAAACCTAAGTCTAACCCTAAATTGGGGGTGGCAGATTAGGGGTTAATAAATGTAGGTAGGTTGCGGCAACATTGGGGGCGGCAGATTAGGGGTTAATAAATATAATGTAGGTGTCGGCGATGTTAGGAGCAGCAGATTAGGGGTTCATAAGTATAATGTAGGTGGCGGCGGTGTCCGGAGCGGCATATTAGGGGTTAATAATATAATGTAGGTGTCGACGATGTCGGGGGGGGGCAGATTAGGGGTTAATAAGTGTAATATTAGGGGTGTTAGACTTGGGTTCATGTTAGGGTGTTAGGTGTATACATAAAAAGTATTTCCCCATAGGAATCAATGGAGCTGCGTTAGGAGCTGAACGCTGCTTTTTTGCAGGTGTTAGGATTTTTTTCAGCCAATTCTGCCCCATTGATTCCTATGGGGAAATCGTGCACAAGCACGTTTTGCCAGCTCACCGCTACCGTAAGCAGCGCTGGTATTACAGTGAGATGTGGAGCTAAATTTTGCTCTCCGCTCACTTTTCTGCGGCTAACGCCGAGTTTATAAAAACCTGTAATACCAGCGTTGTTTGTAGGTGAGCGGTGAGCATAAACTGCTTGTTAGCACCGCACAGCTTTACCGACAAAACTCGTAATCTAGCCGTTTGTATTTAAAAAAAAAAATGTATTACTGTTTAACTATAATATTGAGAAAAGGCTCTGTTGGGGTTTGTCTTAGGCCACAATTTGATATTATAATATATTCAACACAAAACGTGGGAATAAAGAGAAATTCACACTTAAGAATGTGAATTTAGCACTCACTGCCCTGACTACTATTCAGAAATTAAGGTCAAATTAATTAAAACATAACCTTTAATAATTACACACAAAAAATGGGTAAAAAATATATTTAAAACCATGGGCAGAGAAGTAAAATAATGATAACCAAAAAAATAAATATATTCTTCAATAGGCCTTTGAGGTTTAGTAACCTCTAGTTGTAATTAGGGTTAAATAAGAAGCATGGTTAAATTCTGAAAGAATAATATTTTTTTTTTATATAATATAATCCTTGTCAGACTAAAGTAAAGCGTCATCTATGCAGTTTAATCACATTTCACTAAGGTAAGTAATCAACGTAATGTCTATGAAAAGGATGCACTGCTAGGATGTATAAGACGCCCCTTTGACTGAAAAGGGAAATAAAATATCAAAAAAATATCCAGAATTAGTCGCTACAAATATTCAATGATATTTTTTTATTTCCCTTTCTTATTTTATTAAATAATACTCTACCTATCTCCTGCACATACCGGAAAAAAGTTATTTCAATGCATGCTTAATTGTGTTAAATGTTTAATACCCAGGTTTTGGAAGAAAAATCAAATCCCCAATTTCTCTATGTGGTTGAGAGAAGTAGATCATGTTTTATCTTTAGAAAAAACATAATTTTTTTGTAAGAACTTACCTGATAAATTCATTTCTTTCATATTGGCAAGAGTCCATGAGCTAGTGACGTATGGGATATACAATCCTACCAGGAGGGGCAAAGTTTCCCAAACCTCAAAATGCCTTTAAATACACCCCTCACCAAACCCACAATTTAGTTTAACGAATAGTCAAGTAGTGGGGTGATAAAGAAAGGAGTAAAAAGCATCAAAAAAAGGAATTTGGAAATAATTGTTCTTTATACAAAAATTATAACCACCATAAAAAGGGTGGGTCTCATGGACTCTTGCCAATATGAAAGAAATTAATTTATCAGGTAAGTTCTTACATAAATTTTGTTTTCTTTCATGTAATTGGCAAGAGTCCATGAGCTAGTGACGTATGGGATAGTAATACCCAAGATGTGGAACTCCACAGAAGAGGGAGGGATAAAAATAATAAAAGCAATTTTCCGCTGAAAGAATTAATCCACAACCCAAAATATAAGTTTATTCTCATAAATGAAAAGAAAAAACTTAAACATAAGCAGAGGAATCAAACTGAAACAGCTGCCTGAAGACCTTTTCTACCAAAAACTGCTTCCGAAGAAGCAAATACATCAAAACGGTAGAATTTAGTAAACGTATGCAAAGAAGACCAAGTTGCTGCTTTGCAAATCTGATCAACTGAAGCTTCATTCTTAAAAGCCCATGACGTGGAGACTGATCTAGTAGAATGAGCTGTAATTCTCTGAGGCGAGGCCTGACCCGACTCCAAATAAGCCTGATGAATCAAAAGCTTTAACCAAGATGCCAAGGAAATGGCAGAAGCCTTCTGACCTTTCCTAGAACCAGAAAAGATAACAAATAGACTAGAAGTCTTCCTGAAATATTTTGTAGCTTTACCATAATATTTCAAAGCTCTTACAACATCCAAAGAATGTAAGGATCTCTCCAAAGCATTCTTAGGATTAGGACACAAAGAAGGAACAACAATTTCTCTATTAATGCTGTTAGAATTCACAACCTTAGGTAGAAATTTAAATAAAGTCCGCAAAACTGACTTATCCTGATGGAAAATCAAAAAAGAAGATTCACAAGAAAGAGCAGATAATTCAGAAAATCTTCTAGCAGAAAAGATGGCCAAAAGGAACAACACTTTCCAAGAAAGTAGTTTAATGTCCAAAGAATGCATAGGCACAAACAGAGGAGCCTGTAAAGCCTTCAAAACCCAATTAAGACTCCAAGAAGGAGAGATTGATTTAATGATAGGCTTGGTACGGACCAAAGCCTGTACAAAACAGTGAATATCAGGAAGCTTAGCAATCTTTCTGTGAAATAACACAGAAAAAGATGAGATTTGTCTCTTCAAGGAACTTGCAGACAATCCTTTATCCAAACCATCCTGAAGAAACTGTAAAATTCTAGGAATTCTAAAAGAATGCCAGGAGAATTTATGAGAAGAACACCATGAAATAAAAGTCTTCCAAACTCGATAATAAATCTTCCTAGAAACAGATTTACAAGCCTGCAACATAGTATTAATCACTGAGTCAGAGAAACCTCTATGACAAAGCACTAGGTGTTCAATTTCCATACCTTCAAATTTAATGAATTGAGATCCTGATGGAAAAAAAAAACGGACCTTGAGACAGAAGGTCTGGTCTTAAAGGAAGTGGCCAAGGTTGGCAACTGGACATCCAAAAGAGATCTGCATACCATAACCTGTGAGGCCATGCTGGAGCTACCAGCAACACAAACAATTGTTCTATGCTGATCTTGGAGATCACTCTTGGAAGAAGAACTAGAGGCGGGAAAATATAAGCAGGTTGGTAACACCAAGGAACTGCTAATGCATCCACTGCCTCTGCCTGAGGATCCATGGACCTGGACAGGTACCTGGGAAGTTTCTTTTTTAGATGGGAAGCCATCAGATCTATTTCTGGAAGACCCCACATCTGAACAATCTGAGAAAACACATCTGGATGGAGCGGCCACTCCCCCGGATGTAAAGTCTGACGTCTGAGATAATCCACTTCCCAATTGTCTACACCTGGGATATGAATTGCAGAAATTGAAAATGAAAGCTCCAGGTCTGAAACACATTTCAGAAAAGCTTGAGCCTTTACTGGATTTGCCGGGATGCGTGAGAGAAAAAAATCTTCTCACAGGAGGTCTTAATCTGAATCCTATTCGGTACACTTGAGAGACAATACTCTGAATCCATTGATTTTGGACAGAATCTGCCCAAATGTTCTGGAAGAATCTTAATATGCCCCCTACCAGCTGAGCTGGAATGAGGTCCGCACCTTCATGCAGACTTGGGGGCTGGCTTTGGTTTCTTAAATGGCTTGGATTTATTCCAACTTGAAGAAGGTTTCCAATTGGAACCAGATTCTTTGGGGGAAGGATTAGGTTTCTGTTCCTTATTTTGTTGAAAGGAACGAAAATGGTTAGAAGCCTTAGATTTACCCTTAGGTCTTTTATCCTGAGGCAAGTGACAGTTGAAATAATCGAATCCAACTGAGAACCAAATAAAATATTACCTTGGAAAGAAAGAGATAGTAATCTAGACTTAGATACCATGTCAGCATTCCAATATTTGAGCCATAAAGCTCTTCTAGCTAAAATAGATAAAGACATAGATTTAACATAAATTTTGATGATATATAAAATGGCATCACAGATAAAATGATTAGCATGTTGAAGCAAGCGAACAATGCTAGACAAATCAGGATCTGTTTCCTGTTGCGCTAAACTTTCCAAACAAAAAGTTGATGCAGCTGCAACATCAGCCATAGAAATGGCAGGCCTGAGAAGATAGTCAGAATATAAATAAGCTTTCCTTAGATAAGATTCAAGTTTCCTATCTATAGGGTCCTTAAAGGAAGTACTATCTTCCATAGGAATAGTAGTACGTTTGGCAAGAGTAGAAATAGCCCCATCAACTCTGGGGATATTTTCCCAAAACTCAAAACTAACTGCTGGCAAAGGATACAATTTTTTAATCCTTAAAGAAGGGATAAAAGAAGTACCAGGCCTATTCCATTCCTTAGAAATCATATCAGAAATAGCATCAGGAACTGGAAAAAAACTCTGGAGTAACCACAGGAGGTTTATAAACAGAATTTAAACATTTACTAGTTTTAGTATCAAGAGGACTAGTTTCCTCAATATCCAATGTAATCAACACCTCTTTTAACAAGGAATGAATATACTCCATTTTAAATAAATAAGTAGATTTGTCAGTTTCAATATCTGAGATATGATTTCTGAATCAGATAGATCCTTATCAGAGGAGAATAATTCAGTATATTGTAGGTCATTTGAAATTTCATCAACTTTATGAGAAGTTTTAAAAGACCTTTTACGTTTATTAGAAGGCGGTATAGCAGACAAAGCCTTCTGAATTGCATCAGCAGCAAAATCTTTTATATTCACAGGGATATCATGTACATTAGATGTTGAAGGAACAACAGGCATTGTACTATTACTGATGGACACATTCTCTGCATGTAAAAGCTTATCATGACAACTATTACATACCACAGCTGGAGATATAATCTCCACAAATTTACAACAGATACACTTAGCTTTGGTAGAGCTGTTATCAGGCAGCAGGGTTCTAACAGTGGTTTCTGAGACAGGATCATATTGAGACATCTTGAGAATGTAAGAGAAAAAACAACATATAAAGCAAAATTATCAATTTCCTTATATGGCAGTTTCAGGAATGGGAAAAAAATGCAAACAGCATAGCCCTCTGACATAGAAAAAGGCAAGAGGCATGGGGTTTAAATAATGAAACATCCGGAAATGACACACTCGCGTCAATGCAGATGCAACCTTGTGCAAGGAAACTCAACGTCAGCTAAGACGCCGTAAATGACGAATTTGCATCACCGAACCTAATTTTTTTCTCGTGCCAAAAATGACGCAATAAACATCGGCATTTGGCGCCCTCGCAAGCCTAATTTTGCCTGTGAAAATTAATGAAGAAGCAGTCAATTTGAAAAAAGACTAAACCCCAGGTAAGAAAAATATTTTCCTAAATATGTTTTTTTCCCAAATATGAAACTGATAGTCTGCAAAAGGAAATATACATAAACCTGACTCATGGGAAATATAAGTACAATACATATATTTAGAACTTTACATTAATACATAAAGTGCCAAACCATAGCTGAGAGTGTCTTAAGTAATGAAAACATACTTAACGACAGACACCCATCCACATATAGCAGATAGCCAAACCAGTACTGAAATGGTTATCAGTAGAGGTAATGGAATGTGAGAGTATATCGTTGATCTGAAAAGGGAGGTAGGAGATGAATCTCTATGATGATAACAGAGAACCTAAGAAAAATATTTCCTGCAAGGAAAACCATAGAATTCAATAGGTGATACTCCCTTAACGTCCCTCTGACATTCACTGTACTCTGAGAGGAATCAGGCTTCAAAATGCTGAGAAGCACATATCAACGTAGAAAATCAAGCACAACTTACTTCACCACCTTCATAGGAGACAAAGTTTGTAAAACTGAATTGTGGGTGTGGTGAGGGGGTGCATTTATAGGCATTTTGAGGTTTGGGAAACTTTGCCCCTCCTGGTAGGATTGTATATCCCATACGTCACTAGCTCATGGACTCTTGCCAATTACATGAAAGAAAATACACTACACCTTCATAGGTAAACAAAACTTTATTGCTGACATCTTATTCATTTGAGAGCAGAGGACGTCATAACTCACAATCAATCTTTAATAAATAATAAGAAATGTTTTCTTCCACGCCATGGACATTGTGTTCTCTGTGTTAACTTTTGATAAATTGTATGAGTATGTCTTCCTGTGTAACCATTTGCTTTCTGTCTAGGTTGACATTGTTGTTCTTTTGAAAAGTGTATGTACAAACATACGCCTAGATTATGAGTTTTGCGGTAACAGGGGTGCAGTGCTAACGAGCAGTTCCTGAACACCGCTCACCTACAGACAACGCTGGTATTACGGGTTTTTACAAACCCGCCGTTGGCCACAGAAAAGTGAGCCTAGAGCAAAATTTGGCTCCACATCTCACCTCAATACCAGCGCTGCTTACGGTAGCGGTGAGCTGGCTAAACGTGCTCGTGCACAATTTCCCCATAGGAATCAATGGGGGAGAGCCGGCTGAAAAAAAAATAACACCTGCAAAAATGCAGCGTTCAGCTCCTAACGCAGCCCCATTGATTCCTATGGGGAAAGAAAAGTTATGTCTATACCTAACACCCTAACATGAACCCTTGATTCCTATGGGGAAAGAAAAGTTATGTCTATACCTAACACCCTAACATGAACCCTGAGTCTAAACACCCCTAATCTTACACTTATTAACCCCTAATCTGCCGCCCCCGACATCGCCGACTCCTGCATTATATTATGAACCCCTAATCTGCCACTCCGGAAACCGCCGCCACCTACATTATACTTATGAACCCCTAATCTGCTGCCCCTAACATCGCCAACACCTACATTATATTTATTAACCCCTAATCTGCCGTCCCAATGTCGCTGCAACCTACCTACATTTATTAACCCCTTATCTGCCGTCCCCAATGTCGCCGCCACTATATTAAATTTAGAAAACCAAATAGAAATCCAGCACTCAGACCCAAGGTGTGTGCAGGCTAACACAGGATCACTGCAAAGATCCAAATAGTCTCACCAAATCTTCAAAGAATGCAGCAGCACCACTTCTCATATAAAAAGTTATTTTATTTAACACATAGTAGGAGCAGGTTAAAATAGAACGACGTTTCGGGTAGTCAACCCTTAGTCATGTTCACATAGTGTTTGTTAAACTTAATCACCTTTAAATAGCCATCAGCCAGGTGAGACCACACCTTTCCACTTAATTACTAATGTATACAGTTTTCTCAACCTCTGTTGCCATCTAGTGGTCTAACCTATATCAAACATACAATTTTATTTTACAAAAAAATATTCTTTTAAAAAAAGAGAACAATCACATTTGTTGAAGAGCAGATATCAAAATGTCAAAATACAAAATTAAATGCCAGAAAGGGAATTGTACAAAGATAGAAATATGTTACTTTATAAGAATACACTTAAATCTAATTCTCTGTTCATGCCATTGGGGATTAAGCAATCTAGTTTATTAATCCAAAATGCCTCACGTTTTTTGAGAAGCAATTCTCTATTGCCACCACGTCTAGGGCTCTGTATGTAATCTATTATTTGAAATCTTAGTTGTGCAATAGAGTGACCTTTAGTTAGAAAATGGTGGGCAACTGGGGCCTTTAAATCTCCTGTCCTGATATTGGATTTATGTTGGACTATTCTGTCTCTCACTCTCTGAGTCGTCTCCCCGATGTAAATAAGCCCACACGGACATTTAATTAAATATATAGCAAAATTGGCATTACAATTATAATAGCCCTTGATCTTAAATTTCTGTCCCGTAAGGGGGTGGATGAATGTATCACCTTTTACCATATTATTACAACTGGAGCAATTGAGACAAGGGAAACAGCCATTTTTCTCTGAAGTAATGTACCCCAATCTTGATTTCTTACTAGAGCCAACGTCAGCCTTAACAATTTTATCTTTTAAGCTGGGAAGTCTAGTATAGGCTGGCATAGGTGGCTGGCGGAATGCTAGTACCCCAGGGTTGCACTCTCTTAAAACATACCAGTGCTTCTTAATGATCCTTTGTATTTCTGGACTGCAAGAATTATACTCAGACACAAAAACCATCCTGTCAGGGTCCTTTCTCCTATGGGTATTCCCAGTATTAACCCATTCATCAGGTAGCTGTACCACCTTATCAATAGTCTCCTGAATCAAATCAGGGGGATATCCTCGCTGCACAAATCTAGTGCCCATCTCCTGCAATGTCTGTAAAGCTAGGGACTTGTCTTTCACTATCCGCTTTACTCTCAGCATTTGACTATAAGGTAAAGATTTCACCAAGGCAGGTGCATGGGCACTAGAGAAGTGTAGGAGACTATTCCTATCAGTATCCTTTCTGAATATATCCATTTTTAGAAGGGAACCATCTTTATAGATTTTAGTATCAAGGAAGTTGATAGACTCTTCGCTCCAAGACATTGTAAATTTAATACATCCTGATGCCCTGTTCAATTCACTCACAAATTGTTGTAGGGATCCAACGTCACCCCACCAAATGCCAAATATATAATCTATGTAGCGCCACCAGGAGGCACCACATAGAATGAAGAGCTCATTTTCATAAACAAATTTCTCCTCAAAAACACTCATAAAAATATTGGCATAGGTAGGGGCGACATTGGACCCCATAGCAGTCCCCTGTTTTTGTAAGAAATAAGAATCTTCAAAAAGGAAATAATTACAGTGCAGAATAATTTCCATTAACTCCATAATAAACTGCTGTTGCATAGCAGTTAACCTATTACTTTTACCAATAGTATATTTAATAGAATCTAACCCACTACTATGTGGTATAGACGTGTAAAGGCTAACAATGTCCAAGCTATACAATATACATTTATCCATATTCCCTGGCAGACCTTCAGTCTTAGATAAAAAATCATTAGTATCTTTAATAAAAGACATAGCCTGAGCTACAAATGGTCTCAACAGTCTATCAAGGTATATGGATATATTTGTAAAAATGGAGTCAGAACCCGCCACTATGGGACGTCCAGGAGGGGTCCCCAGATTTTTATGAACCTTAGGGAGAGTGTAAAGCACTGGTATAGTGTATTCCTCTTTAATAAGGTAATTCTTAGTTTCATTATCAATAATCCCATTCTGGAATGCTCTCTGTATGCATCTTTTTATGTCTACTGCAATTTTAGATGAGGGGTCTGATGTTAATGGCATATATACATCTGTATTAGCTAACTGGGCTTTAATTTCACCAATATAGTAACCCCTATCCAAAATAACTGTGGCTCCGCCCTTATCGCCTTGTTTGCAAATCAATTCTTTATTATTGCAAATTGCTTGTAAGGCTTGACCATCTTCTTTTGACATATTAGGCAAAAAACGTAATTTCTTATTACAGTATTTTTTCTTTAAGTGTCTGGGATTGAAAAACAAGAGTACATTTGTTCCTACATGTTATGATTGAAGTGTTGATGTAGTCATGAAATTGGTGAAATCTGACTTGGATAACTTAAAGAAAAAATACTGTAATAAGAAATTACGTTTTTTGCCTAATATGTCAAAAGAAGATGGTCAAGCCTTACAAGCAATTTGCAATAATAAAGAATTGATTTGCAAACAAGCCGATAAGGGCGGAGCCACAGTTATTTTGGATAGGGGTTACTATATTGGTGAAATTAAAGCCCAGTTAGCTAATACAGATGTATATATGCCATTAACATCAGACCCCTCATCTAAAATTGCAGTAGACATAAAAAGATGCATACAGAGAGCATTCCAGAATGGGATTATTGATAATGAAACTAAGAATTACCTTATTAAAGAGGAATACACTATACCAGTGCTTTACACTCTCCCTAAGGTTCATAAAAATCTGGGGACCCCTCCTGGACGTCCCATAGTGGCGGGTTCTGACTCCATTTTTTACAAATATATCCATATACCTTGATAGACTGTTGAGACCATTTGTAGCTCAGGCTATGTCTTTTATTAAAGATACTAATGATTTTTTATCTAAGATTGAAGGTCTGCCAGGGAATATGGATAAATGTATATTGTATAGCTTGGACATTGTTAGCCTTTACACGTCTATACCACATAGTAGTGGGTTAGATTCTATTAAATATACTATTGGTAAAAGTAATAGGTTCACTGCTATGCAACAGCAGTTTATTATGGAGTTAATGGAAATTATTCTGCACTGTAATTATTTCCTTTTTGAAGATTCTTATTTCTTACAAAAACAGGGGACTGCTATGGGGTCCAACGTCGCCCCTACCTATGCCAATATTTTTATGAGTGTTTTGAGGAGAAATTTGTTTATGAAAATGAGCTCTTCATTCTATGTGGCGCCTCCTGGTGGAGCTACATAGATGATATATTTGGCATTTGGTGGGGTGACGTTGGATCCCTACAACAATTTGTGAGTGAATTGAACAGGGCATCAGGATGTATTAAATTTACAATGTCTTGGAGCGAAGAGTCTATCAACTTCCTTGATACTAAAATCTATAAAGATGGTTCCCTTCTAAAAACGGATATATTCAGAAAGGATACTGATAGGAATAGTCTCCTACACTTCTCTAGTGCCCATGCACATGCCTTGGTGAAATCTTTACCTTATAGTCAAATGCTGAGAGTAAAGCGGATAGTGAAAGACAAGTCCCTGGCTTTACAGACATTGCAGGAGATGGGCACTAGATTTGTGCAGCGAGGATATCCCCCTGATTTGATTCAGGAGACTATTGATAAGGTGGTACAGCTACCTGATGAAAGGGTTAATACTGGGAATACCCATAGGAGAAAGGACCCTGACAGGATGGTTTTTGTGTCTGAGTATAATTCTTGCAGTCCAGAAATACAAAGGATCATTAAGAAGCACTGGTATGTTTTAAGAGAGTGCAACCCTGGGGTACTAGCATTCCGCCAACCACCTATGCCAGCCTATACTAGACTTCCCAGCTTAAAAGATAAAATTGTTAAGGCTGACGTTGGCTCTAGTAAGAAATCAAGATTGGGGTACATTACTTCAGAGAAAAATGGCTGTTTCCCTTGTCTCAATTGCTCCAGTTGTAATAATATGGTAAAAGGTGATACATTCATCCACCCCCTTACGGGACAGAAATTTAAGATCAAGGGCTATTATAATTGTAATGCCAATTTTGCTATATATTTAATTAAATGTCCGTGTGGGCTTATTTACATCGGGGAGACGACTCAGAGAGTGAGAGACAGAATAGTCCAACATAAATCCAATATCAGGACAGGAGATTTAAAGGACCCAGTTGCCCACCATTTTCTAACTAAAGGTTACTCTATTGCACAACTAAGATTTCAAATAATAGATTACATACAGAGCCCTAGACGTGGTGGCAATAGAGAATTGCTTCTCAAAAAACGTGAGGCATTTTGGATTAATAAACTAGATTGCTTAATCCCCAATGGCCTGAACAGAGAATTAGATTTAAGTGTATTCTTATAAAGTAACATATTTCTATCTTTGTACAATTCCCTTTCTGGCATTTAATTTTGTATTTTGACATTTTGATATCTGCTCTTCAACAAATGTGATTGTTCTCTTTTTTTAAAAGAATATTTTTTTGTAAAATAAAATTGTATGTTTGATATAGGTTAGACCACTAGATGGCAACAGAGGTTGAGAAAACTGTATACATTAGTAATTAAGTGGAAAGGTGTGGTCTCACCTGGCTGATGGCTATTTAAAGGTGATTAAGTTTAACAAACACTATGTGAACATGACTAAGGGTTGACTACCCGAAACGTCGTTCTATTTTAACCTGCTCCTACTATGTGTTAAATAAAATAACTTTTTATATGAGAAGTGGTGCTGCTGCATTCTTTGAAGATTTGACTATATTAAATTTATTAACCCCTAAACCTAAGTCTAACCCTAACCCCCCATAACAATATAATTAAATATAATTTAAATAAATCTAAATAAAATAACTAGCATTAACTAAATTATTCCTATTTAAAACTAAATACTTACCTGTAAAATAAACCCTAAGATAGCTACAATATAACTAATAGTTACATTGTAGATAGTTTAGGGTTTATTTTTAGGATTGAGCTCGCATTCTATTGGCTGATTGGAACAGCCAATATAATGCAAGCTCAATCCTATTGGCTGTTCCAATCAGCCAATAGGATTGAAGTTTTTTTTTACATGTAAAAGAGCTGATTACTTTGGGGCAATGCCCCGCTAAAGCCCTTTTAAGGGCTATTTGTAATTTAGTATAGGGTAGGGCTTTTTTATTTTGGGGGCCTTTTTTATTTTATTAGGGGGATTAGATTAGGTGTAATTAGTTTAAAAATCTTGTACTTATTTTATTATTTTCTGTAATTTAGTGTTTTTTTACTAATTAATTAATTAATTGTAATTAATTTAATTTAGGTAATTCATTTAATTATAGTGTAGCGTTAGGTGTAATTGTAACTTAGGTTAGGTTTTATTTTACAGGTACTTTTGTTTTTATTTTAACTAGGTAGCTAATAAATAGTTAATAACTATTTAATAACTATTCTACCTAGTTAAAATAAATACAAACTTGCCTATAAAATAAAATTAAACCCTAAGATAGCTACAATGTAACTATTAGTTATATTGTAGCTATCTTAGGGTTTATTTTACAGTTTTTTATTTTAGGGTGTATTTAGTTTTAAATAGGAATAATTTAGGTAATGCTAGTTATTTTATTTAGATTTATTTAAATTATATTTAAGTTAGGGGGGGTTAGGGTTAGACATAGTTTTAGGGGTTAATAAATTTAATATAGTGGTGGCGATGTTGGGGGCAGCAGATTAGGGGTTAATAAAATGTAACTAGTGTTTGCGAGGCGGGAGTGCGGTGGTTTAGGGGTTAATATATTTATTATAGTGGCGGCGATGTCCGGTTCGGCAGGTTAGGGGTTAAAAAATTTATTTTAGTGTTTGCGATGTGGGGGGCCTCGGTTTAGGGGTTAATAGGTAGTTTATGGGTGTTAGTGTACTTTTTAGTACTTTAATTAAGAGTTTTATACTACGGCGTTAGCCCATAAAACTCTTAACTACTGACTTTAAAATGCGGTACCAAACTTGACAGGAGAGGGTCTACCGCTAACTTTTTGGAAGACTCTTAATACCGGCGCTATGCAAGTCCCATTGAAAAAAGAGTATACGCAATTTACGTAGGTGGATTTGCGGTATTTTCAAGTCTGGCCAAAAAAAAGTGAGCGGTACACCTGTACCTGCAAGACTCGTAATACCAGCGGGCGTTAAAAAGCAGCATTGGGACCTATCAATGCTGCTTTTTAAGGCTAACGCAACACTCGCAATCTAGCCGATAATTTCTGTACACTTGTATGAAAAATACAATAAAAACAGTTAAATATAAAAATTAAAAAAAATATATAGTGTCAGTGAATTAGAAATAAAAACATGATAATTAAACTAAAATGTGATACCCTTAATTCAAAAAGAATATGGCCTAGATTTGGAGTTTGGCGGTAGCCGTGAAAACCAGCGTTAGAGGCTACTAATGCTGGTTTTTACCGCCCTCAGGTATTTGGAGTCAGTGATTAAAGGGTCTAATGCTCACTTTCCAGCCGCGACTTTTCCATACCGCAGATCCCCTTACATCAATTGCGTATCCTATCTTTTCAATGGGATCTTTCTAACTCCGGTATTTAGAGTCGTGTCTGGAGTGAGCGTTAGAAATCTAACGACCAAACTCCAGCCGCAGAAAAAAGTCAGTAGTTAAGAGCTTTTTGGGCTAATGCCGGTTTATAAAGCTCTTAACTACTGTGCTCTAAAGTACACTAACACCCATAAACTACCTATGTACCCCTAAACCGAGGTCCCCCGACATCGCCGCCACTCTAATAAATAAAAAAATTTTTTTATATTTTTTATTTGGCTCAATCAAAGGCATACAACATCATGACAGATACATTCTTATGTCACATGAGATAAAATGTCAATTTTACAAGTGTCAGGGATTTATCTCCTTTCCTACTGTGCCTTTAAGAATGTCAACTCACTACCCCTATTTAAGGCTCCTCCCAACAGAATTCATTGCTTGGTAATTTGTTGTTCAGTGTGAAGCTGCTTCAGAAGAGACCTAGCCGTTTATACTACTTTGTATTCTCAACTTATTGCTCACCTTGAGTATCTGCCTATTCGAATTAACTTGCAGATTCTCTTTTGTGCTTGAAGATTTGCTCCGTTTGTTCACTAAGAGATTTCTCAGTTTCTCTCCTGTAATGAGGTTGTTCCCCTGCAGCGTGTGACGTCACGCTCCTCATTCTCCCGCCGCGGATCTCTGCCAGGCTCTCTGCGATACTCCTTGGACTTGTTGCTGTGTGGTAACTGTATCGCAATGTGCTAATATTACTAGTCTATATATATTGCATTTTAGGAACTGTGTGTATTGCTGCAACCTCATTTCTCTTTTACTTGCTATATATTGTGGAACGCTCATTTGCTGGATTTCCATATTCGCTTCAGATATCAAATATGCACTAATCCTTTTTACTGCTATTTACCAAATTGCAAACAAATAACTGTGACAAAGATTATTACAAAGTACCATTATTCATTATCGGACTGCATAAGCATATTTCTAACTTTACGCAATTAACCTCTATTGTGCTTGAAATGAACTGTTTGCTCTAACTTAAACTATATCTGTTTCCACAAGTTTACCACAGCTTATATCACTCTGATTGAACAACTCTGCAAATTATTAATATTCACTATCAAAGTATGGTTTACAAAATGACCAGAGGTTGACTTATTCACTTATCAAAGTACTGTGTTAATTTCAGTGTGTTTGCTAAAGCCTGCTGCATAAACTATTTCCATTGCAACTCTGTTTGAATTAAGGCACCTGCACTTATTAACTCTTTCACTACTGCTGTAGTCAATCCTATAAGACTTACTCTCTTTTTTGCTATAAGCATTTATTGTTGCGTGAAGGTTCCGGTTTCACTCAGCAACCCTGCTGTAGTGACCCTCAGATCAATGAGCATATCAGGGTTCCCTTAAGTTAAATCTGTGGGAATCCGAGGTAAGGTGTGAGACTGAGTGGTCCTGCATAAAGCAGGAGCTGTATTGTAGTGTTCTCTAAAAACAACTAAACATATCCTTACAACAAGAAGTGCCGACAGTATGATTAAAGGATAAGGAACACAAAACTAATAGTATGGGTACCATGCAAACATTACAGAGATAAAATGCCAATAATCTAGAAACCTTCTAACTGACTCAGTAGGCCACTTTTGGGCCGCCAAAAATAAAAGATAGTATTAAAGCAAGAGAAGGTTACTCTAAATAGAAGAGACCACTTGTGGATCTCAAATGATGAGCCTCATTTTTACAATATTCTGTTTTATGCATACCAAACTCAAAGGGATTGTAACAGCAAAAAAAAAATATGTAAATACATCTAAGTTTAATCCCTATTAACTATGTTTAGCACAATTTAGTAATAGTAATATAAATGACTTAACACATAATACGATACCAAGGTAATACTGCGTTAAGTATTTTAAAGGAATTAGAAGTAGGACTCTGCCTGTAGTAAAACTAGATAAGAACTGTTAAATGCTGAATATGAAGTGGACGGTCGCTTAAAGTAGGAAAATGTATCTACATGGATTAGAAGGGCTTGCGGGTAAGGGAGTCGGAGGCTACCTGAGAGGGATCAATCCTGACCTAAGCTCTAACTTTACAATATGAAAGAGGCTCAACTGCGACCAGAGCAGAGGGTGTTAATTGGTCTTTTGTTGAAACTTACAATTTATATCGCAGCATTGGGTTAGCGGTAGACAGGACAATAATGACAGATGTTCATAGAATGGGATGTAAAGCTACCAGACGTATACTATAGAAATAATTAAGATATAAAGGCTATGTCCCAGGCTCTAGTATTGATCAGTAGGCAACATGCTGCCCTGGCCACTGGCAACATGCGTCAGTTCAAAATATTAAACTAGAGCTCTAAGAATACTATTAGGACTTAGAGGCTATCCTGTACTCCAGGGTATAAATAAAGAATCAACTGTAGGAGCTTGTTGCTGCGCCTGAGGAGCGTATAATTAGGGCTATGCGTAAAGTGTGAACATGCTTTAGGGGATATTATAAAACAAGAGATGTATGAATAGTGTTAGGGGCTTATAAATATAAAACAGATAAGGATACTCAGAAAATTAGGTAGGAAAAGAAAAAAGAATCATGGAATCCTTAAGTGGTTATTCATAATTTGCAAATAAACATATTGTTAGGTTGAAATAAGCAGTTTCATACATAAAGTGCAGAACACAATGATTCCTTTGTGTGACTCCTATATAGTGTAATTACGCAATGATCTGTAACTTAACTTCCACCAAATGGCAGGGTGAACAATAGTAATAAAGCATAATAACTCATATAGTCCCCAAACGTGTCTTGTAGAGAGCATGTCCATAAGCTCACCATGAGCAAAAAGTGTAAAACATATGTAGAAGCATAGAATCTACAGCTATGAAGAAAAATCAGGTAGCTATACGTTCATTTAATACAAGCTGAAGTTATATCAGGGCACTCTAGCTAAACGACAGCCAAATAAGTAAGAGTCCCATGTAGTGCATTACATAGCTACCCCACTCCGGTAGGTAGTAGGTGACAATGGTTCCCCAGTTTGCTCATTGTGGTGACTGCTTTCCATTTGGGTGTTGATAGCTCCCTGGGTTCAGACATATTTGAAGGCAGGATCATAGAATAAACTGTAGACATCGGTTCCCCAAATGAGCCCTGCTTGTTTGTTGTAGGGGCACGGTCAGTAGAGTGGAGAAAAGCTGTGTGGCTCACCTCCTCCAATTGTGTATTCTGTCTCAGTACCTCATCTCTGTGAAGCACAGCCTTCGTAGCTCGGTGGGTTAGATTTTTTTCAGTGGCGCCAGTGCCGGGTAGTGAACGCCGGGGCCCCAAGACGTCATCACTCTCCGGCAATGTTCCGTGTAGTTTGATTGAGCTGGATTGCTGGAAGGAGCCGGCACCAGCGCTTTGAAATGCCGTGATCAGTGATTTCTCTAAAGCTTCATGGTGCGTGACAAGCAAGCGGCATACATCTTCAAAAAAATGCACTGGGATCTTCATCGTTCGAGTTAGGTGATAGACGTTAGGCAGATGTAGAGAGCATGGTTACGGTAGATAGAAGCGCTGTCTGTTCAAAGTATATTTGGCAATCCGTGCCACTTAACGACAAGGCCCTCGTGTGCCTCGCCGGGGGGTATAATAAAAAAGGCCTTAACCCTCCAAGCTTCTCCGGGAGCTCAAAACTGCAGTTATCTTAACGTTGTTAGGCTCATCAGAAGCAGGTTCTCAAGCAGTTTAAAGATCTGTATAATTAGCTATTATTCGAGCTGTATAGAGGGTAATATCGAGTAGAGAGAGATAGGATGCAGGAGCAGTGTGGAAAAAGCAGCCTATCATGGCCGCCACCCGGAAGTTCCCCCCTAATAAAAATGTTTAACCCCTAATCTGCCGACCGCCACCTACATTATCCTTATGTACCCCTAATCTGCTGCCCCTAACACCGCCGACCCCTATATTATATTTATTAACCTCTAATCTGCCCCCCACAACGTCGCCGCCAGCTACCTACACTTATTAACCCCTAATCTGCTTAGCGGAAAGCACCGCTACTATAATAAAGTTATTAACCCCTAATCCACCTCACTCCCGCCTCAATAACCCTATAATAAATAGTATTAACCCCTAATCTGCCCTCCCTAACATCGCCGACACCTAACTTCAAACATTAACCCCTAATCTGCCGAGCGGAGCTCACCGCTATTCTAATAAATTTTTTAACCCCTAAAGCTAATTCTAACCCTAACCCTAACACCCCCCTAAATTAAATATAATTTTATTCTAGCGAAATAAATTAACTCTTATTAAATAACTTTTTCCTATTTAAAGCTAAATACTTATCTGTAAAATAAACCCTAATATAGCTACAATATAACGAATAATTATATTGTAGCTATTTTAGGATTTATATTTATTTTACAGGCAACTTTGTAATTATTTTAACCAGGTACAATAGCTATTAAATAGTTAATAACTATTTAATAGTTACCTAGTTAAAATAATTACAAAATCACCTGTAAAATAAATCCTAACCTAAGTTACAATTAAACCTAACACTACACTATCAATAAATTAATTAATACAATTCCTACAAATAAATACATTTAAATAAACTAACTAAAGTACAAAAAATAAAAAAGAACTAAGTTACAAAAAATAAAAAAATATTTACAAACATAAGAAAAATCTTACAACAATTTTAAACTAATTACACCTACTCTAAGCCCCCTAATAAAATAACAAAGCCCCCCAAAATAAAAAAATGCCCTACCCTATTCTAAATTACAAAAGTTCAAAGCTCTTTTACCTTACCAGCCCTGAACAGGGCCCTTTGCGGAGCATGCCCCAAGAAATTCAGCTCTTTTGCCTGTAGAAAAACACATACAATACCCCCCCCCCAACATTACAACCCACCACCCACATACCCCTAATCTAACCCAAACCCCCCTTAAATAAACCTAACACTAAGCCCCTGAAGATCTTCGTACCTTGTCTTCACCATGCCAGGTTCACCGATCGGTCCAGAGTCTTGATCCAAGCCCAAGCGGGGGGCTGAAGAGTGATGTCCATCCTCGGGCTGAAGTCTGGATCCAAGCGGCGGCTGAAGAAATCCATCATCGGGCTGAAGTCGGAAGTCCATCATCGGGATGAAGTCTTCTATCAAGCCGCATCTTCAATCTTCTTTCTTCTGGAGCGGAGCGGAGCCATCTTCTTTCCAACCGACGCGGATCCAACCTCTTCAACCGACGCCTACTCGCCGAATGAAGGTTCCTTTAAGGGACGTCATCCAAGATGGCATCCCTCGAATTCCGATTGGCTGATAGGATTCTATCAGCCAATCGGAATTAAGGTAGGAAAATTCTGATTGGCTGATGGAATCAAGTTCAATCCGATTGGCTGATCCGATCAGCCAATCAGATTGAGCTCGCATTCTATTGGCTGATCGGAACAGCCAATAGAATGCGAGTTCAATCTGATTGGATCAGCCAATCGGATTGAACTTGATTCTGATTGGCTGATTCCATCAGCCAATCAGAATTTTCCTACCTTAATTCCGATTGGCTGATAGAATCCTATCAGCCAATCGGAATTGTAGGGACGCCATCTTGGATGACGTCCCTTAAAGGAACCGTCATTCGTCGGGAAGTCGTCGGTGAAGATGGATGTTCCGCGTCGGCGGGATTAACATGGATCCGGAAGAAAGAAGATTGAAGATGCCGCTTGATAGAAGACTTCAGCCGGATCATGGACCTCTTCAGCTCCCGCTTGGATGAAGACTTCAGTCGGATCATGGACCTCTTTATCCCCCCGCTTGGGCTTGGATCAAGACATCGGAGGAGCTCTTCTGGATCGATCGGTGAACCCGGCGTGGTGAAGATAAGGTAGGAAGATCTTCAGGGGCTTAGTGTTAGGTTTATTTAAGGCGGGTTTCGGTTAGATTAGGGGTATGTGTGTGGTGGGTTGTAATGTTGGGGGGGGGTATTATTTTTTTTTTTTACAGGCAAAAGAGCTGATTTTTTTGGGGCATGCCCCGCAAAGGACCCTTTTAAGGGCTGGTAAGGTAAAAGAGCTTTGAACTTTTGTAATTTAGAATAGGGTAGGGCATTTTATTATTTTGAGGGTCTTTGTTATTTTATTAGGGGGCTTAGAGTAGGTGTAATTAGTTTAAAATTGTTGTAATTTTTTTCTAATGTTTGTAAATATTTGTTTATTTTTTTGTAACTTAGTTCTTTTTTATTTTTTGTACTTTAGTTAGTTTATTTAATTGTATTTATTTGTAGGAATTGTATTTAATTTATTTATTGATAGTGTAGTGTTAGGTTTAATTGTAGATAATTGTAGGTATTTTATTTAATTAATTTATTGATAGTGTAGTGTTAGGTTTAATTGTAACTTAGGTTAGGATTTATTTTACAGGTAATTTTGTTATTATTTTAACTAGGTAACTATTAAATAGTTATTAACTATTTAATAGCTATTGTACCTGGTTAAAATAATTACAAAGTTGCCTGTAAAATAAAAATTAATCCTAAAATAGCTACAATGTAATTATAATTTATATTGTAGCTATATTAGGGTTTATTTTACAGGTAAGTATTTAGCTTTAAATAGGAATAAGTTATTTAATAAGAGTTAATTTATTTTGTTAGAATAAAATTATATTTAAGTTAGGGGGGTGTTAGGGTTAGGGTTAGAATTAGCTTTAGGGGTTAAAAAATGTATTAGAGTAGCGGTGAGCTCCAATCGGCAGATTAGGGGTTAATACTTGAAGTTAGGTGTCAGCGATGTTAGGGAGGGCAGATTAGGGGTTAATACTATTTATTATAGGGTTAGTGAGGTGGGAGTGAGGCGGATTAGGGGTTAATAGCTTTATTATAGTAGCGGTGAGGTGCGGTCGGCAGATTAGGGGTTAATAAGTGTAGTTAGGTGGAGGCGACATTGGGGGCGGCAGATTAGGGGTTAATAAATATAATATAGGGGTCGGCGGTGTTAGGGGCAGCAGATTAGGGGTACATAGGTATAATGTAGGTTGCAGCGGTGTACGGAGCGGCAGATTAGGGGTTAAAAATAAAATGCAGGGGTCAGCGATAGCGGGGGCGGCAGATTAGGGGTTAATAAGTGTAAGGTTAGGGGTGTTTAGACTCGGGGTACATGTTAGAGTGTTAGGTGCAGACGTAGGAAGTGTTTCCCCATAGGAAACAATGGGGCTGCGTTAGGAGCTGAACGCGGCTTTTTTGCAGGTGTTAGTTTTTTTTTTCAGCTCAAACAGCCCCATTGTTTCCTATGGGGGAATCGTGCACGAGCACGTTTTTGAGGCTGGCCGCGTCCGTAAGCACCGCTGGTATCGAGAGTTGCAGTGGCGTTAAATTATGCTCTACGCTCCCTTTTTGGAGCCTAACGCACTGAAAACCCTGCCATTCTGTTAACTCTAAATACCAGCGGTATTTAAAAGGTGCGGCCAGAAAAAGCCTGCGTAGCTAACGCACCCCCTTGGCCGCAAAACTCCAAATCTAGGCGTATAAGAGGTATTTCTTTAAAAGTGAGAAATTGGTTTTAAAGTGAGGGTTCCAACTTATAATGAAAAATAAAGGTGCTGATTGTTAAATTTCCACCTATTTTGATAGAAATACATAGAAGTTGTTATTCTCATTTAAATCCTTAGGATTCACAGTGTCCAATAGGTAGATCCATTTGCACTCCGCTTGTAATAGTGCATTTTCCAGATCACCTCCTCTAATGCCAAGAGATATTTTATGCAATCCAAAGCATGATATATCTTTGGTGTTGGATTTATGTTTCTGAAGAAAGTGGTTCGCTACTTGAGTTATTTTTTCCCTTTCTGTAAATCCTTTTCAGCGTTTCTTATGTTACTCATGTGTTCCCCTATAGTGATGTCGCAAACCTAAAAATTTCGGTTCGCGAACGGCAGACTCGAACTTCCGCAACTGTTTGCGAACCGGGCGAACCGCCATTGACTTCAATAGGCAGGCGAACTTTAAAACCCACAGGGACTCTTTCTGGCCACAATAGTGATGGAAAAGTTGTTTCAAGGGGACTAACACCTGGACTGTGGCATGCCGGAGGGGGATCCATAGCAAAACTCCCACGGAAAATTACATAGTTAATGCAGAGTCTGGTTTTAAGCCATAAAGGGCCTAAATCACCTAACATTCCTAAATTGTTTGGAATAACGTGCTTTAAAACATCAGGTATGATGTTGTATCGATCAGGTAGTGTAAGGGTTACGCCCGCTTGACAGTGACAGACCAAACTCCCCGTGTAACGCACCACAAACAACCGCAAACAGTCCATTTGCACAACCACGAGATAGATAGATTTGATAGATAGATACATAGATTACATAGATCAATACATGCAATATACATATGATAGATACAAATTACATAGATCAATAGATGCAATATACATTTGATAGATACGAATTACATAGATCAATAGATGCAATATACATTTGATAGATACGAATTACATCGATCAATAGATGCAATATACATTTGATAGATACGAATTACATAGATCAATAGATGCAATATACATTTGATAGATACGAATTACATAGATTAAGATCAATAGATGCAATATACATTTGATAGATACGAATTACATAGATCAAAAGATGCAATTTACATTTGATAGATACGAATTACATAGATCAATAGATGCAATATACATTTGATAGATATGAATTACATAGATCAATAGATGCAATATACATTTGATAGATACGAATTACATAGATCAATAGATGCAATATACATTTGATAGATACAAATTAAATAGATCAATAGATGCAATATATATTTGATAGATACGATTGATAGTTAGATAGATTTGATAGATAAATAGATATATTTGATAGATAGATAATTTCCCAGACAGAGAATTACAAGACATGCTGGTCTTGGACCCATGGTAAGGTTCCCAGAGGCAGTTGCGGCGCCAGGGGACGTGTATATGGCATGGATTTTCGGAACCGGGAGATGGAAAAAGATGCTTGGTCGGTCCTCCTTCTTCAAATTTGGGGCACTGCACGTGCAATCTATTGTGCCACCAGATATGAGTGGTGTGTTAAGTAGTACTATTCTTAGCAGTTTAATACCTGTTACTCCCCTATCGGGGGCGGTGTATATGGCATGGATTTTAGGAACCGGGAGATGGAAAAAGATGCTTGGTTTGTCCTCCTACTTCAAATTTGGCCGAAACACAAGTGGCTGTCACAAAACAGTCCGGCCACAAGATCGATAGATTTGATAGATAGTTACATAGATTACATAGATCAATAGATGCAATATACATTTGATGGATACGAATTACATAGATCAAAAGATGCCATATACATTTGATAGATACGAATTACATAGATCAAAAGATGCAATATACATTTTATAGATACGAATTACATAGATCAAAAGATGCAATATACATTTGATAGATACGAATTACATGGATCAAAAGATGCAATATACATTTGATAGATACGAATTACATAGATCAATAGATGCAATATACAATACATTTGATAGATACGAATTACATAGATGAAAAGATGCAATATACATTTGATAGATACGTATTACATAGATCAAAAGATGCAATATACATTTGATAGATACGAATTACATAGATCAATAGATGCAATATACATTTGATAGATACGAATTGCATAGATCAATAGATGCAATATACATTTGATAGATACGATTGATAGTTAGATAGATTTGAATAGATAATTTGATAGATATATAATTTCCCAGACAGAGAATTACAAAGACATGCGGTCTGAGACCCATGGTAAGGTTACTTCCTTTTGCACAATCAAGTACAGGTTGGGGTCCGGGATTGCCTTTTGTGCAAAGAAATTGTGGCCGTGTACGAATTACATAGATCAAAAGATGCAATATACATTTGATAGATACGAATTACATAGATCAATAGATGCAATATACATTTGATAGATACGAATTACATAGATCAATAGATGCAATATACATTTGATAGATACGAATTACATAGATCAAAAGATGCAATATACATTTGATAGATACGAATTACATGGATCAAAAGATGCAATATACATTTGATAGATACGAATAACATAGATCAAAAGATGCAATATACATTTGATAGATACGAATTACATAGATCAAAAGATGCAATATACATTTGATAGATACAAATTACATGGATCAAAAGATGCAATATACATTTGATAGATACGAATTACATAGATCAAAAGATGCAATATACATTTGATAGATACGAATTCCATAGATCAATAGATGCAATATACATTTGATAGATACAAATTACATGGATCAAAAGATGCAATATACATTTGATAGATACGAATAACATAGATCAAAAGATGCAATATACATTTGATAGATACGAATTACATAGATCAAAAGATGCAATATACATTTGATAGATACGATTTTAAGGAGTGTGTGTCACCATAAGCTTACTGGTGTGTTTGTAAAAGCTAGTCCTGAGTGAAATAAAGCAATAGTAAGTAGTTCCTTCTGGAACAGGTAGTCCTGTCTGATTCTTTCAGGTATACCAGTTGCAGAGGTTCTGACCCTGCATTCTGGCTGCACCTCTCCCTGCAAGAGAGATCTGTTACAGAGTCTGTGGGCCTGTATGCAAAGAGCTGGCCTGCCTGAAAGGAGCAGCAAGGCAGAGGGATCTATTTTTAGGAACCGGGAGATGGAACAGAGATTATTTTTAGGAATCGGGAGATGGAAAAAGATGCTTGGACACCCAGTACAGGTCGTTCAACTTCACCCTTTTTATACGAGGGTCCCCGACCCTCAACAGACACGACAGCATGAAAGACCCCATATGCCATGACTTCCTTTTGCACAATCGAGTACAGGTATGGCATCGATTTTAGGAACCCAGAGATAATTTTTAGGAACCGGGAGATGGAAAAAGATGCTTGGACACCCAGTACAGGTCGTTCTCCTTCAGCCTTTTTATACGAGGGTCCCCGACCCTCAACAGGCACGACAGCATGAAAGACCCCATATGCCATGACTTCTTTTTGCACAATCGAGTACAGGTATGGCATCGTTTTTAGGAAGCCGGAGATCATTTTTAGGAACCGGGAGATAGAAAAAGATGCTTGGACACCCAGTACAGGTCGTTCTCCTTCAGCCTTTTTATACGAGGGTCCCCGACCCTCAACAGGCACGACAGCATGAAAGACCCCATATGCCATGACTTCCTTTTGCACAATCGAGTACAGGTATGGCATCGATTTTAGGAACCCGGAGATAATTTTTAGGAACCGGGAGATGGAAAAAGATGCTTGGACACCCAGTACAGGTCGTTCTCCTTCAGCCTTTTTATACGAGGGTCCCCGACCCTCAACAGGCACAACAGCATGAAAGACCCCATATGCCATGACTTCCTTTTGCACAATTGAGTACAGGTATGGCATAGTTTTTAGGAACCCGGAGATAATTTTTAGGAACCGGGAGATGGAAAAAGATGCTTGGACACCCAGTACAGGTCTTTCTCCTTCAGCCTTTTTATACGAGGGTCCCCGACCCTCAACAGGCATGACAGCATGAAAGACCACATATGCCATGACTTCCTTTTGCACAATCGAGTATAGGTATGGCATCGATTTTAGGAATTACAACAAAAGGTTTTTTTTGGTTAAGCACACCACAAAAGGACTGTTTAATCTTAACACACATATTGTGGGAGTGCTACCAAAGTGACCAAAACAATTACAAAACAACAAAAAATATATTGGTGCACATCCAACCACTTAAGTCCACTCTTTCATGGCATATTTGTATATGCTTCTGTCTGCCAAATATACTTACATAGCTTCTAATAAGATTGGGATAAACATCTCGCAATAATATGAGCTTATATTTGTGCTGCAAAAAATAAATATACTTCTATCTGCTGAATATACTTACATAGTTCAAATAAAATTGGGATTAACATCTCGCAATAATATTGACTTATATTTATGCTGCAAAAAATGATTTGCTTTAAAAATTGCCTTTAAATGAAATGGGATCTTAGTCACACAATATGATCATATTCTGCTAAGCCAGTCACCACTTACAAGGTGTCCCATAAAGACTGGTCCTACACTAACCAGTTTCCACACTGCAGCAAGTCATGTCTACACAGTATGAAGCTTTCTAGCTTGTTAAGTATATTTATCTGGAACACACCTAGGCTGGGTGGCGTGCATTAACCAAAGGGGAGGGATTTGGTCAGCTCCCTATTTAAGAAATACAACAAAAGGGGTTTTTTGGTTACGCACACCACAAAAGGACTGTTTAATCTTAACACACATATTGTGGGAGTGCTACCAAAGTGACCAAAACAATTACAAAACAACAAAAAATATATTGGTGCACATCCAACCACTTAAGTCCACTCTTTCATGGCATATTTGTATATGCTTCTGTCTGCAAAATATACTTACATACGGCTAGATTTAGAGTTTTGTCGGTAACGACCCACGTAGCTAACGCCGGCTTTTTTCTGGCCGCACCTCTAAAATAACTCTGGTATTGAGAGTCCACAGAATGGCTGCGTTAGGCTCCAAAAAGGGAGCATAGAGCATAATTTAACGCCACTGCAACTCTCGATACCAGAGTTGCTTACAGACGCGGCCAGCCTCAAAAACGTGCTCGTGCACGATTCCCCCATAGGAAACAATGGGGCTGTTTGAGCTGAAAAAAAACATAACACCTGCAAAAAAGCCGCGTTCAGCTCCTAACGCAGCCCCATTGTTTCCTATGGGGAAACACTTCCTACGTCTGCACCTAACATGTACCCCGAGTCTAAACACCCCTAATCTTACACTTATTAACCCCTATTCTGCCGCCCCCGCTATCGCTGACCCCTGCATATTATTTTTAACCCCTAATCTGCCGCTCCGTAAACCGCTGCTACTTACATTATCCTTATGTACCCCTAATCTGCTGCCCCTAACACCGCCGACCCCTATATTATATTTATTAACCCCTAATCTGCCCCCCACAACGTCGCCTCCACCTGCCTACACTTATTAACCCCTAATCTGCCGAGCGGACCGCACCGCTATTATTATAAAGTTATTAACCCCTAATCCGCCTCACTAACCCTATAATAAATAGTATTAACCCCTAATCTGCCCTCCCTAACATCGCCGACACCTAACTTCAAACATTAACCCCTAATCTGCCGACCGGAGCTCACCGCTATTCTAATAAATGTATTAATCCCTAAAGCTAAGTCTAACCCTAACACTAACACCCCCCTAAATTAAATATAATTTAAATCTAACGAAATTAATTAACTCTTATTAAATAAATTATTCCTATTTAAAGCTAAATACTTACCTGTAAAATAAATCATAATATAGCTACAATATAAATTATAATTACATTGTAGCTATTTTAGGATTAATATTTATTTTACAGGCAACTTTGTAATTATTTTAACCATGTACAATAGCTATTAAATAGTTAATAACTATTTAATAGTTACCTAGTTAAAATAATTACAAAATTACCTGTAAAATAAATCCTAACCTAAGGTACAATTAAACCTAACACTATACTATCATTAAATTAATTAAATAAAATGCCTACAATTACCTACAATTAAACCTAACACTACACTATCAATAAATTAATTAAATACAATATGTACAAATAACTACAATGAAAAAAACTAAATAAAGTACAAAAAATAAAAAAGAACTAAGTTACAAAAAATAAAAAAATATTTACAAACATAAGAAAAATATTACAACAATTTTATACTAATTACACCTACTCTAAGCCCCCTAATAAAATAACAAAGCCCCCCAAAATAAAAAATGCCCTACCCTATTCTAAATTACTAAAGTTCAAAGCTCTTTTACCTTACCAGCCCTTAAAAGGACCTTTTGTGGGGCATGCCCCAAGAAGTTCAGCTCTTTTGCCTGTAAAAAAAACCATACAATACCCCCCCCAACATTACAACCCACCACCCACATACCCCTAATCTAACCCAAACCCCCCTTAAATAAACCTAACACTAAGCCCCTGAAGATCTTCCTACCTTATCTTCACCATACCAGGTTCACCGATCGGTCCAGAAGAGCTCCTCCGATATCCTGATCCAAGCCCAAGCGGGGGGCTGAAGAGGTCCATGATCCGGCTGAAGTCATCATCCAAGCGGGAGCTGAAGAGGTCCATGATCCGGATGAAGTCTTCATCCAAGCGGGAGCTGAAGAGGTCCATGATCCGGATGAAGTCTTCTATCAACGGCATCTTCAATCTTCTTTCTTCGGGAGCCATCATCTTCCATCCGACGCGGAACATCCTCTTCTCCCGACGCCTACTAGCCGAATGACGGTTCCTTTAAATGACGTCATCCAAGATGGCGTCCCTCGAATTCCGATTGGCTGATAGGATTCTATCAGCCAATCGGAATTAAGGTAGGAAAATTCTGATTGGCTGATGGAATCAGCCAATCAGAATCAAGTTCAATCCGATTGGCTGATCCGATCAGCCAATCACATTGAGCTCGCATTCTATTGGCTGTTCCGATCAGCCAATAGAATGCGAGCTCAATCTGATTGGCTGATCGGATCGGCCAATCGGATTGAACTTGATTCTGATTGGCTGATTCCATCAGCCAATCAGAATTTTCCTACCTTAATTCCGATTGGCTGATAGAATCCTATCAGCCAATCGGAATTCGAGGGACGCCATCTTGGATGACGTCATTTAAAGGAACCGTCATTCGGCTAGTAGGCGTCGGGAGAAGAGGATGTTCCGCGTCGGATGGAAGATGATGGCTCCCGAAGAAAGAAGATTGAAGATGCCGTTGATAGAAGACTTCGTCCGGATCATGGACCTCTTCAGCTCCCGCTTGGATGAAGACTTCATCCGGATCATGGACCTCTTCAGCTCCCGCTTGGATGATGACTTCAGCCGGATCATGGACCTCTTCAGCCCCCCGCTTGGGCTTGGATCAGGACATCGGAGGAGCTCTTCTGGACCGATCGGTGAACCTGGTATGGTGAAGATAAGGTAGGAAGATCTTCAGGGGCTTAGTGTTAGGTTTATTTAAGGGGGGTTTGGGTTAGATTAGGGGTATGTGGGTGGTGGGTTGTAATGTTGGGGGGGTGTATTGTATGTTTTTTTTTACAGGCAAAAGAGCTGAACTTCTTTGGGCATGCCCCACAAAAGGTCCTTTTAAGGGCTGGTAAGGTAAAAGAGCTTTGAACTTTAGTAATTTAGAATAGGGTAGGGCATGTTTTATTTTGGGGGGCTTTGTTATTTTATTAGGGGGCTTAGAGTAGGTGTAATTAGTTTAAAATTGTTGTAATATTTTTCTTATGTTTGTAAATATTTTTTTATTTTTTGTAACTTAGTTCTTTTTTATTTTTTGTACTTTAGTTAGTTTTTTCATTGTAGTTATTTGTACATATTGTATTTAATTAATTTATTGATAGTGTAGTGTTAGGTTTAATTGTAGGTAATTGTAGGTATTTTATTTAATTAATTTAATGATAGTATAGTGTTAGGTTTAATTGTAACTTAGGTTAGGATTTATTTTACATGTAATTTTGTAATTATTTTAACTAGGTAACTATTAAATAGTTCTTAACTATTTAATAGCTATTGTACATGGTTAAAATAATTACAAAGTTGCCTGTAAAATAAATATTAATCCTAAAATAGCTACAATGTAATTATAATTTATATTGTAGCTATATTAGGATTTATTTTACAGGTAAGTATTTAGCTTTAAATAGGAATAATTTATTTAATAAGAGTTAATTAATTTCGTTAGATTTAAATTATATTTAACTTAGGGGGGTGTTAGTGTTAGGGTTAGACTTAGCTTTAGGGGTTAATACATTTATTAGAATAGCGGTGAGCTCCGGTCGGCAGATTAGGGGTTAATAATTGAAGTTAGGTGTCGGCGATGTTAGGGAGGGCAGATTAGGGGTTAATACTATTTATTATAGGGTTAGTGAGGCGGATTAGGGGTTAATAACTTTATTATAGTAGCGGTGCGGTCCGCTCAGCAGATTAGGGGTTAATAAGTGTAGGCAGGTGGAGGCGACGTTGAGGGGGGCAGATTAGGGGTTAATAAATATAATATAGGGGTCGGCGGTGTTAGGGGCAGCAGATTAGGGGTACATAATTATAACGTAGGTGGCGGTCGGCAGATTAGGGGTTAAAAAAAATTAATTGAGTGGCGGCGATGTGGGGGGGCCTCGGTTTAGGGGTACATAGTTAGTTTATGGGTGTTAGTGTACTTTAGAGTTCAGTAGTTAAGAGCTTTATGAACCGGCGTTAGCCCAAAAAGCTCTTAACTCCTGACTTTTTTCTGCAGCTGGAGTTTTGTCGTTAGATTTCTAACGCTCACTTCAGCCACGACTCTAAATACCGGAGTTAGAAAGATCCCATTGAAAAGATAGGCTACGCAATTTACGTAAGGGGATCTGCGGTATGGAAAAGTCGCGGCTGGAAAGTGAGCGTTAGACCCTTTCCTGACTGACTCCAAATACCAGCGGTAGCCTAAAATCAGCGTTAGGAGCCTCTAACGCTGGTTTTCACGGCTATCGCCAAACTCTAAATCTAGGCCATAGCTTCTAATAAGATTGGGATAAACATCTCGCAATAATATGAGCTTATATTTGTGCTGCAAAAACAAATATACTTCTAGCTGCTAAATATAATTACATAGTTCAAATAAAATTGGGATTAACATCTCGCAATAATATTGATTTATATTTATGCTGCAAAAAATTATTTGCTTTAAAAAATGCCTTTAAATGAAATGGGATCTTAGTCACACAATATGATCATATTCTGCTAAGCCAGTCACCACTTACAAGGTGTCCCATAAACACATTTCCTACACTAACCAGTTTCCACACTGCAGCAAGTCATGTCTACACAGTGTGAAGCTTTCTAGCTTATTAAGTATATTTATCTGGAACACACCTGGGCTGGGTGGCGTGCATTAACCCAAGGGGAGGGATTTGGTCAGCTCCCTATTTAAGAAATACAATAAAAGTTTTTTTTTTTGTTACGCACACCACAAAAGGACTGTTTAATCTTAACACACATATTGTGGGAGTGCTACCAAAGTGACCAAAACAATTACAAAACAACAAAAAATATATTGGTGCACATCCAACCACTTAAGTCCACTCTTTCATGGCATCATGGCTCATATTATTGCGAGATGTTTATCCCAATCTTATTAGAAGCTATGTAAGTATATTTGGCAGACAGAAGCATATACAAATATGCCATGAAAGAGTGGACTTAAGTGGTTGGATGTGCACCAATATATTTTTTGTTGTTTTGTAATTGATTTTAGGAACCCAGAGATAATTTTTAGGAACCGGGAGATGGAAAAAGATGCTTGGTCGGTCCTCCTACTTCAAATTTGGGGCACTGCGCGTGCAATCTACTGTGCCACCAGATATGAGTGGTGTGTTAAGTAGTACTATTCTTAACAGTTTAATCCCTTTTATGTGCCTTTTTTTTTGGTTTGGGTTTTGTAGCCACAGTGCAGCACCAGAGGCCAGAAAAATTAGGCATGTACAAATGCCTGAAAAATTAGCTATTGTTGCAGACGCTACTGTAGCAGCGGCCAGAAAATTTGATGTTTGTTTGACAGTTAGAAAGTGCCCTAAAACATTGCGGCTTGAACCCTAGTTGTTGGCGGATAAGTCACGCAAGTCATCCGGCATTCGAAGATAAAATACAGCAGCGTGTGGACCATTTTTAGTCCAAGGCAGCTCATCTCATCAGGCATTTTTTACTCGAATGTATCGTCCAATGTCAGTCCCTTCGGGATCCATCCCTCATTCATTTTCATAAAGGTGAGGTAATCAAGACATTTATGACCTAGGCGACTTCTCTTCTCAGTGACAATACCTCCTGCTGCACTGAAGGTCCTTTCTGACAGGACACTTGAAGCGGGGCAGGCCAGAAGTTCGATTGCAAATTGGGATAGCTCAGGCCACAGGTCAAGCCTGCACACCCAGTAGTCAAGGGGTTCATCGCTCCTCAGAGTGTCGAGATCTGCAGTTAAGGCAAGGTAGTCTGCTACCTGTCAGTTGAGTCATTCTCTGAGGCTGGATCCTGAAGGACTGTGGCGATGCATAGGAGTTAAAAAGGTCCGCATGTCCTCCATCAACAACACGTCTGGAAAGCATCCTGTCCTTGCCGGCGTGGTCGTGGGAGGAGGAGTATTACTTTCACCTCTTCCCCTGTTAGATTCCCGTTGTGCTGTGACATCACCCTTATACGCTGTGTAAAGCATACTTTTTAATTTTTAATTTCTCCATCCTTTCCGACTTGCGGGAATTTGGTAACATTTCAGTCACTTTATGCTTATACCGGGGGTCTAGTAGCGTGGACACCCAGTACAGTTCATTCTCCTTCAGCTTTTTTTATACGAGTGTCCCTCAACAGGCACAACAGCATGAAAGACCCCATTTGCACAAGGTTGGATGCCGAGCTACTCATGTCCCGTTCCTCGTCCTCACTGATCTCACTGAAGGTATCTTCTTCCCCCTAGCCACGTACAACACCACGGGTACCAGATAGGTGACAACGAGCACCCTGGGATGCATGTTGTGCTTGGTCTTCCTCCTCCTCCTTAAAGCCACATTCCTCCTCTGACTCCGCTTCCTCACAATCCTCTTCCTGCGTTGCCGCTGGTCCAGCAAGCGATGCTGATAAGGCTGTTTCTGGTGGTGATGGTGACCACAACTCTTCCTCTTCACGCTCATCTACGGCCTGATCCAGCACTCTTTGCAAGGGCACGCTCCAGGAAGAAAACAAATGGTATGATGTCGCTGATGGTGCCTTCGGTGCGACTGACTAGGTTTGTCACCTCCTCAAAAGGACGCATGAGCCTACAGGCATTGCGCATGAACGTCCAGTAACGTGGCAAAAAAATTCCCAGCTCCCCAGAGGCTGTCCTAGCACCCCGGTCATACAAATACACGTTAATGGCTTTTTCTTGTTGGAGCAGGCGGTCGAACATTAGGAGTGTTGAATTCCAATGTGTCGGGCTGTCGCAAATCATGCGCCTCACTGGCAGGTTGTTTCGCCACTGGATATCTGACAAGTGCACCATGGCCGTGTAGGAACGCCTGAAATGGCCACACACCTTCCTGGCCTGCTTCAGGACGTCCTGTAAGCCTGGGTACTTATGCACAAAGCATTGTACAATCAGATTACACACATGTGCCATGCACAGCACATGTGTCAACTTGCCCAATTTCAATGCCGCCACCAAATTACTTCCATTGTCAGAAACCAGTTTGCCGATCTCCAGTTGGTGAGGAGTCAGCCACTGATCCACCTGTGCATTCAGGGCGGACAGGAGTGCTTCTGCTGTGTGACTCTCTGCTTTCAGGCAAGTCAACCCCAAGACGGCGTGACACTGCCGTATCCGGGATGTGGAATAGTACCTGTGGAGCTGGGGGGTGCCGTTGATGTGGAGCAAGATGCAGCAGCAGAAGAGGACTCAGCCGAGGAGGTTATGGAAGAGGATGGAGTAGGAGGAGTAGAGGAGGTGGCAGCAGGCCTGCCTGCAAGTTGTGGCGTGTCACCAACTCATCCTCTGCAGAGCCAGGCATTCCATGCTTGGTAGCCATCAGCAGGTTTACCCAATGTGCAGTGTAGGTGATATACCTGCCCTGACCATGCTTTGCAGACCAGCTATCAGTGGTCAGATGGACCCTTGCCCCAACACTGTGTGCCAGACATGCCATTACTTTGTTTCGCACAATCGAGTACAGGTTGGGGATTGCCTTTTGTGAAAAGAAATTTTGGCCGGGTAGCTTCCACTGCGGTGTCCCAATAGCTACAAATTTTTTTAACGCCTCAGACTCCACCAGCTCGTATGGTAAAAGCTGGTGGGCTAAGAGTTCAGACAAGCCAGCTGTCAGATGCCGGGCAAGGGGGTGACTTTGGGACATTGGCTTCTTACGCTCAAACATGTCCTTGACAGACACCTGACTGTGGGCAGATGAGCAGGAACTGCTATGGAAGAGAGACTGAGTGGCGGATGGTTGAGAGGGGGCAAGGAGTACAGCAGTGGTTGACGTGGCTGAAGATGCTGGACCAGGAGGAGGATGGTGGCTTTGAGTTTGTGTGCTGCTTCTACTCATGTGTTCATCCCATCGGCGTTTGTGATGTGAGTTCATGTGCCTTCGCAAAGCAGTTGTACCTAGGTGGGTGTTGCACTTCCCACGACTCCGTTTTTTTTGGAACAGGTTGCAAATGGCATTGTTGTTGTCAGAGGCAGACACACAAAAAAATGCCACACTGCTGAGCTCTGCGATGACGGCATTCTGGTGGTGGCAACAGCATGCATTGATTGGAGTGCTGACACCGGGTGCCAATGCATGCTGTCTGACTGTGTCACTAGCTCCTTGCGACGACCTCCCCCTGCTTCCAACTCGTCTCCTCCTCTCTGTCTCCCCATCTGAACTTTCCCCCTGTTCTTCTTCTCTTCTAGCGGGCACCCACGTGACATCCACGGACGCATCATCATCAACTGCTTCACTTGTATCTGACAAATCAACAAAAGAAGCAGCAGCGGGTACAACATCATCATCATCATCACACCGTATGTTCATGTCTGTAATGCTGCTTGACTGAGACATATCACTGTTATCTACATCCTCTGTCAATGATGGTTGCGCATCACTCATTTCTTCAAACTGATGTGTCAATAACTCCTCTGACAGATCAAGTGAAGCGGCTGTGGTGCTAGTGTTGGTAGTGGCGGCAGGCGGGCTAGTGGCACTGGTCACTTGAGAGGTGCACGAAGCTAAGCTGGAGGTGGATGGTGCATCAAGGATGCTGTAGAAGATTGGGTGTCCTGTGTTAGCCAGATAACTAGGTCCTCCACAGACTTTTTCGCGTTCATGGTACGTGGCCTCTGAACACTGGGCATTATTGTAGGGTCAAAGGGAATCACAGCACCACGACCAAGACGGCACCTGCGGGGTGGCCTGCCTCTGCATGTCAATGTAGACTTACACTACTATTAAACAAAATATGAGTGGTGCCACTGGGCAAGTGGGCACAGTATACGCTGTGAGCCTGACACAAAAAAGAAGACTGATGTTTCACAGTCAAAAAAGTTTTTTTTAAAATATTTACACTACTGTTACAACAAATATGAGTGGTGCAACTAATTTGGCAAGTGGGCCTGGCACACACGCTGGCAGGCAGGCAACTGCAATTAGATTACACTAGCAAACTGATGTTTCACATTCAAAAAAGTTTTTTTGTAAATATTTACACTACTGTTACAACAAATATGAGTGGTGGCACTAACTTGGCAAGTGGGCCTGGCACACACGCTGGCAGGCAGGCAACTGCAATTAGATTACACTAGCAGACTGATGTTTCACAGTCAAAAAAGTTTTTTTTTAAAATATTTACACTACTGTTATAACAAATATGATTGGTGGCACTAGTTGGCAAGTGGGCCTGGCACACACGCTGGCAGGCAGGCAACTGCAATTAGATTACACTAGCAGACTGATGTTTCACAGTCAAAAAAGTTTTTTTTGTAAATATTTACACTACTGTTACAACAAATATGAGTGGTGGTACTAACTTGACAAGTGGGCCTGGCACACACGCTGGAAGGCAGGAAACTGCATTTAGATTACACTAGCAGACTGATGTTTCACAGTCAAAAAAGTTTTTTTTATAAATATTTACACTACTGTTATAACAAATATGATTGGTGGCACTAGTTGGCAAGTGGGCCTGGCACACACGCTGGCAGGCAGGCAACTGCTATTAGATTACTCTAGCAGACTGATGTTTCACAGTCAAAAAAGTTTTTTTTTTTAAATTTACACTAGTGTTACAACAGATATGAGTGGTGGCACTTAGCAAGTGGGCCTGGCACACACGCTGGCAGGCAGGCAACTGCAATTAGATTACACTAGCAGACTGATGTTTCACAGTAAAAAAGGTTTTTTTTAAATATTTACACTACTGTTATAACAAATATGATTGGTGGCACTAGTTGGCAAGTGGGCCTGGCACACACGCTGGCAGGCAGGCAGCTGCAATTAGATTACACTAGCAGACTGATGTTTCACAGTCAAAAAAGTTTTTAAAAAAAATATTTACACTACTGTTATAACAAATATTATTGGTGGCACTAGTTGGCAAGTGGGCCTGGCACACACGCTGGAAGGCAGGCAACTGCAATTAGATTACACTAGCAGACTGATGTTTCACAGTCAAAAACGTTTTTTTTTAAATATTTACACTACTGTTATAACAAATATGATTGGTGGCACTAGTTGGCAAGTGGGCCTGGCACACATGCTGGCAGGTAGGCAACTGCAATTAGATTACACTAGCAGACTGATTTTTCACAGTCAAAAAAGTTTTTTTTTTAAAATATTTACACTACTGTTACAACAAATATGAGTGGTGGCACTAACTTGGCAAGTGGGCCTGGCACACACGCTGGCAGGCAGGCAACTGCTATTAGATTACTCTAGCAGACTGATGTTTCACAGTCAAAAAAGTTTTTTTTTTTAAATTTACACTACTGTTACAACAGATATGAGTGGTGGCACTTAGCAAGTGGGCCTGGCACACACGCTGGCAGGCAGGCAACTGCAATTAGATTACACTAGCAGACTGATGTTTCACAGTAAAAAAGGTTTTTTTTAAATATTTACACTACTGTTATAACAAATATGATTGGTGGCACTAGTTGGCAAGTGGGCCTGGCACACACCCTGGCAGGCAGGCAGCTGCAATTAGATTACACTAGCAGACTGATGTTTCACAGTCAAAAAAGTTTTTTAAAAAAATATTTACACTACTGTTATAACAAATATTATTGGTGGCACTAGTTGGCAAGTGGGCCTGGCACACACGCTGGCAGGCAGGCAACTGCAATTAGATTACACTAGCAGACTGATGTTTCACAGTCAAAAACGTTTTTTTTTAAATATTTACACTACTGTTATAACAAATATGATTGGTGGCACTAGTTGGCAAGTGGGCCTGGCACACATGCTGGCAGGTAGGCAACTGCAATTAGATTACACTAGCAGACTGATTTTTCACAGTCAAAAAAGTTTTTTTTTTTAAATATTTACACTACTGTTACAACAAATATGAGTGGTGGCACTAACTTGGCAAGTGGGCCAGGCACACACGCTGGCAGGCAGGCAACTGCTATTAGATTACTCTAGCAGACTGATGTTTCACAGTAAAAAAAGTGTTTTTTTTAAATTTACACTACTGTTACAACAGATATGAGTGGTGGCACTTAGCAAGTGGGCCTGGCACACACGCTGGCAGGCAGGCAACTGCAATTAGATTACACTAGCAGACTGATGTTTCACAGTCAAAAAAGTTTTTTTTTAAATATTTACACTACTGTTATAACAAACATGATTGGTGGCACTAGTTGGCAAGTGGGCCTGGCACACACGCTGGCAGGCAGGCAGCTGCAATTAGATTACACTAGCAGACTGATGTTTCACAGTCAAAAAAGTTTTTTTAAAAAATATTTACACTACTGTTATAACAAATATGATTGGTGGCACTAGTTGGCAAGTGGGCCTGGCACACACGCTGGCAGGCAGGCAACTGCAATTAGATTACACTAGCAGACTGATGTTTCACAGTCAAAAAAGTTTTTTTAAAAAATATTTACACTACTGTTACAACAAATATGAGTGGTGGCACTAACTTGGCAAGTGGGCCAGGCACACACGCTGGCAGGCAGGCAACTGCTATTAGATTACTCTAGCAGACTGATGTTTCACAGTCAAAAAAGGGCCTGGCACACACGCTGGCAGGCAGGCAACTGCAATTAGATTACACTAGCAGACTGATGTTTCACAGTAAAAAAGGTTTTTTTTAAATATTTACACTACTGTTATAACAAATATGATTGGTGGCACTAGTTGGCAAGTGGGCCTGGCACACACGCTGGCAGGCAGGCAGCTGCAATTAGATTACACTAGCAGACTGATGTTTCACAGTCAAAAAAGTTTTTTAAAAAAATATTTACACTACTGTTATAACAAATATTATTGGTGGCACTAGTTGGCAAGTGGGCCTGGCACACACGCTGGCAGGCAGGCAACTGCAATTAGATTACACTAGCAGACTGATGTTTCACAGTCAAAAACGTTTTTTTTTAAATATTTACACTACTGTTATAACAAATATGATTGGTGGCACTAGTTGGCAAGTGGGCCTGGCACACATGCTGGCAGGTAGGCAACTCCAATTAGATTACACTAGCAGACTGATTTTTCACAGTCAAAAAAGTTTTTTTTTTTAAATATTTACACTACTGTTACAACAAATATGAGTGGTGGCACTAACTTGGCAAGTGGGCCAGGCACACACGCTGGCAGGCAGGCAACTGCTATTAGATTACTCTAGCAGACTGATGTTTCACAGTAAAAAAAGTGTTTTTTTTTAAATTTACACTACTGTTACAACAGATATGAGTGGTGGCACTTAGCAAGTGGGCCTGGCACACACGCTGGCAGGCAGGCAACTGCAATTAGATTACACTAGCAGACTGATGTTTCACAGTCAAAAAAGTTTTTTTTTAAATATTTACACTACTGTTATAACAAACATGATTGGTGGCACTAGTTGGCAAGTGGGCCTGGCACACACGCTGGCAGGCAGGCAGCTGCAATTAGATTACACTAGCAGACTGATGTTTCACAGTCAAAAAAGTTTTTTTAAAAAATATTTACACTACTGTTATAACAAATATGATTGGTGGCACTAGTTGGCAAGTGGGCCTGGCACACACGCTGGCAGGCAGGCAACTGCAATTAGATTACACTAGCAGACTGATGTTTCACAGTCAAAAAAGTTTTTTTACAAAATATTTACACTACTGTTACAACAAATATGAGTGGTGGCACTAACTTGGCAAGTGGGCCAGGCACACACGCTGGCAGGCAGGCAACTGCTATTAGATTACTCTAGCAGACTGATGTTTCACAGTCAAAAAAGTTTTTTTTTTTTAAATTTACACTACTGTTACAACAGATATGAGTGGTGGCACTTAGCAAGTGGGCCTGGCACACACGCTGGCAGGCAGGCAACTGCAATTAGATTACACTAGCAGACTGATGTTTCACAGTCAAAAAAGTTTTTTTTAAATATTTACACTACTGTTATAACAAACATGATTGGTGGCACTAGTTGGCAAGTGGGCCTGGCACACACGCTGGCAGGCAGGCAGCTGCAATTAGATTACACTAGCAGACTGATGTTTCACAGTCAAAAAAGTTTTTTTTTAAAATATTTACACTACTGTTATAACAAATATGATTGGTGGCACTAGTTGGCAAGTGGGCCTGGCACACACGCTGGCAGGCAGGCAACTGCAATTAGATTACACTAGCAGACTGATGTTTCACAGTCAAAAAAGTTTTTTTTTTTTAATATTTACACTACTGTTATAACAAATATGATTGGTGGCACTAGTTGGCAAGTGGGCCAGGCACACATGCTGGCAGGCAGGCAGGCAAATGCAATTGGATTACACTAGCAGACTGATGTTTCACAGTCAAAAAAGTTTTTTTTTAAAATATTTACACTACTGTTACAACAAATATGAGTGGTGGCACTAACTTGGCAAGTGTGCCTGGCACACACGCTGGCAGGCAGGCAACTGCAATTAGATTACACTAGCAGACTGATGTTTCACAGTCAAAAAAGTTTTTTTTATAAATATTTATACTACTGTTATAACAAATATGATTGGTGGCACTAGTTGGCAAGTGGGCCTGGCACACACGCTGGCAGGCAGGCAACTGCAATTAGATTACACTAGCAGACTGATGTTTCACAGTCAAAATTTTTTAAATATTTACACTACTGTTATAACAAATATGATTGGTGGCACTAGTTGGCAAGTGGGCCTGGCACACACGCTGGCAGGCAGGCAGCTGCAATTAGATTACACTAGCAGACTGATGTTTCACAGTCAAAAAAGTTTTTTTTTTAAATATTTACACTACTGTTATAACAAATATGATTGGTGGCACTAGTTGGCAAGTGGGCCTGGCACACACGCTGGCAGGCAGGCAACTGCAATTAGATTACACTAGCAGACTGATGTTTCACATTCAAAAAAGTTTTTTTGTAAATATTTACACTACTGTTACAACAAATATGAGTGGTGGCACTAACTTGGCAAGTGGGCCTGGCACACACGCTGGCAGGCAGGCAACTGCAATTAGATTACACTAGCAGACTGATGTTTCACAGTCAAAAAAGTTTTTTTTTAAATATTTACACTACTGTTATAACAAATATGATTGGTGGCACTAGTTGGCAAGTGGGCCTGGCACACACGCTGGCAGGCAGGCAACTGCAATTAGATGACACTAGCAGACTGATGTTTCACAGTCAAAAAAGTTTTTTTTGTAAATATTTACACTACTGTTACAACAAATATGAGTGGTGGTACTAACTTGGCAAGTGGGCCTGGCACACACGCTGGAAGGCAGGAAACTGCATTTAGATTACACTAGCAGACTGATGTTTCACAGTCAAAAAAGTTTTTTTTTAAATATTTACACTACTGTTACAACAAATATGAGTGGTGCCACTAACTTGGCAAGTGGGCCTGGCACACACGCTGGCAGGCAGGCAACTGCAATTAGATTACACTAGCAGACTGATGTTTCACATTCAAAAAAGTTTTTTTGTAAATATTTACACTACTGTTACAACAAATATGAGTGGTGGCACTAACTTGGCAAGTGGGCCTGGCACACACGCTGGCAGGCAGGCAACTGCAATTAGATTACACTAGCAGACTGATGTTTCACAGTCAAAAAAGTTTTTTTTTTAAATATTTACACTACTGTTATAACAAATATGATTGGTGGCACTAGTTGGCAAGTGGGCCTGGCACACACGCTGGCAGGCAGGCAGGCAACTGCAATTAGATGACACTAGCAGACTGATGTATCACAGTCAAAAAAGTTTTTTTTGTAAATATTTACACTACTGTTACAACAAATATGAGTGGTGGTACTAACTTGGCAAGTGGGCCTGGCACACACGCTGGAAGGCAGGAAACTGCATTTAGATTACACTAGCAGACTGATGTTTCACAGTCAAAAAAGTTTTTTTTTAAATATTTACACTACTGTTACAACAAATATGAGTGGTGCCACTAACTTGGCAAGTGGGCCAGGCACAAACGCTGGCAGGCAGGCAAATGCAATTGGATTACACTAGCAGACTGATGTTTCACAGTCAAAAAAGTTTTTTTTTTAAATATTTACACTACTGTTACAACAAATATGAGTGGTGGCACTAACTTGGCAAGTGGGCCTGGCACACACGCTGGCAGGCAGGCAACTGCAATTAGATTACACTAGCAGACTGATGTTTCACAGTCAAAAAAGTTTTTTTTTTAAATATTTACACTACTGTTACAACAAATATGAGTGGTGCCACTAACTTGGCAAGTGGGCCTGGCACACACGCTGGCAGGCAGGCAACTGCAATTAGATTACACTAGCAGACTGATGTTTCACAGTCAAAAAAGGTTTTTTAAAAAATATTTACACTACTGTTACAACAAATATGAGTGGTGGCACTAACTTGGCAAGTGGGCCAGGCACACACGCTGGCAGGCAGGCAACTGCTATTAGATTACTCTAGCAGACTGATGTTTCACAGTCAAAAAAGGGCCTGGCACACACGCTGGCAGGCAGGCAACTGCAATTAGATTACACTAGCAGACTGATGTTTCACAGTAAAAAAGGTTTTTTTTAAATATTTACACTACTGTTATAACAAATATGATTGGTGGCACTAGTTGGCAAGTGGGCCTGGCACACACGCTGGCAGGCAGGCAGCTGCAATTAGATTACACTAGCAGACTGATGTTTCACAGTCAAAAAAGTTTTTTAAAAAAATATTTACACTACTGTTATAACAAATATTATTGGTGGCACTAGTTGGCAAGTGGGCCTGGCACACACGCTGGCAGGCAGGCAACTGCAATTAGATTACACTAGCAGACTGATGTTTCACAGTCAAAAACGTTTTTTTTTAAATATTTACACTACTGTTATAACAAATATGATTGGTGGCACTAGTTGGCAAGTGGGCCTGGCACACATGCTGGCAGGTAGGCAACTCCAATTAGATTACACTAGCAGACTGATTTTACACAGTCAAAAAAGTTTTTTTTTTTAAATATTTACACTACTGTTACAACAAATATGAGTGGTGGCACTAACTTGGCAAGTGGGCCAGGCACACACGCTGGCAGGCAGGCAACTGCTATTAGATTACTCTAGCAGACTGATGTTTCACAGTAAAAAAAGTGTTTTTTTTTAAATTTACACTACTGTTACAACAGATATGAGTGGTGGCACTTAGCAAGTGGGCCTGGCACACACGCTGGCAGGCAGGCAACTGCAATTAGATTACACTAGCAGACTGATGTTTCACAGTCAAAAAAGTTTTTTTTTAAATATTTACACTACTGTTATAACAAACATGATTGGTGGCACTAGTTGGCAAGTGGGCCTGGCACACACGCTGGCAGGCAGGCAGCTGCAATTAGATTACACTAGCAGACTGATGTTTCACAGTCAAAAAAGTTTTTTTAAAAAATATTTACACTACTGTTATAACAAATATGATTGGTGGCACTAGTTGGCAAGTGGGCCTGGCACACACGCTGGCAGGCAGGCAACTGCAATTAGATTACACTAGCAGACTGATGTTTCACAGTCAAAAAATTTTTTTTAAAAAATATTTACACTACTGTTACAACAAATATGAGTGGTGGCACTAACTTGGCAAGTGGGCCAGGCACACACGCTGGCAGGCAGGCAACTGCTATTAGATTACTCTAGCAGACTGATGTTTCACAGTCAAAAAAGTTTTTTTTTTTTAAATTTACACTACTGTTACAACAGATATGAGTGGTGGCACTTAGCAAGTGGGCCTGGCACACACGCTGGCAGGCAGGCAACTGCAATTAGATTACACTAGCAGACTGATGTTTCACAGTCAAAAAAGTTTTTTTTAAATATTTACACTACTGTTATAACAAACATGATTGGTGGCACTAGTTGGCAAGTGGGCCTGGCACACACGCTGGCAGGCAGGCAGCTGCAATTAGATTACACTAGCAGACTGATGTTTCACAGTCAAAAAAGTTTTTTTTTAAAATATTTACACTACTGTTATAACAAATATGATTGGTGGCACTAGTTGGCAAGTGGGCCTGGCACACACGCTGGCAGGCAGGCAACTGCAATTAGATTACACTAGCAGACTGATGTTTCACAGTCAAAAAAGTTTTTTTTTTTTAATATTTACACTACTGTTATAACAAATATGATTGGTGGCACTAGTTGGCAAGTGGGCCAGGCACACATGCTGGCAGGCAGGCAAATGCAATTGGATTACACTAGCAGACTGATGTTTCACAGTCAAAAATGTTTTTTTTTAAAATATTTACACTACTGTTACAACAAATATGAGTGGTGGCACTAACTTGGCAAGTGTGCCTGGCACACACGCTGGCAGGCAGGCAACTGCAATTAGATTACACTAGCAGACTGATGTTTCACAGTCAAAAAAGTTTTTTTTATAAATATTTATACTACTGTTATAACAAATATGATTGGTGGCACTAGTTGGCAAGTGGGCCTGGCACACACGCTGGCAGGCAGGCAACTGCAATTAGATTACACTAGCAGACTGATGTTTCACAGTCAAAATTTTTTAAATATTTACACTACTGTTATAACAAATATGATTGGTGGCACTAGTTGGCAAGTGGGCCTGGCACACACGCTGGCAGGCAGGCAGCTGCAATTAGATTACACTAGCAGACTGATGTTTCACAGTCAAAAAATTTTTTTTTTTAAATATTTACACTACTGTTATAACAAATATGATTGGTGGCACTAGTTGGCAAGTGGGCCTGGCACACACGCTGGCAGGCAGGCAACTGCAATTAGATTACACTAGCAGACTGATGTTTCACATTCAAAAAAGTTTTTTTGTAAATATTTACACTACTGTTACAACAAATATGAGTGGTGGCACTAACTTGGCAAGTGGGCCTGGCACACACGCTGGCAGGCAGGCAACTGCAATTAGATTACACTAGCAGACTGATGTTTCACAGTCAAAAAAGTTTTTTTTTAAATATTTACACTACTGTTATAACAAATATGATTGGTGGCACTAGTTGGCAAGTGGGCCTGGCACACACGCTGGCAGGCAGGCAACTGCAATTAGATTACACTAGCAGACTGATGTTTCACAGTCAAAAAAGTTTTTTTTGTAAATATTTACACTACTGTTACAACAAATATGAGTGGTGGTACTAACTTGGCAAGTGGGCCTGGCACACACGCTGGAAGGCAGGAAACTGCATTTAGATTACACTAGCAGACTGATGTTTCACAGTCAAAAAAGTTTTTTTTTTAAATATTTACACTACTGTTACAACAAATATGAGTGGTGCCACTAACTTGGCAAGTGGGCCTGGCACACACGCTGGCAGGCAGGCAACTGCAATTAGATTACACTAGCAGACTGATGTTTCACATTCAAAAAAGTTTTTTTGTAAATATTTACACTACTGTTACAACAAATATGAGTGGTGGCACTAACTTGGCAAGTGGGCCTGGCACACACGCTGGCAGGCAGGCAACTGCAATTAGATTACACTAGCAGACTGATGTTTCACAGTCAAAAAAGTTTTTTTTTTAAATATTTACACTACTGTTATAACAAATATGATTGGTGGCACTAGTTGGCAAGTGGGCCTGGCACACACGCTGGCAGGCAGGCAGGCAACTGCAATTAGATGACACTAGCAGACTGATGTTTCACAGTCAAAAAAGTTTTTTTTTAAAATATTTACACTACTGTTACAACAAATATGAGTGGTGGTACTAACTTGGCAAGTGGGCCTGGCACACACGCTGGAAGGCAGGAAACTGCATTTAGATTACACTAGCAGACTGATGTTTCACAGTCAAAAAAGTTTTTTTTTAAATATTTACACTACTGTTACAACAAATATGAGTGGTGCCACTAACTTGGCAAGTGGGCCAGGCACACACGCTGGCAGGCAGGCAAATGCAATTGGATTACACTAGCAGACTGATGTTTCACAGTCAAAAAAGTTTTTTTTTAAAATATTTACACTACTGTTACAACAAATATGAGTGGTGGCACTAACTTGGCAAGTGGGCCTGGCACACACGCTGGCAGGCAGGCAACTGCAATTAGATTACACTAGCAGACTGATGTTTCACAGTCAAAAAAGTTTTTTTTTTAAATATTTACACTACTGTTACAACAAATATGAGTGGTGCCACTAACTTGGCAAGTTGGCCTGGCACACACGCTGGCAGGCAGGCAACTGCAATTAGATTACACTAGCAGACTGATGTTTCACAGTCAAAAAAGGTTTTTTAAAAAATATTTACACTACTGTTACAACAAATATGAGTGGTGGCACTAACTTGGCAAGTGGGCCAGGCACACACGCTGGCAGGCAGGCAACTGCTATTAGATTACTCTAGCAGACTGATGTTTCACAGTCAAAAAAGTTTTTTTTTTTAAATTTACACTACTGTTGCAACAGATATGAGTGGTGGCACTTAGCAAGTGGGCCTGGCACACACGCTGGCAGGCAGGCAACTGCAATTAGATTACACTAGCAGACTGATGTTTCACAGTCAAAAAAGTTTTTTTTAAATATTTACACTACTGTTATAACAAACATGATTGGTGGCACTAGTTGGCAAGTGGGCCTGGCACACACGCTGGCAGGCAGGCAGCTGCAATTAGATTACACTAGCAGACTGATGTTTCACAGTCAAAAAAGTTTTTTTTTTAAATATTTACACTACTGTTATAACAAATATGATTGGTGGCACTAGTTGGCAAGTGGGCCTGGCACACACGCTGGCAGGCAGGCAACTGCAATTAGATTACACTAGCAGACTGATGTTTCACAGTCAAAAAAGTTTTTTTTTTTAATATTTACACTACTGTTATAACAAATATGATTGGTGGCACTAGTTGGCAAGTGGGCCAGGCACACATGCTGGCAGGCAGGCAAATGCAATTGGATTACACTAGCAGACTGATGTTTCACAGTCAAAAAAGTTTTTTTTTTAAATATTTACACTACTGTTACAACAAATATGAGTGGTGGCACTAACTTGGCAAGTGTGCCTGGCACACACGCTGGCAGGCAGGCAACTGCAATTAGATTACACTAGCAGACTGATGTTTCACAGTCAAAAAAGTTTTTTTTATAAATATTTATACTACTGTTATAACAAATATGATTGATGGCACTAATTGGCAAGTGGGCCTGGCACACACGCTGGCAGGCAGGCAACTGCAATTAGATTACACTAGCAGACTGATGTTTCACAGTCAAAAAAGTTTTTTTTTTTAAATATTTACACTACTGTTATAACAAATATGATTGGTGGCACTAGTTGGCAAGTGGGCCTGGCACACACGCTGGCAGGCAGGCAGCTGCAATTAGATTACACTAGCAGACTGATGTTTCACAGTCAAAAAAGTTTTTTTTTAAATATTTACACTACTGTTATAACAAATATGATTGGTGGCACTAGTTGGCAAGTGGGCCTGGCACACACGCTGGCAGGCAGGCAACTGCAATTAGATTACACTAGCAGACTGATGTTTCACATTCAAAAAAGTTTTTTTTGTAAATATTTACACTACTGTTACAACAAATATGAGTGGTGGCACTAACTTGGCAAGTGGGCCTGGCACACACGCTGGCAGGCAGGCAGGCAACTGCAATTAGATTACACTAGCAGACTGATGTTTCACAGTCAAAAAAGTTTTTTTTTAAATATTTACACTACTGTTATAACAAATATGATTGGTGGCACTAGTTGGCAAGTGGGCCTGGCACACACGCTGGAAGGCAGGAAACTGCATTTAGATTACACTAGCAGACTGATGTTTCACAGTCAAAAAAGTTTTTTTTTAAATATTTACACTACTGTTACAACAAATATGAGTGGTGCCACTAACTTGGCAAGTGGGCCAGGCACACACGCTGGCAGGCAGGCAAATGCAATTGGATTACACTAGCAGACTGATGTTTCACAGTCAAAAAAGTTTTTTTTTAAAATATTTACACTACTGTTACAACAAATATGAGTGGTGGCACTAACTTGGCAAGTGGGCCTGGCACACACGCTGGCAGGCAGGCAACTGCAATTAGATTACACTAGCAGACTGATGTTTCACAGTCAAAAAAGTTTTTTTTTTAAATATTTACACTACTGTTACAACAAATATGAGTGGTGCCACTAACTTGGCAAGTTGGCCTGGCACACACGCTGGCAGGCAGGCAACTGCAATTAGATTACACTAGCAGACTGATGTTTCACAGTCAAAAAAGGTTTTTTAAAAAATATTTACACTACTGTTACAACAAATATGAGTGGTGGCACTAACTTGGCAAGTGGGCCAGGCACACACGCTGGCAGGCAGGCAACTGCTATTAGATTACTCTAGCAGACTGATGTTTCACAGTCAAAAAAGTTTTTTTTTTTAAATTTACACTACTGTTGCAACAGATATGAGTGGTGGCACTTAGCAAGTGGGCCTGGCACACACGCTGGCAGGCAGGCAACTGCAATTAGATTACACTAGCAGACTGATGTTTCACAGTCAAAAAAGTTTTTTTTAAATATTTACACTACTGTTATAACAAACATGATTGGTGGCACTAGTTGGCAAGTGGGCCTGGCACACACGCTGGCAGGCAGGCAGCTGCAATTAGATTACACTAGCAGACTGATGTTTCACAGTCCAAAAAGTTTTTTTTTTTAAATATTTACACTACTGTTATAACAAATATGATTGGTGGCACTAGTTGGCAAGTGGGCCTGGCACACACGCTGGCAGGCAGGCAACTGCAATTAGATTACACTAGCAGACTGATGTTTCACAGTCAAAAAAGTTTTTTTTTTTAATATTTACACTACTGTTATAACAAATATGATTGGTGGCACTAGTTGGCAAGTGGGCCAGGCACACATGCTGGCAGGCAGGCAAATGCAATTGGATTACACTAGCAGACTGATGTTTCACAGTCAAAAAAGTTTTTTTTTTAAATATTTACACTACTGTTACAACAAATATGAGTGGTGGCACTAACTTGGCAAGTGTGCCTGGCACACACGCTGGCAGGCAGGCAACTGCAATTAGATTACACTAGCAGACTGATGTTTCACAGTCAAAAAAGTTTTTTTTATAAATATTTATACTACTGTTATAACAAATATGATTGATGGCACTAATTGGCAAGTGGGCCTGGCACACACGCTGGCAGGCAGGCAACTGCAATTAGATTACACTAGCAGACTGATGTTTCACAGTCAAAAAAGTTTTTTTTTTTAAATATTTACACTACTGTTATAACAAATATGATTGGTGGCACTAGTTGGCAAGTGGGCCTGGCACACACGCTGGCAGGCAGGCAGCTGCAATTAGATTACACTAGCAGACTGATGTTTCACAGTCAAAAAAGTTTTTTTTTAAATATTTACACTACTGTTATAACAAATATGATTGGTGGCACTAGTTGGCAAGTGGGCCTGGCACACACGCTGGCAGGCAGGCAACTGCAATTAGATTACACTAGCAGACTGATGTTTCACATTCAAAAAAGTTTTTTTGTAAATATTTACACTACTGTTACAACAAATATGAGTGGTGGCACTAACTTGGCAAGTGGGCCTGGCACACACGCTGGCAGGCAGGCAACTGCAATTAGATTACACTAGCAGACTGATGTTTCACAGTCAAAAAAGTTTTTTTTTAAATATTTACACTACTGTTATAACAAATATGATTGGTGGCACTAGTTGGCAAGTGGGCCTCGCACACACGCTGGCAGGCAGGCAACTGCAATTAGATTACACTAGCAGACTGATGTTTCACAGTCAAAAAAGTTTTTTTTGTAAATATTTACACTACTGTTACAACAAATATGAGTGGTGGTACTAACTTGGCAAGTGGGCCTGGCACACACGCTGGAAGGCAGGAAACTGCATTTAGATTACACTAGCAGACTGATGTTTCACAGTCAAAAAAGTTTTTTTTTTAAATATTTACACTACTGTTACAACAAATATGAGTGGTGCCACTAACTTGGCAAGTGGGCCTGGCACACACGCTGGCAGGCAGGCAACTGCAATTAGATTACACTAGCAGACTGATGTTTCACATTCAAAAAAGTTTTTTTGTAAATATTTACACTACTGTTACAACAAATATGAGTGGTGGCACTAACTTGGCAAGTGGGCCTGGCACACACGCTGGCAGGCAGGCAACTGCAATTAGATTACACTAGCAGACTGATGTTTCACAGTCAAAAAAGTTTTTTTTTTAAATATTTACACTACTGTTATAACAAATATGATTGGTGGCACTAGTTGGCAAGTGGGCCTGGCACACACGCTGGCAGGCAGGCAACTGCAATTAGATGACACTAGCAGACTGATGTTTCACAGTCAAAAAAGTTTTTTTTGTAAATATTTACACTACTGTTACAACAAATATGAGTGGTGGTACTAACTTGGCAAGTGGGCCTGGCACACACGCTGGAAGGCAGGAAACTGCATTTAGATTACACTAGCAGACTGATGTTTCACAGTCAAAAAAGTTTTTTTTTAAATATTTACACTACTGTTACAACAAATATGAGTGGTGCCACTAACTTGGCAAGTGGGCCAGGCACACACGCTGGCAGGCAGGCAAATGCAATTGGATTACACTAGCAGACTGATGTTTCACAGTCAAAAAAGTTTTTTTTTTAAATATTTACACTACTGTTACAACAAATATGAGTGGTGCCACTAACTTGGCAAGTGGGCCTGGCACACACGCTGGCAGGCAGGCAACTGCAATTAGATTACACTAGCAGACTGATGTTTCACAGTCAAAAAAGTTTTTTTTTATAAATATTTATACTACTGTTATAACAAATATGATTGGTGGCACTAGTTGGCAAGTGGGCCTGGCACACACGCTGGCAGGCAGGCAACTGCTATTAGATTACACTAGCAGACTGATGTTTCACAGTCAAAAAAGTTTTTTTTTTTTTAAAAATGTACACTACTGTTACAACAGATATGAATGGTGGCACTTAGCAAGTGGGCCTGGCACACACGCTGGCAGGCAGGCAACTGCAATTAGATTACACTAGCACACTGATGTTTCACAGTCAAAAAAGTTTTTTTTTAAAATGTTTACACTACTGTTATAACAAATATGATTGGTGGCACTAGTTGGCAAGTGGGCCCGGCACACACACTGGCAGGCAGACAACTGCAATTAGATTACACTAGCAGACTGATGTTTCACAGTCAAAAAAGCTTTTTTTAAAAATATTTACACTACTGTTACAACAAATATGAGTGGTGGCACTAGTTGGCAAGTGGGCCTGGCACACACGCTGGAAGGCAGGAAACTGCATTTAGATTACACTAGCAGACTGATGTTTCACAGTCAAAAAGTTTTTTTTGTAAATATTTACACTACTGTTACAACAAATATGAGTGGTGGTACTAACTTGGCAAGTGGGCCTGGCACACACGCTGGAAGGCAGGAAACTGCATTTAGATTACACTAGCAGACTGATGTTTCACAGTCAAAAAAGTTTTTTTTAAAATATTTACACTACTGTTACAACAAATATGAGTGGTGCCACTAACTTGGCAAGTGGGCCAGGCACACACGCTGGCAGGCAGGCAAATGCAATTGGATTACACTAGCAGACTGATGTTTCACAGTCAAAAAAGTTTTTTTTTTAAATATTTACACTACTGTTACAACAAATATGAGTGGTGCCACTAACTTGGCAAGTGGGCCTGGCACACACGCTGGCAGGCAGGCAACTGCAATTAGATTACACTAGCAGACTGATGTTTCACAGTCAAAAAAGTTTTTTTTTTTAAATATTTACACTACTGTTACAACAAATATGAGTGGTGCCACTAACTTGGCAAGTGGGCCTGGCACACACGCTGGCAGGCAGGCAACTGCAATTAGATTACACTAGCAGACTGATGTTTCACAGTCAAAAAAGGTTTTTTAAAAAATATTTACACTACTGTTACAACAAATATGAGTGGTGGCACTAACTTGGCAAGTGGGCCAGGCACACACGCTGGCAGGCAGGCAACTGCTATTAGATTACTCTAGCAGACTGATGTTTCACAGTCAAAAAAGTTTTTTTTTTTTAAATTTACACTACTGTTACAACAGATATGAGTGGTGGCACTTAGCAAGTGGGCCTGGCACACACGCTGGCAGGCAGGCAACTGCAATTAGATTACACTAGCAGACTGATGTTTCACAGTCAAAAAAGTTTTTTTTAAATATTTACACTACTGTTATAACAAACATGATTGGTGGCACTAGTTGGCAAGTGAGCCTGGCACACACGCTGGCAGGCAGGCAGCTGCAATTAGATTACACTAGCAGACTGATGTTTCACAGTCCAAAAAGTTTTTTTTTTAAAATATTTACACTACTGTTATAACAAATATGATTGGTGGCACTAGTTGGCAAGTGGGCCTGGCACACACGCTGGCAGGCAGGCAACTGCAATTAGATTACACTAGCAGACTGATGTTTCACAGTCAAAAAAGTTTTTTTTTTTAATATTTACACTACTGTTATAACAAATATGATTGGTGGCACTAGTTGGCAAGTGGGCCAGGCACACATGCTGGCAGGCAGGCAAATGCAATTGGATTACACTAGCAGACTGATGTTTCACAGTCAAAAAAGTTTTTTTTTTAAATATTTACACTACTGTTACAACAAATATGAGTGGTGGCACTAACTTGGCAAGTGTGCCTGGCACACACGCTGGCAGGCAGGCAACTGCAATTAGATTACACTAGCAGACTGATGTTTCACAGTCAAAAAAGTTTTTTTTATAAATATTTATACTACTGTTATAACAAATATGATTGGTGGCACTAGTTGGCAAGTGGGCCTGGCACACACGCTGGCAGGCAGGCAACTGCAATTAGATTACACTAGCAGACTGATGTTTCACAGTCAAAAAAGTTTTTTTTTTAAATATTTACACTACTGTTATAACAAATATGATTGGTGGCACTAGTTGGCAAGTGGGCCTGGCACACACGCTGGCAGGCAGGCAGCTGCAATTAGATTACACTAGCAGACTGATGTTTCACAGTCAAAAAAGTTTTTTTTTTAAATATTTACACTACTGTTATAACAAATATGATTGGTGGCACTAGTTGGCAAGTGGGCCTGGCACACACGCTGGCAGGCAGGCAACTGCAATTAGATTACACTAGCAGACTGATGTTTCACATTCAAAAAAGTTTTTTTGTAAATATTTACACTACTGTTACAACAAATATGAGTGGTGGCACTAACTTGGCAAGTGGGCCTGGCACACACGCTGGCAGGCAGGCAACTGCAATTAGATTACACTAGCAGACTGATGTTTCACAGTCAAAAAAGTTTTTTTTGTAAATATTTACACTACTGTTACAACAAATATGATTGGTGGCACTAGTTGGCAAGTGGGCCTGGCACACACGCTGGCAGGCAGGCAACTGCAATTAGATTACACTAGCAGACTGATGTTTCACAGTCAAAAAAGTTTTTTTTGTAAATATTTACACTACTGTTACAACAAATATGAGTGGTGGTACTAACTTGGCAAGTGGGCCTGGCACACACGCTGGAAGGCAGGAAACTGCATTTAGATTACACTAGCAGACTGATGTTTCACAGTCAAAAAAGTTTTTTTTTTAAATATTTACACTACTGTTACAACAAATATGAGTGGTGGCACTAACTTGGCAAGTGGGCCTGGCACACACGCTGGCAGGCAGGCAACTGCAATTAGATTACACTAGCAGACTGATGTTTCACATTCAAAAAAGTTTTTTTGTAAATATTTACACTACTGTTACAACAAATATGAGTGGTGGCACTAACTTGGCAAGTGGGCCTGGCACACACGCTGGCAGGCAGGCAACTGCAATTAGATTACACTAGCAGACTGATGTTTCACAGTCAAAAAAGTTTTTTTTTTAAATATTTACACTACTGTTATAACAAATATGATTGGTGGCACTAGTTGGCAAGTGGGCCTGGCACACACGCTGGCAGGCAGGCAACTGCAATTAGATGACACTAGCAGACTGATGTTTCACAGTCAAAAAAGTTTTTTTTGTAAATATTTACACTACTGTTACAACAAATATGAGTGGTGGTACTAACTTGGCAAGTGGGCCTGGCACACACGCTGGAAGGCAGGAAACTGCATTTAGATTACACTAGCAGACTGATGTTTCACAGTCAAAAAAGTTTTTTTTAAAATATTTACACTACTGTTACAACAAATATGAGTGGTGCCACTAACTTGGCAAGTGGGCCAGGCACACACGCTGGCAGGCAGGCAAATGCAATTGGATTACACTAGCAGACTGATGTTTCACAGTCAAAAAAGTTTTTTTTTTAAATATTTACACTACTGTTACAACAAATATGAGTGGTGCCACTAACTTGGCAAGTGGGCCTGGCACACACGCTGGCAGGCAGGCAACTGCAATTAGATTACACTAGCAGACTGATGTTTCACAGTCAAAAAAGTTTTTTTTTATAAATATTTATACTACTGTTATAACAAATATGATTGGTGGCACTAGTTGGCAAGTGGGCCTGGCACACACGCTGGCAGGCAGGCAACTGCTATTAGATTACACTAGCAGACTGATGTTTCACAGTCAAAAAAGTTTTTTTTTTTTTAAAAATGTACACTACTGTTACAACAGATATGAATGGTGGCACTTAGCAAGTGGGCCTGGCACACACGCTGGCAGGCAGGCAACTGCAATTAGATTACACTAGCACACTGATGTTTCACAGTCAAAAAAGTTTTTTTTTAAAATGTTTACACTACTGTTATAACAAATATGATTGGTGGCACTAGTTGGCAAGTGGGCCCGGCACACACACTGGCAGGCAGACAACTGCAATTAGATTACACTAGCAGACTGATGTTTCACAGTCAAAAAAGCTTTTTTTTAAAATATTTACACTACTGTTACAACAAATATGAGTGGTGGCACTAGTTGGCAAGTGGGCCTGGCACACACGCTGGAAGGCAGGAAACTGCATTTAGATTACACTAGCAGACTGATGTTTCACAGTCAAAAAAGTTTTTTTTGTAAATATTTACACTACTGTTACAACAAATATGAGTGGTGGTACTAACTTGGCAAGTGGGCCTGGCACACACTCTGGAAGGCAGGAAACTGCATTTAGATTACACTAGCAGACTGATGTTTCACAGTCAAAAAAGTTTTTTTTTAAATATTTACACTACTGTTACAACAAATATGAGTGGTGCCACTAACTTGGCAAGTGGGCCTGGCACACACGCTGGCAGGCAGGCAACTGCTATTAGATTACACTAGCAGACTGATGTTTCACAGTTAAAAAAGTTTTTTTTTTTTTAAAAATGTACACTACTGTTACAACAGATATGAATGGTGGCACTTAGCAAGTGGGCCTGGCACACACGCTGGCAGGCAGGCAACTGCAATTAGATTACACTAGCACACTGATGTTTCACAGTCAAAAAAGTTTTTTTTTAAAATGTTTACACTACTGTTATAACAAATATGATTGGTGGCACTAGTTGGCAAGTGGGCCCGGCACACACACTGGCAGGCAGACAACTGCAATTAGATTACACTAGCAGACTGATGTTTCACAGTCAAAAAAGCTTTTTTTAAAAATATTTACACTACTGTTACAACAAATATGAGTGGTGGCACTAGCTTGGCAAGTGGGCCAGGCACACACGCTGGCAGGCAGGCAAATGCAATTGGATTACACTAGCAGACTGATGTTTCACAGTCAAAAAAGTTTTTTTTTTTAAATATTTACACTACTGTTACAACAAATATGAGTGGTGGCACTAACTTGGCAAGTGGGCCTGGCACACACGCTGGCAGGCAGGCAACTGCAATTAGATTACACTAGCAGACTGATGTTTCACAGTCAAAAAAGTTTTTTTTTAAATATTTACACTACTGTTATAACAAATATGATTGGTGGCACTAGTTGGAAAGTGGGCCTGGCACACACGCTGGCAGGCAGGCAACTGCAATTAGATTACACAAGCAGACTGATGTAAAAGTTTTTTTAAAAAAAATTTACACTAATGTTACAACAGATATGAGTGGTGGCACTGAGGAAGTAGGCACAGTATATGCTGTGAGTCTGACACACAAGCTGGCAGTGGCAGGCTGGCCTGGCAACTAAAATTAAATAACACTACCAGACTGATGTAAAAGTTTTTTTTTTTTAAATTTACACTAATGTTACAACAGATATGAGTGGTGGCACTGAGGAAGTAGGCACAGTATATGCTGTGAGCTTGACACACAGGCTGGCAGTGGCAGGCTGGCCTGGCAACTAAAATTAAATAACACTAGCAGACTGATGTAAAAGTTGTTTTTAAAAAAAATTTACACTGCTGTTACAACAAATATGATTGGTGGCACTAGTTGGCAAGTGGGCCTGGCACACACGCTGGCAGGCAGGCAACTGCTATTAGATTACACTAGCAGACTGATGTTTCACAGTCAAAAAAGTTTTTTTTTTAAAAATGTACACTACTGTTACAACAGATATGAATGATGGCACTTAACAAGTGGGCCTGGCACACACGCTGGCAAGCAGGCAACTGCAATTAGATTACACTAGCACACTGATGTTTCACAGTCAAAAAAGTTTTTTTAAAAATGTTTACACTACTGTTATAACAAATATGATTGGTGGCACTAGTTGGCAAGTGGGCCTGGCACACACACTGGCAGGCAGGCAACTGCAATTAGATTACACTAGCAGACTGATGTTTCACAGTCAAAAAAGTTTTTTAAAAAATATTTACACTACTGTTATAACAAATATGATTGGTGGCACTAGTTTGCAAGTGGGCCTGGCACACACGCTGGCAGGCAGGCAACTGCAATTAGATTACACTAGCAGACTGATTTTTCACAGTCAAAAAAGTTTTTTTTTTTAAATATTTACACTACTGTTACAACAAATATGAGTGGTGGCACTAGCTTGGCAAGTGGGCCAGGCACACACGCTGGCAGGCAGGCAAATGCAATTGGATTACACTAGCAGACTGATGTTTCACAGTCAAAAAAGTTTTTTTTTTAAATATTTACACTACTGTTACAACAAATATGAGTGGTGGCACTAACTTGGCAAGTGGGCCTGGCACACACGCTGGCAGGCAGGCAACTGCAATTAGATTACACTAGCAGACTGATGTTTCACAGTCAAAAAAGTTTTTTTTAAAATATTTACACTACTGTTATAACAAATATGATTGGTGGCACTAGTTGGAAAGTGGGCCTGGCACACACGCTGGCAGGCAGGCAACTGCAATTAGATTACACAAGCAGACTGATGTAAAGGTTTTTTAAAAAAAAATTTACACTAATGTTACAACAGATATGAGTGGTGGCACTGAGGAAGTAGGCACAGTATATGCTGTGAGTCTGACACTCAAGCTGGCAGTGGCAGGCTGGCCTGGCAACTAAAATTAAATAACACTAGCAGACTCATGTAAAAGTTGTTTTTAAAAAAAATTTACACTACTGTTATAACAAATATGATTGGTGGCACTAGTTGGCAAGTGGGCCTGGCACACACGCTGGCAGGCAGGCAACTGCTATTAGATTACACTAGCAGACTGATGTTTCACAGTCAAAAATTTTTTTTTTTTTAAAATGTACACTACTGTTACAACAGATATGAATGGTGGCACTTAGCAAGTGGGCCTGGCACACACGCTGGCAGGCAGGCAACTGCAATTAGATTACACTAGCACACTGATGTTTCACAGTCAAAAAAGTTTTTTTAAAAAATGTTTACACTACTGTTATAACAAATATGATTGGTGGCACTAGTTGGCAAGTGGGCCTGGCACACACACTGGCAGACAGGCAACTGCAATTAGATTACACTAGCAGACTGATGTTTCACAGTCAAAAAAGTTTTTTTAAAAAATATTTACACTACTGTTATAACAAATATGATTGGTGGCACTAGTTGGCAAGTGGGCCTGGCACACACGCTGGCAGGCAGGCAACTGCAATTAGATTACACTAGCAGACTGATTTTTCACAGTCAAAATAGTTTTTTTTTTTTAAATATTTACACTACTGTTACAACAAATATGAGTGGTGGCACTAGCTTGGCAAGTGGGCTAGGCACACACGCTGGCAGGCAGGCAAATGCAATTGGATTACACTAGCAGACTGATGTTTCACAGTCAAAAAAGTTTTTTTTTTAAATATTTACACTACTGTTACAACAAATATGAGTGGTGGCACTAACTTGGCAAGTGGGCCTGGCACACACGCTGGCAGGCAGGCAACTGCAATTAGATTACACTAGCAGACTGATGTTTCACAGTCAAAAAAGTTTTTTTTAAAATATTTACACTACTGTTATAACAAATATGATTGGTGGCACTAGTTGGAAAGTGGGCCTGGCACACACGCTGGCAGGCAGGCAACTGCAATTAGATTACACAAGCAGACTTATGTAAAGGTTTTTTTAAAAAAAATTTACACTAATGTTACAACAGATATGAGTGGTGGCACTGAGGAAGTAGGCACAGTATATGCTGTGAGTCTGACACACAAGCTGGCAGTGGCAGGCTGGCCTGGCAACTAAAATTAAATAACACTAGCAGACTGATGTAAAAGTTTTTTTAAAAAAAATTTACACTAATGTTACAACAGATATGAGTGGTGGCACTGAGGAAGTAGGCACAGTATATGCTGTGAGCCTGACACACAGGCTGGCAGTGGCAGGCTGGCCTGGCAACTAAAATTAAATAACACTAGCTGACTGATGTAAAAGTTTTTTTTAAAAAAATTTACACTAATGTTACAAAAGATATGAGTGGTGGCACTGAGGAAGTAGGCACAGTATATCCTGTGAGCCTGACACACAGGCTGGCAGTGGCAGGCTGGCCTGGCAACTAAAATTAAATAACACTAGCAGACTGATGTAAAAGATTTTTTTAAAAAAAAATTTACACTAATGTTACAACAGATATGAGTGGTGGCACTGAGGAAGTAGGCACAGTATATGCTGTGAGCCTGACACACAGACTGGCAGTGGCAGGCTGGCCTGGCAACTAAAATGAAATAACACTAGCAGACTGATGTAAAAGTTTTTTTTTTTTTTAAATTACACTAATGTTACAACAGATATGAGTGGTGGTACTGAGGAAGTAGGCACAGTATATGCTGTGAGCCTGACACACAGGCTGGAAGTGGCAGGCTGGCCTGGCAATTAAAATTAAATAACACTAGCAGACTGATGTAAAAGTTTTTTTTTTTTAAAAAAAATTACACTAATGTTACAACAGATATGAGTGGTGGCACTGAGGAAGTAGGCACAGTATATGCTGTGAGCCTGACACACAGGCTGGCAGTGGCAGGCTGGCCTGCAGGCAACTGAAATTAGATTACACTAGCAGACTGATGTAAAAGTTTTTTTTAAAAAAAAAATTACACTAATGTTACACTAGATATGAGTGGTGGCACTGAGGCTGGCAGTGGCAGGCTGGCCTGGCAACTGAAATTAGATTACACTAGCAGACTGATGTAAAAGTTTTTTTAAAAAAAAATTACACTACTGTTACACCAGATAAGAGTGGTGGCACTGAGCAAATAGGCACAGTATATGCTGTGAGCCTGACACACAGGCCTGCTTGCAACTGAAATTAGATTACACTATCAGACTGATGTAAAAGTTTTTTTTTTTTTTTAATTTACACTAATGTTACACCAGATATGAGTGGTGGCAAAGAGCAAGTAGGGACAGTATATGCTGTGAGCCTGACACACGCTGACAGGCAGGCAAAAGCAATTAGATTACAAAAAAAAAAAAAACGACTGAAGTTCTAGCCCTAAAAATGGCTTTTTGGGGTGCTGTCCTTACAGCAGAGATCAGATGAGTCCTTCAGTACTGTAGTGGACCCTGAATACACTAGCCTAGCTATCAATTTCCCTATAAAATCAGCATCAGCAGCACCATCACTCCTCTCACTAAGAATGCAGGATCAGAATGAATCTAAAATGGCTGCTGCCCAGGAGCTGGGAGGGTCTGGGAGGGAGTGTCTGCTGCTGATTGGCTGAAATGTGTCTGCAGACTGTGAGATACAGGGTCAAAGTTTACTCAATGATGACGAATAGGGGGCGGATCGCAACATCGCATATATTCGCCCGCCGCGGCAAACGCAAACAAGCTAAGATCGCCGGGAACTGTTCTCCGGTGAACTGTTCGCGACATCACTACCTAACACTACACTATCATTAAATTAATTAAATAAATTACCTACAATTACCTAAAATAACATACAATAAAATAAACTATTCTATAATACAAAAAAAACAAACACTAAATTACAAAAAATAAAAAAGAATTACAAGCAGTTTAAACTAATTACACCTAATCTAAGCCCCCTAATAAAATAAAAAAGCCCCCCAAAATAAAAAATTCCCTACCCTATTCTAAAATACAAAAGTAATCAGCTCTTTTACCAGCCCTTAAAAGGGCTTTTTGCGGGGCATTGCCCCAAAGTGATCAGCTCTTTTACCTGAAAATAAAAATACAATACCCCCCAACATTACAACCCACCACCCACATACCCCTACTCTAACCCACCCAAACCCCCCTTAAATAAACCTATCGCTAACCCCCTGAAGATCATCCTACCTTGAGTCGTCTTCACTCAGCCGAGCCGAATTCTTCATCCAAGGGGTGCAGAGGAGGTCCTTCATTCGGTAGAAGTCTTCATCCAAGCGGGCAAGAAGAGGTGCTCAATCCAGTAGAAGTGTTCATCCAGGCGGCGTCTTCAATCTTCATCCATCCGGAGCGGAGCCATCTTCAAAAGAGCCGACGCAGAGCCATCCTCTTCAACCGATGGACTAACGACGAATGAAGGTTCCTTTAAGGGACGTCATCCAAGATGGCGTCCCTTCAATTCCGATTGGCTGATAGAATTCTATCAGCCAATCGGAATTAAGGTTGAAGACGCCGCCTGGATTAACACTTCTACCGGATGGAGGACCTCTTCTTGCCCCGCTTGGATGAAGACTTCTACCGGATGAAGGACCTCCTCTGCGCACCTTGGATGAAGAATTCGGCTCAGCTGAGTGAAGACGACTCAAGGTAGGATGATATTCAGGGGGTTAGCGATAGGTTTATTTAAGGGGGGTTTGGGTGGGTTAGAGTAGGGGTATGTGGGTGGTGGGTTGTAATGTTGGGGGGGTATTGTATTTTTATTTTCAGGTAAAAGAGCTGATTACTTTGGGGCAATGCCCCACAAAAAGCCCTTTTAAGAGCTGGTTACTTGGTAATTTAGAATAGGGTAGGGAATTTTTTATTTTGGGGGCTTTTTTATTTTATTAGGGGGATTAGATTAGGTGTAATTAGTTTAAACTTCTTGTAATTCTTTTTTATTTTTTGTAATTTAGTGTTTGTTTTTTTTGTATTATAGAATAGTTTATTTTATTGTATTTTATTTTAGGTAATTGTAGGTAATTTATTTAATTAATTTAATGATAGTGTAGTGTTAGGTTTAATTGTAACTTAGGTTAGGATTTATTTTACAGGTAATTTTGTACTTATTTTAACTAGGTAGCTATTAAATAGTTCTTAACTATTTAATAGCTATTGTACCTAGTTAAAATAAATACAAAGTTGCCTGTAAAATAAATATAAATCCTAAAATATCTACAATGTAATTATTAGTTATATTGTAGCTATATTAGGGTTTATTTTATAGGTAAGTATTTAGTTTTAAATAGGATTAATTTAGTTCATTTTAGGAATATTATTTTGTTTAATTTAAATTATATTTATGTTAGGGGGATGTTAGGGTTAGGGTTAGACTTAAGTTTAGGGGTTAATAACTTTATTATAGTAGCGGCGACGGTGCGGGTGGGATATTAGGGGTTAATAATTGTAGGTAGGTGGCAGCGATGTTAGGGTGGGCAGATTAGGGGTTAATACAATTTATTATAGTGTTTGTGAGGCGGGAGTGTGGCGGTTTAGGGGTTAATACATTTATTATAGTGGCGGCGAGGTCCGGTCGGCAGATTAGGGGTTAATAAGTGTAGTTAGGTAGCGGCGACGTTGGGGGGGCATATTAGGGGTTAATAAATATAATGTAGGTGTCGGCGGTGTTAGGGGCAGCAGATTAGGGGTTCATAGGTATAATGTAGCATGTGGCGGTGTCCGGAGTGGCAGATTAGGGGTTAATAATATAATGCAGGTGTTAGCGATAGCGGGGGTGGCAGATTAGGGGTTAATAAGTGTAAGATTAGGGGTGTTTAGACTCGGGGTTCATGTTAGGGTGTTAGGTGTAGACTTAGAGAGTGTTTCCCCATAGGAAACAATGGGGCTGCGTTAGGAGCTGAACGCTGCTTTTTTGCAGGTGTTAGGTTTTTTTCCAGCCCAAAATGCCCCATTGTTTCCTATGGGGATATCATGCACAAGAACGTTTTTCCAGCTTACCGCTACCGTAAGCAACGCTGGTATTGAGGGTTGAAGTGGAGCTAAATTAGGCTCAACGCACCCTTTTTTGAGCCTAACGCAGCCCCTCAGACAACTCTAAATACCAGTGTTGTTGGAATGGTGCGTTGGGAAAAAAAGCAGCATTAGCTACGTGGCTTTTTACCGACAAAACTCTAAATCTAGCGGATTGTTTTTGCAAGTGAAGTAACTAAGGAAACTATACAATGGTGGAAGTGATTTTAAGTCTGGTAAATATAAAAGTGAGTAGTTTTTTTTCTGACAAGTGATTGAGAGGTTGATTAAGGTAAGTTATGTGCATAATTTAAGATTCATGCAAGGAGTTAAAACAGGAGAATAGAAAAGATTATACGGGATATGCTATTAAATGTATCTAAAGTATTTGGGTCTGTTTCTGTTGCAAGTAGATTAATTCAGTAGAAGTTTTAATATAAATGGGTAACATATTACTGTGTAATATTATTTATGCTGTGATGGCTCTCATTTAAATATGCAGGTTATGATACAGTAAAGAAGTAGAATTTTAATGGCAAATAAGACAAGTGTCCTAATCATAGCTAGGTTATATATATGTAATATACATGTTATAAATGGTCAGTCCTTAAAGGGACATTTCAATGATTTGTTATTCCAGCTGTGTAGTATAAAAAAGTAGGAGAAATTGTATTTTCAGGTTTATTTGTATACATTAAGTAGTTGCTTTTGTGCTTTTAAATCACAGCCTATTACAATGGGTTAAGTTTCAGGTTATAGCCTATCTCATTGTCGTTATCTGATATTTGTCTGGAAAACTGAGCTATTTGTAAACAATTACAGGCACTCCATCAGGTGAGATGGATCATTGGGAACAATTTAAAGGGGAAATTTTGGGGCAAACTGTCCATTTAATCTATTAGTGTACATTATTAGTATTATTCTTTTTAGAAAGCTAATTTGTTGTATACAATTGTTATATTTAGTCAGAGTGCTGCAAAATGTTGAATATCAAATTATATTACAAAAATGAAATCAAATAATTGTGTATTTATTAAAATCTTGGTTATGTAAAAGTATAGAATGGATTCTAGAGCTTTTCACAAATTATTTGTGCCACACATGATTTATTTAAAGGGACAGTCTAGTCAAAATTAAACTTTCATGATTCAGATAGGGCATGAAATTTTAAACAACTTTCCAATGTACTTCTATTATCTAATTTGCTCAATTCTTTAGATATCCTTTGTTGAAGAAATAGCAATGCACATGTGTGAGCCAATCACACAAGGCCTCAATGTGCAGCAACCAATCAGCAGCTTCTGAGCATATCTAGATATGCTTTTCAGCAAGTGATATCAAGAGAATGAAGCAAATTAGATAATAGAAGTAAATTAGAAAGTTGTTTAAAATGACATGCTCTTTCTAAATCACGAAAGAAAAAATTTGGGTTTCATGTCCCTTTAACCGTGGATTTGCACTGTGCATGCGAGCAGGGGCTATATAGAACAGTGGCTGTATCATTATTATCTGACCTTTCCCAGAATATAGTACTTAGGTGTTTGTGTGTTCCTTTGTAAATTTATAGTTAGGGATTTTATTTGTAAATATGCAATTAGATTTTATTGATCTTCTGAAGTGATTGCATTATTAGTATGATCTCATAGTATTGTGCATGGTAGAATTTGCAAAACCAGGACATAGACGGTTGTTATAGAATTTTAATTATTTGTAGTGTTTTGCTAGAATGTAGTATTTTTCAGTGCTGTGTTTTAGTGAATGTAAGTATATGTGTTGAATTTCAGGTTGATTCTGGTTGTTAAAAGTTTGTGCCGATTGTTAATGTTTTGTTTTGTGTAATGGACAGTTGTTTTTAAGTGTTTTCTCAGAGAATCTTATGTTTTTATTTTTAGTGAATGTATGTGGAAGACTGCTGTATGAATGGAATATTGAATATTGAGGTGTATTTGATTTTGCCTGATTTTAAGAATAGTATACTACTTTGTTTAGGAGTGCATGAATTGGCTTATAGTTTTTTTTTTATATGAACAAAAGTTTTTATTAAATTTTACAGTGTATAATTTACATTTGACAAAGAATTCCATCATAATTACATTTTAGGTTGTTAAATATGGTTACATATATCTCATATACAAAAGCATAAACTCAGCACAACATACTGTTATCAGCAATAATCTCTCATAACCCTGTGGGGGAGGGGACTCAGCCTGGAGAAAGACCTGTGATGTCCTATCTATCATCCCCCCCCCCTGCCTCAGGGGAAATTGGGTACATCCCGAAGGAAGGGGTAGGGGAGTGTGTTGTGACCCACCCAGACATGCTGGGCAGGAGCGGGAGAGGCAGGGGGCCACCCACCCACCTCGTAACTCCTTTGGTTTTAGTCAGGTGTTCTGAATCTCTGCTGTCTATTTCTAGTTTCAGAATACATTATCCAAGGTTCCCATAGCTTCAAAAATGGCTCCTTATTGCCTATTATGTCTGCAGAGGCACTACTCATCTGATAGTAAAAATCATTCTTATTTCTGATTAACAAGAATGAAGGTACTGATGTCTTCCAGTATCTAGCAATGTTTAGTTTAGTTATCGTACAGATAAGTGCTATTAATTTATTGGCTCTTGAATTCAGACCTGGAAGAGGTTTGTGTAAAAGTGCCTGAGTAGGGGATAAATTAATTTGCCTTTCCATAATTTCACTCAAAAGAGATGATGTTTGGGACCATATATTAGTTACATGACAACAATGCCACCACATATGTGAGTATGTCCCTCTCTCGTTGCAACCTTGTAAACAGTTTGTGTTGGCCTGAATCTTATGTATTCTGGAGGGATAGAAGTACCATCGGAATGCTACTTTTATAAAATTTTCTTTTAGGTGAGCACAGACCGAAAAAGAAGTACCAGACCTAAGAGTGGCACACCATGTTTCTGCTGACCAGGTGAAATTAAATTCAGATTCCCATTTTATCATGAATGGTAATTTACTTAACTTGGGAGGTGTGTTGAATTGGATATATAGGTTGGAGATTGCCCCTCTAATCTGACTGGTGGCTAGGCCCAGCCTCTTTATATAGGAGCTAGCAGACAGTTTATTATTGCCTAGAACTTCATTTACTCTGGCTCTTAGTTGGAGATAGTGGAACCAACTGGAAGCCTCCACCCTATTAAGTTCAGCATACTGATGAAAAGTTATGAGCTTAGTCCGCTCGAGAGCATCTGCAATTCGGTAAAGGCCCTTATTTGCCCATTTCTCTTGTGTGATTTGGTCATAACTAGTGGATAATGTTAGCAATGGGGTCGCTTTCGATCCCCTCTGTATCAAGAATATTTGGTTGTCAAGGTGTCCCACATTATCAATGTATGTGCTATGGTGACAAAGGATCTCCAATTAGGGGGTCTATCTTTTTTTTTTTTTTTTGGACCACAGGAGTTTATAAATAGGGTGTATCTTCATCATGTCTGATTCTATTTGTACCCATTGGATTTTATCTAGATGATTATGCCACAAAGCAGATTTTGCCATTCTAGCCGCATAATAATATGATGTTAAATCTGGCAGCCCCATCCCCCCCCCCCCCCCCCCGCTTTGTCTCTAGTAAGGGTTTGTTTGTTTACTCTAGATCTTTGGTATTTCCAAATAAATGCTATTAAGTTTTTTTGAATTTTCTGCAGTATGGAAGTAGGTATATTTATAGGTAGTAACCGGAAAAGGTATAAAATTTTAGGCAGGACTGCCATCTTGACCGAGGTCAATCTGCCATATAAGGCGATATTGAGCTTGTTCCATCCAATATGTTTTAGTACTGAGTCCAAATATCCCCACCTCACACGGTCGAATGCAACAGAGAAGGCACATCCTGCTTGGATGAGTAATCTATTAGATCTATTACTTTCCGGATGTTATCTGGGGCCTCCCGATTCCGAATAAATCCCACCTGGTCCTGGTGAATAAGCTTTGGAAGGATATTTAATTAAATTCAGATTCCCATTTTATCATGAATGGTAATTTACTTAACTTGGGAGGTGTGTTGAATTGGATATATAGGTTGGAGATTGCCCCTCTAATCTGACTGGTGGCTAGGCCCAGCCTCTTTATATAGGAGCTAGCAGACAGTTTATTATTGCCTAGAACTTCATTTACTCTGGCTCTTAGTTGGAGATAGTGGAACCAACTGGAAGCCTCCACCCTATTAAGTTCAGCATACTGATGAAAAGTTATGAGCTTAGTCCGCTCGAGAGCATCTGCAATTCGGTAAAGGCCCTTATTTGCCCATTTCTCTTGTGTGATTTGGTCATAACTAGTGGATAATGTTAGCAATGGGGTCGCTTTCGATCCCCTCTGTATCAAGAATATTTGGTTGTCAAGGTGTCCCACATTATCAATGTATGTGCTATGGTGACAAAGGATCTCCAATTAGGGGGTCTATCTTTTTTTTTTTTTTTGGACCACAGGAGTTTATAAATAGGGTGTATCTTCATCATGTCTGATTCTATTTGTACCCATTGGATTTTATCTAGATGATTATGCCACAAAGCAGATTTTGCCATTCTAGCCGCATAATAATATGATGTTAAATCTGGCAGCCCCATCCCCCCCCCCCCCCCCCCCCCCCGCTTTGTCTCTAGTAAGGGTTTGTTTGTTTACTCTAGATCTTTGGTATTTCCAAATAAATGCTATTAAGTTTTTTTGAATTTTCTGCAGTGTGGAAGTAGGTATATTTATAGGTAGTAACCGGAAAAGGTATAAAATTTTAGGCAGGACTGCCATCTTGACCGAGGTCAATCTGCCATATAAGGCGATATTGAGCTTGTTCCATCCAATATGTTTTAGTACTGAGTCCAAATATCCCCACCTCACACGGTCGAATGCAACAGAGAAGGCACATCCTGCTTGGATGAGTAATCTATTAGATCTATTACTTTCCGGATGTTATCTGGGGCCTCCCGATTCCGAATAAATCCCACCTGGTCCTGGTGAATAAGCTTTGGAAGGATATCATTTAACCTAGTTGCCAAGATTTTGGTAAACAATTTAATGTCTAAGTTAATTAACGAGATGGGTCTGTAATTTTTACAAAATTGCTTGCATTTTCCAGGCTTAGGCAACACCAATATAAGAGCCTCTAAGAGTTCCATAGGAATCTCACCCCCCTCCAGCATATGGTTAAATATTGTAACTAAGATGGGGCTAATATCTTGTATAAGTGTTTTATAAAAAATACCCGAGTATCCATCCGGACCAGGCGCCTTACCAATCTTTAGGCTACGGATTGCTTGTTTCACTTCCTGAATAGTTATGTGTGCGTTCAACTTGTCTAAGTCTCCCTCATCAATTTTAGGCAGTTTACAGGCCTGCAAAAAATTATTAGTGTCTGTGGCCAAGTCAAGTGGCTTACCTTGTGCCGGTATAGCATATAATTTTTGATAATACTGGGCAAAAGTATTTGCAATAATCTGTGGGTGATTAGAAACCTGTCCACTTGATGTTTGAATTTGTGGTACAGAAGTTACCCTAGATATTTCTTTTAATTTTAAAGCCAGCAGTTTGTCCGGTTTATTAGCTTGTATAAAATATTGAGCATCTACAAGTTTCAGGGATCTGGTTGCCTCGTTTGTCAATAATCTATCTAACAAGTATTTTCTATCTTTCAACAGTCTAAGTGTCCTGTTGTCATGTGTTATATCGTGTTGAGATTGCAGATTCTTACGCCTAGATTTAGAGTTTTGCGGCCAAAGGGGTGCGTTAGCTATGCGTGCTTTTTTTCCCCCGTACCTTTTAAATACCGCTGGTATTTAGAGTTCACAGAATGGCTTGGTTTTCAGTGCGTTAGGCTCCAAAAAGGGAGCGTAGAGCATAATTTAACGCCACTGCAACTCTAGATACCAGCGGTGCTTACGGACGCGGGCAGCCTCAAAAACGTGCTCGTGCACGATTCCCCCATAGGAAACAATGGGGCTGTTTGAGCTGAAAAAAAACCTAACACCTGCAAAAAAGCCGCCTTCAGCTCCTAACGCAGCCCCATTGTTTCCTATGGGGAAACACTTCCTACGTTTGCACCTAACACTCTAACATGTACCCCGAGTCTAAACACCGCTAATCTTACACTTATTAACCCCTAATCTGCCGCCCCCGCTATCGCTGACCCCTGCATATTATTTTTAACCCCTAATCTGCCGCTCCGTACACCCCCGCCACCTACGTTATCCCTATGTACCCCTAATCTGCTGCCCTAACATCGCCGACTCCTATATTATATTTATTAACCCCTAATCTGCCGCCCCCAACGTCGCCGCTACCTACCTACACTTATTAACCCCTAATCTGCCGACCGCACCTCACCGCTACTATAATAAAGTTATTAACCCCTAATCCGCCTCACTCCCGCCTCAATAACCCTATAAGAAATAGTATTAACCCCTAATCTGCCCTCCCTAACATTGCCGACACCTAACTTCAAGTGAAAACAAAAAGATGCAACAGCACTACACGTGGTATGAGGGAGATGCTTTTATCAAAATGGATTAATTTCCGAAGCTAGAGTGCTTATGCATGAATTAACTGAAAGAACTGGATCAACAAAGGAGTTGAAAAAGTATGCATTTTTTAGCACTTCATTCTCCCCATATAAATTTGTAATTGGAACACCAATAGTGGGATGAAGTAGGTGATTTAAATTAAAATATAACCTTTATTAGTTTAATTAAAAAAGGAAAACCACATACACAACATAAAAGGTTAAAAAACACAAAAAAACACAAAAAGTAGGGGCCTATAGAACGAGTCTATCAGTTGACACAGTGCTATAAACTGTGTTATAGGATTAATAAGTAGTGGATATCCAGTGGTGTTTGAATCTATACAATCAAAAAATGGAATGTATTGAGATTCCTGAGAGAACACAAAGGAATAACTATGTATCAATTTATCTTAAGTATCAATGTAGCTCCATAGCAAATAGATACTTTTTAAATTTGTCAGGTGGAGAGTCTTGAATCTATTTTATTTTCCTCTTATTTACAGTGATACTGTGAATTATGGTAGAGATAAAAATAGCAAATTGTGCTCAAATAGATGAGCAATTGTTTGTAAAAGTAATTCTAAATAAAGTATCTACATTTTGTTGCTTTTGGTTGTTAGATGTCTTTTGTCATTGACTCAAGTATGAGTTGAATTGCCTTATATCATCAATTGTTACTTGGATTTGTATTAATTTCTGAAATTGCAAAGTAGTAACTGTATACTGATTCGCAATCTATAAGTTAACTGGATAAATAATCTGATGTCTTTTATCATAGGCTCATGTGCTTTAGATTGCTTTTGTGTTTGCAATCTGTACTTAGATTTCAGTTATTATCGATTAATACCTGATAATACTGTTATTGGTGAGAGTATATATAGAAAAAGTACCCAAATTGTATCCTTTGGATTGCCTGATGTCTTTTATCATTGGCTCATGTGTTTGAATTGCCTAATATTTATAGTCATTATTTGGGTTTGAAATCTATAGTCGATTTAATGTCTGGAAATACAAGGCAATAGGCATAAGCTTATATGTAATCAGTTATTGACTTTATTAGCAGTTTAATATCTTTTACCATAGGCTCATGTATGTATGGTTGCTTTATATCAGCAATTTGTACTCAGATTGTAGTTATTCTCTATTAATACTAGATGGTTAATGCTAGCTGATTCTGGGTCAGTTTAGTTAGTTTTATTCGCAGTCTGTCACTCTCAGAGGATGATAAGACTTATTGTATAGAATGTGCACTGAACTTAGTTCTTAATTTAGGATTATCACACTTTATATAGAAGAGTGCTATCCTGATAGCTTTCAGTCTTTGATATATTGTGGCTAGTGAGGTTGTAAGAGGCAACAATATATTGATCTTAGGGTTCTATATATACCTTTTCGATAGAGATACCAGCCTAAATATTCCCTGAGGATATAGTCCTTAGTGTAAGATATCTCTATTAGCTAATACATTAATGTCAAGTAATTTTCTATATTGCTAAGGTAACGGCTGGAATCTGTGGTAGTAAAATTAAATTTTATCTAGGTATATACATTTAATCTTTAGTGCTGTGATGAGGTTAATTTATCTTTGTAAAATCTCTAAGTCGCACTCTTTTATATTAACTTTATGAGTAGATAGATAGTATAGCTCTTTGGATATGTATCACTGTATAGTTCAGGTAAAAGCTGTTAGCTTCGAACACACACTGAAATCATTCATATCTCCGTTAAATTAAATTCTAAAAATAACCAATCACACATACCACAGATTCACACTCAATTAAGTTATAGAGAGACTTGCTGTAGCAGGTTCAGTTAGTGTCACAAGTTAGATATGGCTCGTTCTATTGTATAATAAGTTAAGTAGCCATGTTGCTAATTTTGAGTAGCCCAAACTTAATGCTAAGTTTAAAAAGTAATGGGGGTTGAAAGAGGTTCAACACCCTCCCCTAACATGTTTCGCCGACCTAGTAGCGGCTTTTTCAAAGGTGAATCAGTATACAGTTACTACTTTGCAATTTCAGAAATTAATACAAATCCAAGTAACAATTGATGATATAAGGCAATTCAACTCATACTTGAGTCAATGACAAAAGACATCTAACAACCAAAAGCAACAAAATGTAGATACTTTATTTAGAATTACTTTTACAAACAATTGCTCATCTATTTGAGCACAATTTGCTATTTTTTTTTTTTTTTTTTTTATTATTATTATTTTTTTATTTGTGGCCTTTTAATATCTGCAATGTTTATTTTTTTTTTTATTTTTTTTTTAAATCAAAGTTTTTTATTTAGGTATTTAGCATGACAACATATAATACATAGTGACATGGAAGATTGACTCTATTTCACATCGTTATGTTAAATAAAATGACATAAAGAAAATACAGAAATTCAAATACCAGTTCTGAAAATAGACATCATACAGTCAACTAATCTTATTTATGAGTATCCTAACATATAGAGATAGTGATTTGATACCTAATTTTCTAATAATACAAATACAAGTTCGTCTCCCTAGACAACCAATTCGCCAAATAGGATGATATCTAACAGGAAATTGCATAAATTGAAGATGATGGTCTACATGAAAACATGGGAGATGAAATCAGATTATGACTATCCAAATGCTAGTATTTAGCGCCAAAGAGTTAGACAGTGGCGAACAATCAATGAGTATGCATACTAACAATAAGATATATGTCTCATAAGCTCTTTAGTGTCTAGAAATACTTGCAAAACAACATTAAAGTAGGTTAGCCCCTATTGTGGTCTCTCTGGCTTTAATATATAACATATATGAATATGTGTTAGTAATTGAGAAATACAGTAAAATGAGAAGCTTACACCAATTCTAGTATCTATAAGTGAGTAGTTGCACTACAAGAAAACAAAAGAAACAAAAAACAAATGTCACATAGCTTTGAAACACATAGTTAGACCACTATTACAGAGGTTTTGGACAACATAGGGTTTGTTTATGAATGCAGTGGGCATTCAAGTAAATAGACATATTGCACCATAGTCAAGTAAAAGTTGTATACAGACACCAGACTACTTTTGAGCATGTAAACAATTGTATAGCTTACTAAAAAAAAAAAAGTTTTTCATACATCCTTCTAGCATTGATACAATAAAAACAGGAAATTCTGGAAAAACAAAATACATATGAACATCTTAAAATTATAATGAAAGGAGCTCCATGAACACAGCAACCTTACGTGAAACAAAATAATGGCATGACAAATCACTCCATTTGGGGGCTAAGGAGTTTTGTACACAGAGCACGAGGAATGCCAACAGACCAGAAATGTGATAAGGGTGGTTTCTGCAGAGGCTTAGTACATTTCGTCAACCTGCGATATAGCTCAGATATCGCAGTTAGTTGGGGTGCATACAACTATACATCGACAAGACCTCTTTTCTCAGTGATCTCATCCATAATATCAAACATACTTCTTGCCAACTAGAGCAATGCTATATAAATATCTGACAGAATAAAGAAGATCTCTGAAAAGATGTTTATAAAGGGACTGACATAGAAAAATAAAGATATTTTAAACCCCTTATAGCTAAAGCACCAAGTCTAGTAAGTGGATCTGGGATATTATGAAAACATAATAAAACGAGTCCGTTGCATACCCAGACCAAGTACTTGCTTAGCAAACTAGGAGATATCTGTATATGTCTTAGGAGCAGACTAAACTCTCATATGATGTTGCTCAGTATTTGTAAAATTACAGTCAAGTGTATAGCTACATGAACCCACACATCAAATAGTACAATTCTCATTAGCGAGTCCAGAAGCTACCGACATCAAAAGGCTCAATACAAAAGCTGAGAGGCAAAATCTCTCCTGCAAGATGTTCGGCATCACCCGACTCCAACTTTTCTATGGCAATTAGGAGGTGAGTTATGTCCAGCCTGTAGACACTTCCAACCTGATGTATAGACCCTTACTTGCAGCATGGCGGATCGTATCTGCGACAGTTCACTTGCCTGTAGACCCTTACTGTAGTTGCTCCGCTGTATGTTATGATGCAGGTTCAAGTGGACACCCGGGTGCCCAGCACTATTAGAGGCTCTCTCTTCCCGCCTGGTTACTAGAACCCCAGCACCCCCGCGGGGACCGGCCGCATCCCCTACCAGGGGGGCCGCGGGCAATGATGGACCATCAGCACCACACATCTCAGGTACAAATCTGTTATACCGCCTCCCGCTCCGGTTTACTGCAAGTGAGGGCGTTTGGTTGGGGCCGCACATCCCCGCTTGCAGAGTCAGCTCATACTGTAGATCCTCATAGTGATTAGATCCTATAGTGGCTACAGTCTTCTGAATAACCTCTTGCACGTCACACAGTGGGCCCATCGGGCGCGTTGATAGTCTGCAATCTTCTATTAGATCCATAAACCTGCAATCCACCAATTGTCCCAATGCCTCTAGTTTAGCCTGTAGTATACCATGGATTTCCTCCATAAGTCCTTCTTTATAATATGTTCTTGTTAATGTTAGAAATTGAAGCAGATTAATACTGCTTTACTCGGATAGTGTAGAAAACCGAGGGGGGGTGATACATGTGCTTAATGGTGTTGCGGCCTAAATTCAAAGTCCTATGAAACTGAGTCCGGCTGAAAGAATCATTAACCCACAGGTGTCATTCTGCTCCATATCTTCTCAGTAATAAGCTTCATGAGTTTCAAGACAGAAAATCCAGTTTGAAAAGAGATATACAACGTATTATTGAATGCACTTGAGGAGCTTCATGAAAATGCTGCTGATCATGGCCGCTAGCCAGACACGCCCCCACAATTTGCTATTTTTATTTCTACCATCATTCACAGTATCACTGTAAATAAGAGGAAAATAAAATAGATTCAAGACTCTCCACCTGACAAATTTAAAAAGTATCTATTTGCTATGGAGCTACATTGATACTTAAGATAAATTGATACATAGTTATTCCTTTGTGTTCTCTCAGGAATCTCAATACATTCCATTTTTTGATTGTATAGATTCAAACACCACTGGATATCCACTACTTATTAATCCTATAACACAGTTTATAGCACTGTGTCAACTGATAGACTCGGTCTATAGGCCCCTACTTTTTGTGTTTTTTAACCTTTTATGTTGTGTATGTGGTTTTCCTTTTTTAATTAAACTAATAAAGGTTATATTTTAATTTAAATCACCTACTTCATCCCACTATTGGTGTTCTAATTACAAATTTATATGGGGAGAATGAAGTGCTAAAAAATGCATACTTTTTCAACTCCTTTGTTGATCCAGTTCTTTCACCTAACTTCAAGTATTAACCCCTAATCTGCCGATCGGAGCTCACCGCTACTCTAATACATTTTTTAACCCCTAAAGCTAATTCTAACCCTAACCCTAACACCCCCCTAAGTTAAATATAATTTTATTCTAACGAAATAAATTAACTCTTATTAAATAACATTCCTATTTAAAGCTAAATACTTACCTGTAAAATAAACCCTAATATAGCTACAATATAAATTATAATTACATTGTAGCTATTTTAGGATTAATATTTATTTTACAGGCAACTTTGTAATTATTTTAACAAGGTACAATAGCTATTAAATAGTTATTAACTATTTAATAGTTACCTAGTTAAAATAATTACAAAATTACCTGTAAAATAAATCCTAACCTAAGTTAAACTTAGGTTAGGATTTATTTTACATCGCTGGTGATAAATACCGACGGCTGTTAACTATTTGCATTTGGGATCATTCCTTTGGAAGAGACTATTCACTCTGCATTTAACCCTGCTGTAGTGGGTCAGTTATATACCCAACATTTAGACTTTTAAAGAACCAGACATTCAAATTAGAAGTTTCCCACTTCTGAAAAGGGGATATTTTTATATGTCATTGTTGTTTATTTGGCAATTAGAAATGTGTTAACACTTCATGTCATTTGTGTGAAGTGATATTTTCCAGCATTGTGATATTTGTTATTTGCATCCACTTTTTTCATTTATATTAATTGGAAGTATTGTATTGTTTTAGGAGAGTGTGAATGGTTGTATGAACAACTATAGTTGGGAGTGATTGATTATTATAATTGTTTTGATCATTATTGGATTAAACATTAGTTTATTATTGTATTAGCTAAAGTATTTTAATAAATTGCTTTTTGAAAATACATTAACGGTACATTTGAAGTCATTCTTAAATCCCCTAATATTAGGAGATCCAAATAGACATATCTACTTAACCTCCCGCTTTATGCGCCCATTGTCTCTTATTTTTGATTTATTTTATTCTTAACACAATATTTGTATTTGCAGGATGAGATCATGAAGCTGTATCCAGAGAGTAGAAACACTAAATTATTTTTGAGATTTTCATATTTAGGTTGATCTGTACAGATAACATTCCATAGTGCACTCTCCAAAAGATTGAAGATTGAATGCAAGTAAACGTTTTAAATAAAGAAATGCCTGTTGCCTAGGTGAAGTAAAAAAAAAAGAAGATAAAAGACCTTTTGTCAAGTTTGTTTTGACCACCATACTGCAGTAGAAGTTGCTGAACTATCTTTGGATCCATTCTTTGCTTTGCAAGCTGGTACCAGCCCCAGAACTGCACTCTGGGTAATCTATGACTGTTTTCTATGATGTGTGTCTTAAGAACATAAAGACTATCCTTCTCTGGATTGTGCCTTGCCTGTTGGAATTGACGACCTGTTACACTGTTACAGAGTCATCCACATTTAAATTAGGGGAGTATTGTTTTAACCTTTTCACTTATATTACTTGTTTTGTATTCTCTTGTAATTCTGTTATTTTTGTTGATCATATTAGTTATAAGGCGTACTTTTCTGTCTGCAGAAAAGTATACCTTATTTGTATTAGTACACATTATAGTTTATGTACTTAACAAAGTAACCCTCTAGATAAGTGTAACGCTAAACCTTGCAGTATTGTAACCTATTGAATGGCCCACTGAGTATAGAGAATATGTTTGCACCTTTATAGTTTAAAGAAAATGCTGCAATATATTCGAATATTCTAGACCCTTCACCATTGTAGAACACAGAAGGCTCACCCATGTTTTTATTATCGGTTATTTGTAGTTATTGTTTTTGGGAGTAGTATAATTATAGTGATATTGATGGCATATGTTCTACCTACAATGGGGCATATGTATCAAGCTGCGAATGGAGCTTGATGCCCCGTGTTTCTGGCGAGCCTGCAGGCTCGCCAGAAACAGCAGTTATGAAGCAGCGGTTACAAAGACCGCTGCTCCATAACCTGTCCGCCTGCTCTGAGCAGGCGGACAGACAACGCCACAATTCAACCCGATCGAGTATGATTGGGTTGATTGACACCCACTGCTGGCGGCCAATTGGCCGCGAGTCAGCAGGGGGCGGCGTTGCACCAGCAGCTCTTGTGAGCTGCTTGTGCAATGCTGAATACGGCGGGCGTATTGTTCGCCGTATTCAGTGAGGTCTGTCGGACCTGATCCGCACTGTCGGATCAGGTCTGACAGACCTTGATAACTAGAAGCCAATGGCTCTTATTGGAGCTGTGTTTTAAAAGCAAATTTATTTTTCCCTTTTATTAACTGGTATGGTATCTGCAATTTGAGTTTTGTAAATGTTTGTCAGTGAAAGGAATTATCTTACCATAAAGATGTGTTTACCTTTAAAATATTTTGTAGGTTTAATAATGTTATTATTGTATTCTTTCCTCATACAGGAGTGTGAGTGAATTTAGGTTTCATAAAATAATTAGTAAATTAGTAGTGTTTATATCAGATGACAGCTGACTATTAAGATCATAATAGGAAAATTATAAACATTGCATATAGTAGCTTTGCAGAATAAAGCAACACTAGGTTATTTTATTTTTCGTAGTTCAAAGAGAAAGTGTGAAGAAATTAATTTTAAAGAAAATATTTTTATTGACTGTTTTATTTTTCATTTTTATTGCAGGGCAGGGCTTTTCATAAGTTACTTAGAATAGCCATACAGCCTCTTGATGAAGTCTAGCAGTTTTTACTTGCTTAGTATTTCTGAAGTATCATTTAAATTGTATAGAGAAGCTGAGTTATTCTCTTTAAAAGTTTCAATGTATTTTGTTTGTATTATATATCCACAATGTTTTCTTGGTTTTAAATGACATAGGATAAGTTAAGCTATTAAAGAAAATTGTGATGCTTACAAAAAAGGTGAAAGAAGTTTTTGTTGGATATAATTGTGATTGTATCAGGGTGTGTGCTCATCTTGTGCTGTTTTGTTTCCTTCTTAGACTCCTTCTGACTCGATTGTCTGCTTGCTATGAGGATCCATCTGCTTTCCTTGTCTACCCCATTAACAAATCATCGGACTTCCAGCATATACCTGCAGATGCACACTGGCAAAGCACCCCTACTGCAAATGGACTATGGTATTGAAGCAAAGTGTCTGAGGAAGGTGGAGCTCTAAGAGGACAAAGATTGTTCTTAAAGTGATCAGAGGCCACCCAGAGATACTTGTGCTGTGCCCATGTCATGCTTCACTGTGGAGAATGTACAGAGCAAGAAACTGTCTGAAATATTGGGGCGTGCTAGCTATGCAGGTTGAGAAATAAAGATGCAGTGTTGTTTGGGGGTAGATAGGGGGCTGGTTGGGTCTTTGTGCAGATAGACCAGTATTTTGAGGATGCTGGGAGGTAGACGGAGAGTATTGGAGGGGTCATACCTATGTGCAGTGACAAATTGTGCTCTATTTGCCTGTAAAATCATATTAGCAGTAAATGTGAATACATTTCTCTACAGTATTCTCACATAGATTCATGTTATACCAAAGTATTAGACTTATATTGTTAACAGATTTACAAATTTTTTGTGCTTTTTCCTTTTATGTTATTCTGCATATATGGATATATTAGCATTACCAACGTCATTTTGTCTTGGGCATCCATTTTGTCTATGAATGGTTTATTATAACAGCTTATTATGTAGTGAAAAATATGCTGATGTTAGACTTGTATAGCCAGAATGGCCCTGGGAATGTCCCTAATGATGTGCTTGGATGCACTGGTATCTTTATAAGATGTCAGACGGCCTTGGTTTGTGCTTGGCTATGAGGCTCAGATTTATTCTTATCTAAAACTAGATATTTCTGTAGAAATAATCCCTAACACTCCTTTTTTCCAATTATATTTTAATGAGCTTCTTTTGTTCCTGAAGAGATACTATGTAAGATGATATAGTTATGAACACATCATTGTTAAACCCTATATGCTGTAACCACTGCCTATAAAAGTATTGTGCATCTTATAATAAACAGAACAGCTTTTAGACTGACTTGCTGCGTGGTCTGATTCCTGTTCTCTGGATATCCCATCATCAAGTAACTCATTCATTTACAGGTGAAGGTGTAGGATACAGGCCAAGTGCTGACTGACACTCCCCCCCCCTGAAAAAAACACCTAACAGTACTGGAAATATATATCGTTGGAGGCGTGAACCAGCTGGGAAAGCAGGGCAGAGCACTTCTGGGTCAAGACGCAGTCACTTTCAGAGAAGGAATGAGCAGCTAACCAGTTCCCAGAAGTCCTCATCCTCCGATACCTTGTCGGGGGACTCTGACAATGACAACATCATAAATGTAGGGGTAGTAGGAGACACAGGGACACAGACAGACTGAAGAGACAGACATGGAACAACAAGAGGCAAAGTCATGCTTACAACAAATGGTAATTAATATCTCAGATCATGAATTTACAGAGATAGAAGCACAGGTGCTATAAAAGGGTCTTTCTTTTTGCCCCCAGATGAAGTGTGACTTTTTTGAATTACAAAAGAACTTAAACAGTTTCTTTTGAAGTTAAAAGTTTTTGCACAAAAAAGAATGTTGATATGTGGTGATGCAGGGGATGTTGGGGTTACGTAATAAAAGTTCTTTCACACCAATGCAAAATAATCCTAGTCTGCAGTCATTTATTCATCTGGTTGAAAATGACATACAAAGATTGAGAAATGCTTATTATAAATATACAACAAAATTCAAACAGCAAAGTAACTTTACATCACAAAAGAGAGGGGCTTTGCAGACCCTGGTAAAAATAATATAATAATGAGGTGGATAAGGTTGGGATGACAGTGGTGCTTAATAAGAAGGATTTTTAATGAAATCAAGGGCCAACTATTAAATTAGTGTGCTTATAAAGTATTGCCTTACAATCAAATTTTAGAGATACAAACTGGACAGATAGCTCAGCTGGCCAGATAGCTCAGCATGCTAAGGCACTGTGGGTGAGCTCTGTAGCAACCCAAGAGTTGCAGGATCGATCCCCGGCGAGGTCCACTCAGCCTTTCATCCTTCTGAGGTTGATAAAATGAGCAGCGCCTTGAGACCCTTATGGGTGATTAGCTGTGCTTTGCAAGTACATACAAAGCTGTGTTACAATAATATTGAAGAATGGTATAATTGGGACAGAAGAGGCTAAATTTATTTTGAACACCTGTTTAATATACCCTCCCCAAAGTACATGAAATCCTTAAATCTCCACCGGGCCACCATATAGTGGCAGGTATTGGTTCAATATTATCTAAAGCTTCTATGTTTTTAGATAAGGTGTTAAGACCTTTTTTTACCTCAACCTCATAGATTAAAGACACAGGGGATTTTTAAAATAAGTTGCAAGATTTACATTTGGAAAATAATAAGTACATTTTATATACTTTGGATGTGACCAGACAATATATGTCAATTACCCATGAAGCAGTTATAGGGGCTGCTAACAAAAACTTGCCTTAACCCCTGAATTGCTGGACTGCTTAACTGTTGATGAACTCTGCCTGTTTGACTATGCTGCTTGCCTTAACCCCTGAATTGCTGGACTGCTTAACTGTTGATGAACTATGCCTGTTTGACTATGCTGCTTGCCTTAACCCCTGAATTGCTGGATTGCTTAACTGTTGATGAACTCTGCCTGTTTGACTACACTGCTTGCCTTAACCTCTCTTGCCTTTCAACACTCAGAAACGGACGAATTTCGGAGATATTGCATAGGTGGTTGCAAAAGGATGAAGATAGCAATTGGATGTGGGGTATGACGGACAGATTGGAGACAAGTGTAACTCCTAGGCAGTGGATTTGGGGTGATGGGGAGATAGTGGTGTCACTAATAGTGATTGAAAAGTTAGAAACCGGGGGAAAAATTAAAGAGGGGGATGAGAAGGAGATCAGTCTTGGACATATTGATTTTTAGGTGGTGAGAGGCCATCTAAGAGGAAATGCCAGATAAGCAGACACTGATGTGAGAAAGGACAGAAAGAGAGAGTACAAGGGTGGATAGGTAGATATGAGTATCATCAGCATAGAGGTAATAGTTGAAACCATAGCTACTGATAAGTTTACCCAGTGAGGAAGTATAAATAGAGAAGAGTAGAGGACCCAGAACAGAGCCTTGAGGTACTCCAACAGACAGAGGCAATGTATACAAGGAGTCGCCAGCAAATGAGACAGAAAAGGACCTATTAGAGAGATAAGAGTGTATCCAGGAGAGAGCAGTGTCAGAGAGCCAAAGGGAGCTGAGAGTCCGTAGGAGAAGGGGATGGTCAACGGTGTCAAAGGCAGCAAACAGGTCAAGTAAGATAAGAATTGAGTAGTGGCCGTTGTTTTTAGTAGAAAGATCATTAGTAACCTTGGTGAGGGCAATCTCCTTTTATTTCACAAGGAAGGAATAGAGAGCTTGATTGGTCACTTTTTTAAACACATCATACTCAGTGATTTTTTACATAATCTGTATATGTGTTTTTATTAAAGGGCCACTGTAAGTAAATATTTTCTATGCCTGTTACTAACTAACTACCCCAAATACGCTTTTTATCAATAGCATTTCATTAACATATCTCTACCGTATATCAGAAATCTTGTCTGCAAATTTAATTGTTTTCCAAACCTACTCCGTGGGTATCCTTTGCTCTGTACCAATCCGTTTACAATACCTAGGTTTCAAAATGGCGCTTTAAACACAATTTCATTGGTTTAAGTATTTTGAACACGCAGTGCTGAAAATAGTGGGCAGGATAACGTGACATCATCGGGGAATAAAAGATATAACTTTTATAACGTTATGAAACTTCGTTTTGGAGAAAATATAGGTCAGTAGGTTTTAATTAATGTTTATTAACTTTAATATGTTAGTTGTTTGGCTTAAAAATTATAACAGAAAGTAATCCTTTAATGATTTATTCAGACTACTGGAGAGGGTAGGTGTTGCAAATAGTTAGACTTACCTGAGATCATTAAAAAATGGTTAATTGGGAGGAGGAGCCCTGTAGGGCTATTAAAGTGATTTAGAATGTTAATATGAAGCATGAATAAAGGTGTCTACCCTAAACATTACTGATTTGCTGTTTTACTATTATAGCCTAAATAAATTTTGCATAACAAGGGAGCGGATAACAAGCTTTGAAGTAAAAAGTTTGAGCGTAAAATGCAATTGTGTTCGAACGATCATATTTAGTTTCAAGTTGTAATAATAGTGAACCTTTGCACTCGACGGCACCCATAGAAAGTATAGGGAGCACAATTTATCGCGAATGCACTCGTAATCTAGCACATTATGAGTAAGATCTCGTTAAACTCAGGGTAACTGGAAATGAAAAATATTTTTAAAAAAATGTTTTAATTGATTACACCATCTAGTGGTCAGACTGTGACATACCTCAAACTTTCCACTTGTTTTTCTACTGTACTTACATCCTTTTCTAACCTTTAAGCTGTCATTTGAGTGTTCAAAGGATTAAGAAACCCAAAAATGTTCTTTTGTGATTCAGAAAGAGCAGGCACTTACTTCTATAATAAAATTTGCTTTGTTCCCATGGTATAAATAGGGCAGCCATAGGGCTAGATTTATCAAAGGCTAGGCGAACTCTGTATGTTCTTCACCCGTAACTGCGCCCAAGCTTGCCTCCGGAGAAGCGCACATGTTCGCCTGAATTCATAAAAAAAATAGACGTAACTTTGCGCAGGCGAGCTGGGGAATAATAATGATACATTTCGCCTGTCGGAAACAGCATTTACTCCTTATTTATCACAGTACAATCTATAAATATTTATGCCGCCATGTTTTGATTATTAAAAAAGAGTTTTTTAGGTAACTATTTAGCTTATATTTATATTATATAATGTTTCTGTGCTGTTTTTGCCATATGTTGATAATTTAAGATCATAAAAATAAATATATCAATATATTGATATATATATATATACTGTATATAAAACTGTTGGTACCATATGCGCCTGTGGAAGTGCACATTTCTGTCAATAACATGCTCTTATTGGCGCTGAGCCTTTGAAAAATTAGTTAAAAGAAGAAAGTACACTCAGGAGTGCGCCCGTGCGCCTAGGCGAATGCAACGGAGTGCAAAGAAGTTTCTTTCAGATTTGCACAATTATAGCCGCAGAGTGCTTTGCTGAATATAACGATCAGTTCGTATGCCCTATTTTGGACAGAATTATAGGAGAATGGCTTTGATAAATCTACCCTATAAGTGCTCTTGCAAATGGATAACATTCTTGCAAAACTGCTAGCATATAGTGCTCTAGACGTGCACCCTCCTGAGCTTATGTCACTGCTTTTCAACAAAAGATACCAAGGGAACAAAGAAAATTTAATAATAGAAGTAAATTAGAAAATTGTTTAAAATCACGTGCTCTATCTGAATCATGAAAGAAACACATGGGTGTTCAAGAGATTCCTAATTTCATAGAAACCTGATACAGTCCGCTTCAATCAGATGGATGATAACTTTGGATTTATATTAGTGTAGTACTTTATGAATACATCCATTTTTTATTTTATATTTTATTGGGTCAAACCTTTCTAACATTATTGACTTGCTTTTATATTGCTTTGCTTTGTTGCACTTGTCTAGTGATGTGTTATGATAAATTCTACTTAATAATTTGCAAATGATCTAATTTTGGTTTGTTACATTCTGCAAAAGAAAGGCTAAGGGGCATCATAGTTCGAGCGGACATGATCCGATATTGTGGATCATGTCCGCTGCACATCGATAAATGCTGATAAATGCTGCTGCAATGCCGCCCCCTGCAGATTTGCGGCCAATAGGCCGCCAGCAGGGGATGTCAATTAACCCCATCGTATTTGTCCGGGTTGATTTCTGTCCACTGCCTCAGAACAGGCGGACAGGTTATGGAGCAGCGGTCTTTAGACCACTGCTTCATAACTTCTGTTTCTGGTGAGCCTAAAGGCTCGCCAGAAACACGGGCATCAAGCTCCATACAGAGCTTGATAAATATGCCCCTAACACTTGACCTTTAATATAAAACTAATACTCTTTTGGCAAATCCCAGCTTGACTACAGGATTTTCATCATCTATAATCTCCAAAATTACAATCTGTCCCCTCTGCAATTATTTATCAATGACTCTTCCAGACTGATCTTCCTCACACATTGCTTTTCATATGTAGCACTTCTCTGCCAGACCCTCATCTATCTTCCTTTAGCCTCAAGAATAAAATACAAAATCATTGCCCTAATATACAAAGACCACAGTAACATTGCAGTCTCCTATAGCATTACTCATGTCTACAACTATTCTGATGTTTTTATGATGTTTTTGAGTAATAACCAGGTAGGGAATGGGATGCAAATAACTAAACCGTTGCCCCCTCTCACCTACTAGATTTGGCATATCTAAAAGTGCTAAGCTTGTGACTTTAGGGTTGGCTTACATTATCAGTCATTTTTACAGAGTTTTGAGGAATCCTGTTATACATATTTAATATCACATACTTAATGCTTTAAGAGTAAAGAAAACGGAACAAATGATTTACATTGAGACAGGAACACCATGTTCAGAATTACAAGGTACTTATTTAGCAACATGGTTAACCAGGTTAAGACTTTTATTTGGATGCTGATTGAAGTACCTACAGCACTGGCTAAATGGGCGGACAGAATTAACATAATTTGTAAACTATTTTTATTGATTTTAAGAACCACCTTTTGGCAACAAGATTCTAGTCATTCTCTATAAGTGCCCGATTCTCAAAAACGTGTCATCGAAGAGAAATCATCAGGTAATTGTACTCAGTATTATATTGTAAAGTATGTGTCTCTCCTTAACATAAAGCATATTAGTGAACTCCCTTTAATGATATTCACAGTTCCCAAGGTAAAAGTTGCCTCTAAAAAAAATCCCTAAGGGGTCTCATAATACTAACAAGGCATCTTATAGATGCTTGCTAGACCAGAGATCTTTAGAGAATCAGGCCCTTAAACTGGTGTGTTTCTAACCCCCACCTCCTTCTACATGATAACTAGCTATATAAAGTTATCTTATCAGCGTAATGGCCAGTAAGGCATATTATGTGTCTTGTCGGTATAGCTATACCGCAAACATTTTAGCCTGTAACACAATGTCCATTCCGCACTCAAAAAATGACGTTTTTGTGTGGGATTTTCATAGCGCCGGTATTACATGTTGTACGTTCAGGCTAAAAAGCTTGCATTACAGCCTATACCAACATGATCCATACCGCCATCTGAGAGCAGTAGTTATGAGTTTTGCGCAACAAAATTGTTTCACAAAACTCATAACTAAAATAATACAAAGTACACTAACAACCATAAACTACCTATTAACCCCAAACCACCACCCTCCTGCATCGCAAACACTTTTTAAAACTTATTAACCCCTAATCTGCCGACCCACCCACATCGTGACTATGAAATTAATTTATTAACCCCTAATCTGCCACTCACCCCCATCACCGACACTAAAATAAACCTATTAAACCCTAAACCACCATCCTCCCGCATTGCAAACACTATATTAAACTCATTAACCCCTAATCTGCCACTCACCCTCATCGTGACTATTAACTCTGAGTGCTAAACACTTTCTCACCTGGGTGCTAAGCTGTTTTAAGTTTTTTTATTTCTTGAAATATTTCCAACAGTGGGTCTTGGTGGTCTGTATCTGCTTAGATGTCTGAGATACAGGCTTCTAAGCAGCATGCCCCTTGCTCCTATACTTAACATTGTGAATTTTAAATAAAGTTGCGCAGTGATGTCATCACGTCATTGCGCATGACGTTACCATGCATAACGTGAAGCCCCGGCGATGCCTGTCACTATGCAGGCCCGATCCCCTGGGTAGAAGTGGGTGGGATCCCCCAGATCTCCCTCAAGGTGGGAGAGTGCTAGCGACGGCTCTGAGCCGTCGTTAGCACCAGAATGGGAAACTCTGCGACGGCTCATAGTCATTGTTAGCACTCAAGGGGTTAAATAAAATTATTAACCCCTAAACTGCCGTCCTCCCATATCGCCAACACTATAATAAAGTATTAACCCCTAAACCTCAAGCCCCCCCACATTGTAACTACTAAACGTATTAACCCCTGGATTGCCACCCCCCACATTGCAAAACACTAAATTAAACTATTAACCCCTAAACCTAACACCCCCTAACTTTAAATTAAACTTACAATATGACTATCTTTAAATAAATAAAAACTTAACTGTGAAATAAAAATAAACCTAACATTAAACTATAAATTAACTTAACATAACTTTTCTAATAAAATAAAAAAACTGCCAATTAAAAAATCAAAATGTCAAATTTAAAAAAACCTAACACTACGAAAAAAAATCTAAAATTACAAAAAATAATAAGCACTAAATTACAAAAAAATAGAAAACACTAAGCTTAAAAAAAATAATTAACGAAATTATCAAAAATTAATAACAATTACACCTAATCTAATAGCCCTATATAAATAAAAAATGCCCCAAAAATATAAACACCCCCTAACCTACAATAAACTACCAATAGCCCTTAAAAGGGCCTTTGCTAGGGCATTGCCCTAAATTAAACAGCTCTTTTGCCTGTAAAGAAATATAAAGTCCCCCAAAAAAGTATAACCCACCACCCAACCAACCCCCCAAAATAAAAAAACCTAACTCTAAAAATCCTAAGCTACCCATTGCCCCTAAACGGGCATTTGTATGGGCATTGCCCTTAAAAGGGCATTCAGCTCTTTTACAAGTGCCCATCCCTAATCTAAAAAAAACACCCAAAAATATTTTTTTTAAAACTAACACTAACCCCAGAATATCTGGAATATCTATTCCTGAAGTGCAGACATCCATCCTCATCCAGGCAGCAAGAAGTCTTCATCCAGGCGGCAAGAAGTCTTCATCCAGGGGTCGACATCTTTATCCATCGCGGGGGCGTCTTCTATCTTCATCCCGGCAGCATGAGCGGAGCTATCCTGGAAGCCGATGCCATACTGCGCAAAGTGTACTCTTCACCTCTTCACGGTCACCGCCGTACACTGAAGCTTCAATGCAAGGTAGCCATTTCAAAATGGCATACCTTGCATTCCTATTGGCTGATTTGATTCTTCAAATTCAAATCAGCCAATAGGATGAGAGCTTTTGAAATCAGTTCAAATCAGCCCATACAAATGCCCCTTTAGGGGCAGTGTGCAGTTTATGATTTTTTAGAGTTAGGTTTTTTATTTTGGGGGATTGGTTGGGTGGTGGGTTTTACTGTTGGGGGGACTTTGTATTTTTTTACAGGTAAAAGAGCTGTTTAAATTAGGGCAATGCCCTACAAAAGTCAGTTTTAAGGGCTATTTGTAGTTTAATTTAGATTAGGGGGTGTTTTTATTTTGGGGGGCTTTTTTATTTTTATAGGGCTATTAGATTAGGTGTAATTGTTTTTATTTTTGATAATTTCATTTATTATTTTTTGTAATCTTAGTGTTTTTAATTTTTCGTAATTTAGTGGGAGGTGTTTGTAATTTTTTTCGTAGTGTTAGGTTTTTTTAAATTTGTAATTTAGGTTTTTGATTGGTAGTATTTTTTTATTTTATTAGAAGCGGCGATATGGGAGGCCGGAGGTTTAGGGGGTTAATAATTTTCTTTAGTGGCGGTGATGTCGGGGAGAGGCGGATTAGGAGTTAATAGCTTTTATTTAGGTGTCAGCGATGTCGGGAGCAGCGGATTAGGGGTTAATAACTTTTATTTAGGTGTTGGCGATGTTGGGGGGCAGCGTATTAGGGTTGTTTAGACTTGGGGTTTATGTTAGGGTGTTAGATTTAAACGTAACTTTTTTCCCCCATAGACATCAATGGGGTTGCGTTACAGAGATTTTTCATTCCACATTTCAGGTGTTAGGTTTTTTCTAACACTCTCTCCCCATTGATGGCTATGGGGGAAAGCGTGAACGAGCACGTCAAATCAGCCCTTGGATTTTGTGAGGTATGGAGCTTAACGCCTACATATCGCACGCACAAGGAGGCTTTTCAGTAACTCGTAATGGCAGTGCTGTGGAAAGTGAACTAACACAACTTTTTTTGCGTTAGTTTCGCACCTTGTTTAGTGCAAAACTCGTAATCTAGGTGATTGTTAATTGTTTTATAGAATTTTCCAAAAATGCATGGTCTCTTAGATTTATGTACGAAGAGAGAAGTGCTCTACCAGGGACGAACAACAGCTCAGTAGCTTGTTCTGTGGCGAGTGACCACCTAGGAGCAGCCTCTTTTAGCCCAGTTGTGCTTTTCACAAAGGAAAACGTTTCAGAAGTATATCAGTTTGATCCTGCCAAGTAAGGTCAGTCCAGCCCCGAAATACCAGGCAATTCTCCTTTAAACAAGGAACATGACAACCCCAGACGATCATTTCAGCCTTCTATGGGCCTCGTCAGTCAGGTGCAGCCATATTCCTCTAAGCACACTGGGCAAGGAGTCCACGTCTGGTTTCTTCCATCACCCTTAGGGAGACCTCTTAGATTTAAAGGCAGATTTTAAATTTGAAGAAAATTTAATAGAGAAAATGATCTGCATGAATGGTATTTAAAAGATTAAAAAATCTGTTAATAGTTAAAACTAGTAGCAGGAAGTTGAATAATGAGTGGATTTGAAAGTATTTAACAGGATGGAAATATACTATATGCCTATGATTAAAGGGAGAGTCAACACCAGAATGTTTGTTGTTTAAAAAGATAGACAATCCCTTTATTACCCATTTCCCAGTCTTGCATAACAAACACAGTTATAATAATACATGTTTTACCTCTGTAATTACCTTGTATCTATGCCTCTGCAAAATGCTCCCTTATTTCAGTTCTTTTGACAGACTTGCATTTAAGCCACTCAATGCAAACTCCTAGATAACTTCAATTGCATGAGCTCAATGTTATCTATATGACACACATGAACTAACACCCTCTAGTGGTCAAAATGCATTCAGATTAGAAGCGGCCTTCAAGGTCTAAGAAATTAGCATATGAGCCTACCTAGGTTTAGCTTTCAACTTAGACCTATTGGTGGTAAAAGTAAATTGGAAAGTTATTTAAAATTACATGCCCTATTTTAATCATGAAAGTTTATTTTGGACTTGACTGTCCCTTTAAGGCTATTTGAGCTAAAACTTTTTCCTACTACTGAACCTAATTGTGAAATGCAACAGTAATAAGTCTTACCGCGTAGGAAATATTAAATTCTTTCATAACCCTTCTCATTAAGGAATTATAAAATTCCTAGTTAACAAAGAAGTAGACTCGAAGCACCTGGCCTATGTCAATGTTTAATCAAGCTAATTTGAATTAAAATTGGAGACTACATCAGAAACACCTTTTACACACATAGCCCATTATTATATCAAGGAATTCCAATGAGAAAAATATAGAAATGGCTGTGTAGATACAAATGGTGTCAAAGGAAAAAGACAATAGTAATGTTTTCTAAAGTGACTGATTTTTTACATAAGAAGGCTACATATACCCATTGTCAAATGAAATTTAACAATAGCCAAATGATATAAGAGATCTTCATTATCATTAATGTTTAATATCACTTAATATCAGATACAATGCTGGTTTGAATTATGTTGTCACCCTTTTTTTGTAAAATTAAACACAGGTATTATGCTTGTCTAATTATAGCAATGATAAATCAGGAAGTTCGTCATCTGGTTGCAAAGGTCTATTAAAATCCTGTCATGGTAAAGTGGCAAAATCTGCAGATTTAATAGTGTGCACCCCCCATTCATCTACTGACTTTTTTTTATCTATATTAGGTAAATAATGTTGTCATAGACAACCGATAATGCCCACCTCATTTGAAAGAGGGGCCTCTTCTCTCTCAAGAAATTGTCCACATTCCCAATAGTGCCAAGTGAGGTTGCAAGGATACCGTTTTCAGTTTTATAACACAGAGCACCCTTCAAATTGCCTAGCAAATAGCTGACTGTGATTTCTGCCTACATTACCATGAAACGTTTAATCTAAAAAATGTTAGATAATGAACATAGTCATTAGGGGATAGTAGCTCTTAGGCAGATGATCAGTTTATACATTTGTATGCCAATTATCTAACAATAGCAAGGGGAAGAAAACTTATATTAGAAAAAAGCGGACTCTCCTTTTTTTTTTAAATGTAGTATCATGCCACTCTGTAGTATGAGGTTGATAGAAATTACCTCACTAAGGCCTAGTTGTAACAGGTAAATAATATTGCCATTATGATCACCTAATAAGAAACGTGTGACTCCTCATGCAACAGAGTTAAAATGCATGACTTTTCAAATGAAAATGATTTTTTTTAAATATACTAACAACCTTGATCAGTAGTTTTATTTCTCTCACTTCACTTACATAGAAGCAACAATATTCTTAACCATTTAGTGTAATTGATAATACAACCACTACTTCTTTGTAATACTTAGAATACCCAACACAGTTACATATTTATAGCTCACAGAATACAGTATGAAAATGAATACTGTCACATAATAAAATACAAAACAGAAATAGAATCAGAAACAGTATATCTTTTAAATGCTGAATGAGAAGAATTAGACGGTTCTTATTCAAAGTCTATTTAACTCTCAATGTTTTTTGTTGCTATTTTTTATCAGTCTGTGCAGTTGGAAATCCGTCTCTGAGGTTTTCAGGAATGTAGAATAGATTGTTTCAAAAAGTTTCTAACACTTTCAGTCATAGTTCAATCCTGTATGAAACAAAATGTTATATTTGTTACTATTGTGAATCCTCAAGCATTTAGATTTAGAGGAACAGACTAAACCCCTTTATTTTTCAGTGAAGAAGACAGCAAAACAAGAGCAGCAATTAAAACTGAATTTGCCATAATTTAAACATTTAGCCGAAATTAAATATTTCCTATACACAATAAAGTTTAACATAAACACCTCAAAGAAATTGTTGTTTGGTATCTCCATCTAATATGCACTGTCACTCTTTCTAGTATTAAAAAAAATCACAATTCTTTACCTCTCACTAAAATCCATAGTCTTATAGCAAGAGAACATATAACATATAAAACATACATTGAAAAGATTCCTATGCAAGTCAGAAGACCAACACCATCTGGATATCCACATTATCTAAGCTGACTGATCTACTGTTGTGTCAAAGAAAAAGGGGAGTCTCCACTTCCAGGGGAAACAGATGACCCACTTGACTACTTGAAAATACTTGATAGTAATGACGTAGTTAAGAGTCAAAGTAAAGCCAAAATATTCTGATCAAATCAGATTTGCAACATAACGGGCCCGATTACAAGTGCCACCCTAAGATTTTTTGCTTGAGTGCTAACTGTGCGCAAATAAAAAATGATCACACATTAGTGCATGTATTAGTGCATGTATCGAGTAAGTTGAATGTAAAAAGTTAGCAAGCAAGCAAAACACAGAGGCACACTAACTTCAGGAATTTGGATACCACTACCTGCTAACATCTTCTCCACATAGATGGGGCATGCTAAAAAACAGCCTTTTCATGTATTGCTCTTGCGCTAACCTGACACTGTGCTAGACCAACTGTGCTAAACCTGAAGATAAATTAGGGATACTTGAAATTTGGATGTTCTTCACATAGAAGAAATTGTTCATATATATTTATAGCTATCTATATGAATATGATCTTGATGTCTTAATAGGGGCCAAAGAATACAGTGGAGATTTTGTTGTATAATTTATTGAACAGCAGTGACATCTACAGGTAGTTGGCTCATCTGTTGTATTGTGTTAAACCTATTGATGGGGAATAAAAAAAAGTCTGAATATAATTGGATGGGAATGCCTTCTTGAGTGGCTGTTTGGCTATAAATAAAGTGTTGTAAGAAGCACTTTTGGAAAGAGAGGAATTTGACAACAATTATGGTAATAGGGAGATTCTCCAGCTTGTCTTGCATACACACATGATGACATCTGGATGTGTAGATTAAGAAAAACTTGTATATTATATGATTTGCTTACCACTCAAGTATATGTAAATGTATACCTTTTATATATAGAATAGTGTACTAGCCAAGCCTAAACACCACTTGCCCTATTTTGAGGAGCAAATCTGAGTTTTAGTTTGCAGGCTACAAGGTTAGCAACAGTCATAATGTTTATATAAAGTGAATTGTTTTGCAAATATGATCTGTTAAAGCCAATTAGGGGGAAATATATATATATATATATATATATATATATATATATATATATATATATATATATATCAGGGTTAGCCTTGACAAGTCTGCAGAATTAGCCCTGAGAATTAGAAAATGCTCATTTTCAGGGACAAATTACATGAAAATGGAGCAAAGTAAGTTGTTTTATTACATAAAACTATTTCATATTTAATCCTCAAGCTGATTATTCTCCCTTTAAGAAAATCATGACATATTAGTCAGTAGCCAGGTATTTAGTGGGACTTTTTACAGCTTTAACACTGAGAAACCACAAGAGCTAAGTGTAACTCAGAGCCTAGCAGGAAGACTGTCAAACCTCTATGTTAACACATTTTTATAAAATTACTTAACACTTGAGGTGTATTAGTAGAGGAATAAGCAATTTTCGAAATATGAAAGTGTTAAATAATTTATTGACTTTGCATTGCTAATCACTACTTGTTATCTAGAGTGACTTAAAAACTCCTCAGTAGTTCTCCAAATGTAAAGGGGTGAGAGCTCTAAGCGCAGACGGAGCCATTCAATACTTACCTGAGGGTGGATGTTACAGGAGGTTGGGCACCGTAGCACGCTAGCAGCTGTGCTCATCTGAGGACCAGGACTGGCAGACAAGCTAAAGGCTGTAGGATTACTGCTGCAGGAGCAAATTCTCTATTAATGCTACTCATGTCTGCATTCTTGTTATGGAGCTGCGTGATATGTAGCACTCTTTTTTTACTTTTCATTGGAAGTGACCCCTGGTCTTGTTCTTGGAGCCAAGCCAGAATGGGAGGTGTTAAAAGGACATCTCAGACACCCATTCAGTACTTGGTTATTTTGTATGGAGAGCAAAGTATTCTTGTTCCTGGCCTGTTTCCCTTATCTTGATTTTGGTTTCTGGATTATGCTACCTTTCTGACCCTTCTATTAATATACACTACGTGAGGATTGACTTACGGGTTTCTGGGCTTTGGAACTGTGATCTTAACACCGCACCTGCCTTATCCTTATACTTTGACGCAAGAGTGATCTGAATTTGACCCATGGCTTGCTCATGGACTGTTCTACTGTTATCTTGCTATCTTCTTGCTGCTTATTATCTGCACAGCTGTTTCATGCCAACAAACCAGGTAATTTGCCTATTACTGTATAAAAGGTCACTTTACTAATTCTGAAGTAATATAAATAACCACATGCTCATACACTACCTAGGACTTGTCAACCCCCTGATAGCTCCCAAGTTAACTCTCCTCACAAAGGGATCATCTACCATAACTAACTCCAAGTGTAACACCCTTGAGGACCCAGCCCAAAAGAGGTTCCTACTTTAATCCAATGATGAGCTTTAGTCTCTTCAACAACTTATGAACTAATGGAAATGTATTTATAGGGGCCCATTTAACAAGTTCCGTATGGAGCTTGTGGGCCCCTGTTTCTGGCGAGTCTTCAGGCTCGCCAGAAACAGCAGTTATGAAGCAGCAGTCACAAAGACCGCTGTTCCATAACCCTGTCCGCCTGCTCTGAGCAGGCGGACAGACATCGCCGGAAATCAACCCGATCATGTACGATCGGGTTGATTGACACTCCCCTGCTGGCGACCGATTGGTCGCGAGTCATCAGGGGGCGGCGTTGCACCGTGCAATGATGAATACGGAAAGCGTATTGCTCTCCACATTCAGCGAGGTCCGCAAGACATTTATAAATAGGGGCCATAGACTTTATGGCAAATCCTGATTGGTTAAGCAAACATAATCAAGATTTAAAGTTAGAACTAAGCCCTCACCTTATTTGACTGACTGATAAAATGCCACATTCCACAGTTATTGAGTGGATTAGTAATTCTAGAATAAAAAGTTTTCACCTAATAAACTTTAGTGATATTTTAACATCCCTTCTAATGATGTTCCCATATTCTAGGATGTTAATGTTTTCATATACAATGCTCATCAAATTCAAGTGTAGTTTCATGAACACAAGGATAAATACTGTTGAAATGCTTATTAAATAATTGGTCTACAAAAATCCTCATAAACTTCTCTAAAGGATTGATATGTAAAATGCCTACCATGGTCTTCCCTTTCAGCAAATTTAAACATTATTAAACCTTTATAGGGAGCCCGGGAGCACAGAGTAGACTTAAGTTGCTTTCTAGCTACTTCATCTTAAAAAACTGGCAGTATTTCTTGCTTTAGAATGGTGTAATACACCCAGTACACACATAACTAAACTTCTTTACATTGATGTATCATTAGGCATTGCAATAATTGTTTTCAAACTCTCTTGTTTCCATCAAATAAAGTTATTTAGTTGTTCAACATTTAGAACACATTGATGTACTGGGTGTACTCATTCACTCATCAGTTAATTCAAAGCAAGATTTGTAGAAGTACTAAGTAAAAAAGGAAAAAACAATGATAGTTTCTTTGCCAAATGTCTTGAACTTATTTTGCCTTTCACCCAGGCAGCCGAGTCTTTGATGTGGTGAAAGTGCTGACCCATTTGAATAACGATTCATTATAACTATATAAATTGATTAAACTGTCTTTAGCAAGGTATGTAAAGTTTTAATGTCAGGATAAACAGTTACAGTTGTGTTTTTTAGAAGTAGTGGTGAAACTAGCAGGAATTAAACAAAGACATGGAAAATTGCTGTACTTACTTCCTGATGCTCTCATCAACTTGCCCTGATAAAGAGAAAAAAAAGTGTCAATTGTCTTATTAAAGTAGTAGATTAATATATTTGTTAATTTAAATAGCAGTAGCAACTAATAACAAATCGAGAAAATATGCATTCTGAGTAAGGGCTAGATTACAAGTAGCGAGCTATAGTTAGCAAGAGGAGAGTAAACGCAGTGTTCTTTACGCTCAAATCAATATTACAAGTGGCGCGCTTTTTAAATTACCACTAATTTGTTTGCTTGAACTTTTGGTTATTTATGCTCTTCATATTTTCAATGCACAGCATTAAGCTGCAGTGTGCGCTGGTTGAAAGTAAATGCGATCGAATTAACGCAATCATATTTAACGCTCAAACTTTTTACGCAAGCTGAAAGGTTGAATAAAGAGTTTGGCCGGAGGAAACAGTTGCACTAAACTACTCTATTAACCCCTAAACCACCACACCTCCACATCGCAAACTACCCCTATACACTATTAACCCATAAACTGCTAATACCCCTCTACTTTATTAATCCCTAATCCAAAACAACCATTAACAACTAAACCCCCACTAACCCCATTACCCTACCAATGCCTAAGTTACCCCGGTCCAAAAAACTAACCTTACCTACAAAAAGACCTAAAAGTACTTTACAAGAAAAACCTAAGCTTACCTTAAAAAAATAAAAAAAATAAAAAAAAAATAACATTACAGAAAATAAAAAACTTAGCATTACATATTTTTTTTTACCAAAAATAAAAAAAACAATTATTCCTATTCTAAAACCCCACTTAAATTTTTTTTTTTTTTTTTAAATCTATACTACTACTAAACTACAGCAGTAGCCCTTAAAGGGACTTTTGTATGGCATTGCCCTAAAGTAAAATAGCTATTTTTAAATTAAAAAACCCAAACATCAATCTATAAGTACCCCCCCAAAATGATATTCTAAAAATTACCCTGAAAAGGGCATTTGACTTGGCATTGCCTTAGAAGGGCATTTAGCTCTTTTGTTGCCTAAAATAAAATTTAAAAAAAAAATAACTGTAATCTAAATAAACAAAACCCAATCAAAAAAATAAACGCACCCCAAAGATGGTACTTACCAAAGTTGAATCTGGGCAGCAGCATCTTCATTCCGGCCATAGTCAATTTTCATCCCGGTGGTGGTCTTCTTATCTTCAACCCAGCGACAGTCTTCTTATCTTCCATCCCTGACATCCACTTCATGTGGTCAACAGCCAAACATTAAATATTTTATGCGAGATACCCCCTTTATATAAGGGTACCCTTGCATTCCTATTGGCTGATTTTCATTTTCAAATTCAAATCTGCCAATAGAATGAAGGCTTTTTCTATTTGCTGTTTTGAATTTGAAATTGAAAAATCAGCGAATAGCAATGCAAAGGTACCCCTATATAAAGGAGGTACCTCACATTTAAAATTCAGTGTGCAGCTGGTGACCGCATGAAAGAGGACGTCAGGGATGATAAAAAGATGAATGAAGATAATAAGACCGCCACTGGGATGAAGATAAGAAGACCACCGCTGGGATGAAGATAATGAGACCTTCGGCGGGATTGAAGATAAGAAGACTGCCGCCAGGATAAAGATAAGAAGAATGCCGCCAGGGTAAATATGGACCACCACCGGGATGAAGATGAAGTGCCACTGCCCGGATTCAACTTTGGTGAGTACCATCTTTTGGGGTGTAGTGTTAGGATTTATTTGTTTGTTTGTTTGTTTTTTATTTTATTTTGGGCAGCAAAAGAGCTACATGCCCTTCTAAGGGCAATGCCAAGGCAAATGCCCTTTTCAGCAATTTTTAGTAGTTTTTTTTTTTTTAGATTGCCTTTTTTGTGGAGGGTTACCTGTAGATTGGGGTTTGAGTTTTTCATTAAAAAAGAGCTAATTCACATTAAGGCAATACCCTACAAAAGAATATTGCTGTAGTTTACTGTTAGTATAAATATTTTATTTTGGGGTGTTTTTTAGGTGGTTTTTAGAATAGGCATAACTGTTTTTTACTTTTGGGAAAAAAATTCTGTAATGGTAGTGTATTTTTAAAAAGGTTTTCTCTAATGTTTATTATTCAGGTAAGGTTATTTTTTATGTACTGTTAGGTTTTATTTTTTCAGGTAAGGTTAGTTTTTTTGTGGGTAACTTATGGGTTGTTAGTTTAGGGGGGGTGTCTGGTTAGGGGGTTTAGTTGTAGGGTTTTTTGGAGGTTAGGGGTTAAAAGAGTAGAGGGGGGAATTTCTGGTGAGCTCTACGGCGGGTTAGGGGTTATTAGTGTAGTGGGGACTTTGTGGTGAGCTATGTGGCAGTTTGTGGGTTATAAGAGTAGGGGGCTTATGGCGATTCGGGTTAGCATGCAAGTATGGGTGTTAGTTTTTTTCCCCACTTTTCTTTCTCCATTGAAGTCTATGGGAGTGTAGGTTAATGCCATTGCGATATTCTAACTTCTGTGCTTTGTGCACGACTGGTTAGAGCAAAAGCGAAAAATATTTACTTTCAACTTGTAATATGCGCCCTACCCGACGCGCACAAAGAACAGAAGTTGAGCGGACTAAGTGTGCAAGCAGGAGCAGAAATTACCGTCCACTTGTAATCTAGCCCTAAATGTGATATATAAAAAAATGATATGTTCTCACTGGGATATAAACCTGTATTGTCACTGCATGCAAGGCAGAAACTTTATAGTTATCGCAGGGTGCTTTATCAATATTGCAGTCTGGCAGCATGAATAGCGCAAAATTTGATACTACAAGTCTATGATAAAATAAAATTACATTTCTTTAGCATGCCTTATACGTTCAAAGGCGTGGAATCGCTAAACATTACTCATATTACAAGTTGGGAAAAATGCAGTGTTAGGGCTAGGAGAAAAGTATAAAAAACATATTTAAATAAAGTATTACACACACCCACACACACATAAATATATATGTATATACGCATATACTGTACATATATATTTACTGGGAACACACAGGTACCATAGACATACTGTAAATGTAAAGGCACTTTTCAGTGGAGTATTTTTTCTAACTCCCCACTCATGCCAACTTTACCCCTAAAATACTGCCTAGTGTATTTATTTTATTAAAAAAATAAAAATGCTACAATTTTTATTTTTTAATAAAATACACTACACTGTATTTTGGGGGCATTCGGGGCACATTTATAAAATTAACCAGAGATTTGATCTCTGGTTAATTTTATAAGACCTAATTGCTTGTAATGACTGGTTATTTATCAACCACCCACAAATGGGCACAATAAATTAGCGAACCACTTGCAGTCCAGCTCAAAATAAATTATAATTAGGTAAATTTCATATTATTACATAGACCAGCAAAAAAATTTACGAAAATATGATATTTTCACATAAATGAATGTGTATTTCTAGAAATCATGATATGCCTATCTCATGTTTTTTTCTTTTTTTTAAATGATTATTAATGCTAGAATTTTTACATATATTTTTGCACATACTTGTATGTATACAGTATATGTGTTATGTCAGAAATCTTTTGCAAACATATTTACATGTCCTTAAATTCCTTTTTTTGTTCTAAACAATGTTGTCTTTCATATCTCTGTGTTTATTTATACCACTATATGTATATAGTGTAAATATACACATCTCCTTAGTGAAACCATAGCTCAAAACCCAAAAAGGGAAATTCTGTTTTTTGGAGATTTTAATATTGATTGGCTGAATCCAAAAAATAATAGTTGTTGCTCACTGATTAAGTCTTTGCAGCTAACGCAATTAATCTCCTCCCCAACTCACATAAACATCAAAAGTCATAATCACACCCTGCTCGATTGGATTCTCTCCACTTCTCCCGACCGAATCCAGGAGGCAGGTGTTCTCCATAACAATTTTAGTGACCACTTCTTAGGGTACTGCGTGCGCAAAATAAAGGCAACAAAATACTCTCCCAAGGATAAAATCACCAGGTCCTTAAAAAAAATGAATCTTCAATCATTTCTAAATTACATCAAGAACATCCCCTGGCACAGATTAAACCTAATCCCAGATCTAGACTCTGCAATTGTATTCTTTCAGACTGAACTCCTACAAGTTTGGAATTTACATGCCCCGCTGCGAAAGGTGAGAGTTAAAGGAGCACACTTGAATTGGATCACAGCTGACCTCATTCAAATGTACCAGTTTTGGGATTCATTGTGGTCAAAGTTCAAGCATACTGGCTCTATGAACGATCACTGTGTATATAGACAATGGTGAAATATATGCACTAAACAAACAAAATTGGCCAAGACCCAATATTTCTGTGAAAATCTGAACAATAGCATATCAAACCCTAGAAAGTTTTGGAAACTCATAAATAACTTACAACTCCACCAATCCACTCCCAACCCTGCACTATCAATGTGGACAACCAAATCCTGCAACTCCCTTTAGAAGTAGCAAATGCCTTTAACAATTATTTTGTCGGATGCTCCACCACCCTGATTGACAAACTAATAAATGACATGCATCCTGAAACTACAAATATGGATCAGGCCCCACTAAATCAGCAAATACCGAATATAGAGAAGTTCAATTTTAGACCTGTACCCATCAATGTCATTAAGAAACATCTTAATAATCTAAAAATGAAAAAACAGTCTCAACCTGATCAAATCCCAGCAATGCTGTTGAAGCTCAGTACGCCGGCAATTGCTAAACCTTTCACAACCCTAATTAACGAATCCTTGGTGTCTGGATACATACCCAAACTTTGGAAGACTGCAAGAGTAGTGCCTATCCAAAAAAGTGGGGAGATAACCTTGGTTTATAACTATCGCCCAATATCATTGTTCCCAGTATTGTCAAAAATCTTAGAAAAATGCATCCAAAAAAAATGCAATTATGTCAATATTACCAACAATCTAACTATCTGACCCCTGATCAATCAGGTTTTCGCCCGAATCACTCCATTACAACTGCCCTCCTAAAAGTTTGCAATGACATCCAAACTGTCATGGAACAAGGAGACCTAACTGGAGCTATTTCCCTTGATTTTGCAAAGGCCTTTGACACAGTGAGACCACGACATACTACTGCTCAAACTAAAAAACTCAGGTATTGGTGATCGTCCGCTCACAATATGTCTCCATTTCTGACAGCGACTCCCTCCCTCTCCCAGTCACGTGTGGTGTTCCCCAAGGTTCCATTCTCGGCCCCCTACTATTCACATTATTTATAAATGATCTGCCTAATGTCTACAAATCCTCAACTGTACACATGTACGCAGACGACACGGTAATCTATGCAAACAATTCCGATCTGCCGCAGCTTGAAGCAGTGCTCCAAGACCAGTTCACAGAGGTAGAAAAGTGGATCTCAAAAAACAAACTCTTCCTAAACACTGACAAAACTGTCACAATGATCTTTGGAAAGGGACCTAAATTACACAAACTACAAAATTCCCATCTATGCATCAAAACAAAATCAAATTGCACACTGACCGCAGTCCACTCTTTCAAATACTTGGGTATGTTGTTAGACCCCAATCTATTTTTTGGCCTCCACATAGAAAAACTTGCATCTAAACTTTATCCAAAACTAGGTGCCCTGTACAGAAACAAATCCTGCCTCAGCCTTACAGTAAATGAAAAGATTGTACAGCAAATGCTGATGCCAATCATGGATTATGGGGACGTAGTATATGCACCTGCACCGCAAACTCACCTTAATAAACTTTGTATAAACCATTCTGCCACTTTGTGCTACAATGTAACTACAGGACCCACCATTGTGACATGCTAAAAGAACTAAACTGGTTATCCCTTGAATCAAAAGGCACCCTCCATCTGTCTTGCCTTGTGTTTAAGAGCTATTCTGGGAAGCTCCCACCATACCTGAGCAGAATGCTACCCCCGGCTATTCACACCTCCTATAACCTCCGTTCCAGTACCAGCACATTATTTAGCTTGCCTCAATACAAAAAGAAAGCAGCTCGATCCTCCTTTTCCTACAGAGCACCACAATTATGGAACGACCTCCCCCACACTTCAAACCTTCCCCAAGCGTAATATCCTTAAAGAGATCCCTCTCTACATATCTCAAAACAGAATGCACCTCTCATGGTTGATAATATATTTCCTACCTGTTCTATGTTACATTTTTGCATATATTTTGTATTATTATTGTTTTGTATTTTATTGTACCCTATTGTGTCAATGCAATGTTTTGTGGACCCAGGACATACTTGAAAACGAGAGAAATCTCAATGTATCCTTCCTGGTAAAATATTTTATAAATAAATAAATATATTATTATTTTGAGCAAGAATAATTGTGAATATGATATATAATCAGGGTATCATATGTATTTATTTGCAATCAATGGATATTTTAAGAGACGGGCCAGTTTTCTCTCTGCACCTGTGTAAACCTTCCTGATTGCTGTCTAGTTTTAAACATCAGCCCTACACAGGTGTTAAAAAATGGGCTGGCATATGAGATGACATTTCTTAATGAAAATGAAATTCAAGATAAGGAAGAAAAACACTGAACATAGAATGGCAGTAAAGAGGTGCTTTTAATTTCTGTTGTATCTGACTCTAGACTATCCCTTTGAGCTATCATCTTAAGATTATATTGAATCAAACATCATTCAATTATTAAAATCATTGTCACAAATATTACACTGTGTGGCCTAATGTCATCATCAATGTTTATCTTTAATACTAATTTCACATATACATACTTTCAATGTATAATACACAATGTAACAAATGGTACTTACAATTTCTGATGAGTAATCAATGGGGGGTAGTTATCAAAAGGTCTACTTGAAATCCGCCGGAAATCCGCGTCGTACACGTCGCGAACTGGCTTCGCCTCAGTTATCAAAGTGTCTAAATCGGACGAAGTTGATTTTTGGTGATGTAACATACGATTCGGCGCTCTCAATTCGACACAGATCGATTCGAGTAGAAAACCTCTGGAAAACTTGCGGATTCCAATGCTTTCGCCCTGCTCTTCGACACAATTAGAAGCTTTCTGATAGTTATCAAAAAATGACCACTTACGCTCGCGTCTTATCCGACGCAGCGTACCTCATTTTCAATCCGCCGCCTCAGAGGTCGCGGATCCTATAGTAATTAATGGGCTCGAGTCGATCATGTCACCTAATAAAACTATGGGAATTTTTTTTTATTTTTTATTTTCCACTTGTTACAGTTTATGGAACTGAAAAACACATGCACACAAAGGATAGGAAAAGAATGAAAACACTGCACAGCAAATGTTATAATTTTGAAAATTAAAAACACAGGCACACAAAGGATAGGAAAAGAATGAAAACAATGCACAGCAATTGTTATAATTTTGAAAATGAAAAACACATGCACACAAAGGATAGGAAAAGAATGAAAACAATGCACAGCAAATGTTATAATTTTGAAAATGAAAAACACATGCACACAAAGGATAGGAAAAGAATGAATACAATGCACAGCAATTGTTATAATTTTGAAAATGAAAAACACATGCACACAAAGGATAGGAAAAGAATGAAAACACTGCACAGCAAATGTTATAATTTTGAAAATTAAAAACACAGGCACACAAAGGATAGGAAAAGAATGAAAACAATGCACAGCAATTGTTATAATTTTGAAAATGAAAAACACATGCACACAAAGGATAGGAAAAGAATGAAAACAATGCACAGCAAATGTTATATTTTTGAAAATGAAAAACACATGCACACAAAGGATAGGAAAAGAATGAAAACACTGCACAGCAAATGTTATAATTTTGAAAATTAAAAACACATGCACACAAAGGATAGGAAAAGAATGAAAACAATGCACAGCAAATGTTATAATTTTGAAAATGAAAAACACATGCACACAAAGGATAGGAAAAGAATGAAAACAATGCACAGCAAATGTTATATTTTTGAAAATGAAAAACACATGCACACAAAGGATAGGAAAAGAATGAAAACACTGCACAGCAAATGTTATAATTTTGAAAATGAAAAACACAGGCACACAAAGGATAGGAAAAGAATGAAAACAATGCACAGCAATAATGCTATCAATTAATTATACACAATACAAAAGAGGCTATTATTTAATTACACACAATACAAATTAGACTATCAATCAATTATACAAAACACATGCAAATTTACATCGGCATTATATGAATTCTGATTTGGTTTGGATGGCAGCATCGTTGAGGCTAAGGTAAATCACTAGGATAATGTTTGATAGTCATGTTTTTAAGTCAGTTGCTAGTATCCCTTTTGGGAGATAAAATGCCTTTCTAAATTTCATGGCTTTATGTCACTGTGTAACTTTGTACTTTAAAAATACATTGAAATGATTTCAGTCATTTGCTAGGATCCCTTTTTGTAGCTACAATAATTATAAATGTCAGCTTTATGTCAATGTTTAACTGCACTTTCAAAATACATTTGAGTTGTAAATGTTATTAGGAATCACATCAAGAATATCAAAATATTTCACATAATGTTCAACACAGCATTCTTTTTGTTACTTAGGATTGAAAAATCTTAATTCTCTAATATTTAATAGTAAAACACAGTAATCACTGACCTTTTTCACCTTCATAATGCTGCCATCCAAACAGAAAAATATGAAATAACATTGAAACTAGAGCAACATACTCATGTGTTTTGAATAAATAATTTTGATAATTAAACAGACACCTGCATTTCTTACAGGTGATACACACCTGAATGGCTCAATAAGATATGTTTATGAACATTGTATTGTGCTCGTCAAATGACGCGATAAAAAAGACATATACGTCACTAGTATTTAGTAGTTGATTAATTAGTCACTTTAATTGAGCGTTATATGACGCGATACTTAACGAAATGTGCAAGCCATGTCTTAGGTAATGATTGCTGCACCAATTTAATTAATTACTGAAAACGTTCACATCTGTGAAACTAGGCATTATAAAAGGGGCTGTTCAATCACTGCTTTTCATTATTATTGTTTGGTTCTTGGTTTGAGGATGGACATCCTCAATGTTGTCAATTTTGTGCTTTTATTAAGGAGACGCAGGGCAAGACGGGTGTTGATGGCTGCAATACAACATGGAAGACGCCGGCGAGTGCCAAGGGTTTTCTACCCAAGGATTGGGCTCCATGCCCTCAGTGACCGAGAGGTGATCCGTCGATTTCGACTGGATAGGGCCTCTATTGAGAGGCTCTATGTCGAGATCGCGGACTCTCTCGAGCCACTCACTAGAAGAACGAGGGCAATCCCTGGGATGGTAAAGCTTCTGGCGGTCCTCTATTTCTTGGCAACTGGGTCATTCCAGGATGTGACAGGTCTAGGCGTTGGTATGAGCCAGACAACCTTCTCACGTCATCTGAAGGTTGTCCTGGATGCTTTGCACCGACGCCTAGTCCATCATGTCCACTTCCCAAACACACCGGAGGAGTGGCATGCTGTCAAGCTCCAGTTCTACCATCGAGCTGGATTGCCAAGGGTATTGGGGGCCATCGACTGCACTCACATCCTAGTGCAGCCTACCAGGGATGAAGAAGAGCCCTACCGGGATAGGAAATTCAATCACTCGCTGAATATCCAGGTCATCTGGGACGCCAGGTTGAGGGTGATGAGTGTTCGATCTGGACTCCCTGGCTGCAATCACGATTCCTTCGTCCTCCGGAATTCTTCCATCTACCATCGGTTCCAGGAGGGCCAAATGCCAGAGGGAATCCTGATAGGTAAATATATATTACATACTCTAACCCAGTGATTTGAAACCTTTTATTGTCGGTGGCACACTTTATTACATTTAAAAATGTTACTAAATCATACATTGTAGCCTTATACAGGATATATATATATATGTGTTTTTTTTATATATATATATATATATATATATATATATATATGTATGTATATATATATAGTATACCAACAATTTCCAGCTCTACTCTCCAAGTATCAACCGCCTGGGTGCAGAAATAAGTAATATAAATCATCCAAGCAAATGCACTCTCAGGTCTTTTCAAATAAGTTCTTTTAATGGAACGTTTTCGGGGTTCACAACCCCTTCATCAGCATAAACAAACAGTCAAATATCACACAATTTATAGTATGTCAAAATAGTGTCTCACCAAACAAATTTGCTTTCAAAAGTGCGCCAAATACCGAGTGTGGAACGCATCTTGCGTTCCACCGTGATCATGTCAACCGGAAGTGATGTCACTTCCGGTTTCGCAACATGATAGAAATACATAAACATTACTTTGTTTTACAATTAATAACACATTGTGGTGTACCCAAAATTATCAAAGAGGCAATTTAAAAATAGTGCCAACAAACAGAAATGATTACCAGTAATCTGTACATACAATATTCTAGTGTATATCAATCGTCATCTTAACCGTAACCATGGTTACGAAACATCAATAAGTGATTGAATTTATATAGTGGGAAATTTCACTTGTGCAACAAACATGTACAATGACATGACTGGCTACTAATCTTTTAGCAATATTCTGTGTCATGTCAGTTAGCCGCTATGCATGATAATATATACATAGATACGTTAAAAAACAGAAAACTAAATATAGAAATAAACATAAAACAATAAACTTAAAAAGTGGCTGTTCTTGCTCAGACTCATTATCAAACCATATAGCAATGTGCATTGCCAACTGCAAAGTATATATACTTTATACAAGCAGTGTATCAAAGAATCGTGTTGCAACATTGTTATGTTGCATATTGCCCTAAATGTAAACATGTATATAAGAGATGTACTGTGGCTATTTTGCGTACGGTTTGTTATATTAGCATTCAACCTTAGCCTATTTGAAAGTACATCTATATCCCTCAGATATCTAGCCCACTTCTGACAAATTCACTGAATGATATAATTAAATCTCAAGAGCTTCCAAATTTAGCATATTAGGACAAAGAGCAATATATTGAGTCGTGACCATCATTATTGTACCTCAATTCCTAAATATAGACTAAAGTACCCCAAAGATTATACATGTACATTATGTGATGTATATATATATATAACAAGACAATATCAAGAGGTTAAAATCTTGTGACTCCATAATGATTCAGGTAACAGTGTCCAACATATAGATGACCCAATGTGGACACGTAAGGACAGTTCATCTTGGGGCTTCTTGGTGTTATGTCGCTAGGTTGGTATAAGTCCCAGTTAAAGGTGTAAAGTGCGAAATTGGGTAATTTCACCTTAGAGACCAGGCTTCCACAACCAAGATGGGGGATAAATTCCTCCACCCTGGTGTGTCGTAAGTCCCCAGTCCACATCACTCAGAAGAGCCATGGGGCTGGGAGCTACACGTAGCCACAATGACCCTAGGTTATACCCCAGGCATGTAGCACTATCATATACCCTTAAATAAGATTTTTGAAATCTGGGGTGGTGTTTAATCCGCCTGGATGGATAGTCCCCAATTTAAAGATCCATTGGGCTTCCCGTTTGAGTAGTATCTTGCTCCTATCCCCTCCCCGATCAAGCGGGGGTATATGATCGATGAGGACATATCGGATTGAAGATACCGCATGGCCTTGTTTAACACAATGGCGTGCAACTGGTTGGTCAGAATCCCCCTGTTTAAGTGCCGATCTGATTGCGTGCCTATGGTTTGCCATTCGTTCCCGTAACGTGCCTGTGGTTTTACCCACGTAAAAGCAAGAACATGGGCAAAAGAGAAGGTACACCACATGTGTGGTAGTGCATGTGATGGAATGCTTGATCACGTACCTCCTATTAGTGTGAGGATGATGAAAGGTTTTAGTACTGACCAAACCATTGCACGTAGTGCAGCCCAAACATTTATATGATCCTTTGATGTTTATTTTAGTCCCTGTGGTGTAGCTAGCTCTTTGGTCTGTGCGCATCAAGATGTCTTTGAGGTTAATACCCCTCTTGAAGCCCACCATTGGTTGTACCTGTCTGGTAAATGTTAACTTCGGGTCTGATGTCATAATAGGCCAATGTTGATGTAAGATACGTCCTGTATTCTTGGTAGTTGGGGTAAAAGTAGTGGTCATAATAAGCTTGTTACTCGTGTCCTTCTTGGGTGTGGGCTTGATAAGTTGTTCTTGAGTGAGTGAAGATGCTGCACTCAAGCTTTCTTGAATAATGGAAGGTTTGTATCCCCACTCACGGAATCTTTCTCCCACTCCTGTCAATTGGGAGACCCCAGTTTGTATCTCTGAATTATTTCTCATGGTTCTCACAAATTGAGATCTGACTATGCCCTTCAAGAGGGCAGGAGGATGACAGCTGTCAGCGCTCAGGATGGAGTTCCGATCGGTTTGTTTGGGAAAAAGGGTCGTGCCCAATTGATGTGTTTTTTTAAACACAGTCAAGTCTAGAAAATTAACGGACTGTCTGTCAACCGTCATTTTGAATTTAACATTGCTTGTGGCCGTGTTAAATGTTTCAAACCAACCTAGTAGTTCCTCCATGGTCCCCCGCCATACCATGAAGATGTCGTCAATATATCTGTAATAACATACTACCGCTAGATTGGCAGTGTTCCATAGATACAGATTTTCGAATTGAGACATGTACAGGTTGGCGTACGCGGGGGCCATGGAGGAACCCATGGCTGTGCCAGCTGTTTGTAAATAGAATTTACTCTCGAATCTGAAGTAATTCTTATACAAACAGAATTCGATCAAGGAGAGAAAGAATTTAATTGGTGGACCCTCATAAAGAGGGTTATTGGTAATATGTTCCTCAACAGATTTGAGACCCTCAGTGTGTGGAATAATAGTATACAGACTGTTGACGTCCAAACAGACCAACAGGTCATCGGGTTGGACGTCAACAGTCCGTATCTTACGTATCAAGTCCCCTGTATCCATAATGTATGATCTCACCTCCCTGACAACAGGTTGTAGTAAGATGTCCACTAGCTGTGCCACCGGCTGTGTCAAGGAGTCCCTTGCTGACACGATCGGACGGCCAGGTGGATTATCTAGAATTTTGTGTATCTTTGGGATTGAGTACAGGATAGGTATTTTAGGATAAGTAGTGGTACAGAAATCACGGATATGTTCAGATAGCCAACCTTGTTCAAAACCCATCTGGATCAAAGTGTCCAGTTGAAGTTTGAATCTGGAAGTGGGATCATTAGGTAATATCGAGTAAGTATGTATGTCTGTCAGCTGAGTCAAAATGTCAGTACGATAATCCTCATAGTTGAGTATCACTATGGCTCCGCCTTTATCGGCGGGCCTAATGACTATACTTGGGTCTTCCTGCAGGGTCTTTATCGCCTGTCTTTCTTCCCTAGACATATTATGTGTCCAAAGGGACTGTTGTCTGGCTGTCTCAAGGTCTTGTGTAACCAGTCTCATAAAAGTTTTGGTACTCGGACTGCTATTGGTTGGTTCAAAGGAGCTGGGGTTTTTACATTGAAGTTCTACCTGTGTCTTAGTTGAACTAGATGTGGAGTTTTGAAAAAACTCTCTTACCTTCAGTGATTTGTTCAACTTATACAGGTCCAATTTTAAATCGAACTCAGAAAGGGCTGTGCTGGGCACAAAAGATAGGCCCCGATTCAAAACTTTGCGTTCACTATCTGATAAACAATGTGTACTTAAATTTATTACTATGTCCTCTGTCGTGGGCGTCTTGGTGGTCGATGTCTTATACCCCGCCCGCCTAATATGGGGTCTATAGTGCCGCCCCCTCCCCGGGAGCGGGTAGTTACCCCTAAAAAATGATGGTTTGATGTAGAGTGTTCTCTGGATGTATGTGTGGAAAATTGGTTAAGGGGTCTATAAGTTCCAGGTGGAGTCAGAGAAATATTGCCAGGGTTTCTATCAGTGTCAGAAGACTCTCCCCCACTCGTGTCCACAGTATCAAAGTGGACCCGTCTATTTCTCTGTCTCCTTCTGGTTCTAATGTCTGGTGTTGTGGTTAACCATTTGTAGACTTTCCCTTGCTTGTAATCCTGATTTACTGTTTCTACTTTCCTGTTTTTAAAGGTTATTAAATCTGTCTGGTATTTATCTATTTGTGTTTTGATTTTAGATAACCAGTTTTCTTGTGTGTCACTAGTAAGTGTAACCCCAGCTCCTTTGAACCAACCAATAGCAGTCCGAGTACCAAAACTTTTATGAGACTGGTTACACAAGACCTTGAGACAGCCAGACAACAGTCCCTTTGGACACATAATATGTCTAGGGAAGAAAGACAGGCGATAAAGACCCTGCAGGAAGACCCAAGTATAGTCATTAGGCCCGCAGATAAAGGCGGAGCCATAGTGATACTCAACTATGAGGATTATCGTACTGACATTTTGACTCAGCTGACAGACATACATACTTACTCGATATTACCTAATGATCCCACTTCCAGATTCAAACTTCAACTGGACACTTTGATCCAGATGGGTTTTGAACAAGGTTGGCTATCTGAACATATCCGTGATTTCTGTACCACTACTTATCCTAAAATACCTATCCTGTACTCAATCCCAAAGATACACAAAACTCTAGATAATCCACCTGGCCGTCCGATCGTGTCAGCAAGGGACTCCTTGACACAGCCGGTGGCACAGCTAGTGGACATCTTACTACAACCTGTTGTCAGGGAGGTGAGATCATACATTATGGATACAGGGGACTTGATACGTAAGATACGGACTGTTGACGTCAAACCCGATGACCTGTTGGTCTGTTTGGACGTCAACAGTCTGTATACTATTATTCCACACACTGAGGGTCTCAAATCTGTTGAGGAACATATTACCAATAACCCTCTTTATGAGGGTCCACCAATTAAATTCTTTCTCTCCTTGATCGAATTCTGTTTGTATAAGAATTACTTCAGATTCGAGAGTAAATTCTATTTACAAACAGCTGGCACAGCCATGGGTTCCTCCATGGCCCCCGCGTACGCCAACCTGTACATGTCTCAATTCGAAAATCTGTATCTATGGAACACTGCCAATCTAGCGGTAGTATGTTATTACAGATATATTGACGACATCTTCATGGTATGGCGGGGGACCATGGAGGAACTACTAGGTTGGTTTGAAACATTTAACACGGCCACAAGCAATGTTAAATTCAAAATGACGGTTGACAGACAGTCCGTTAATTTTCTAGACTTGACTGTGTTTAAAAAAACACATCAATTGGGCACGACCCTTTTTCCCAAACAAACCGATCGGAACTCCATCCTGAGCGCTGACAGCTGTCATCCTCCTGCCCTCTTGAAGGGCATAGTCAGATCTCAATTTGTGAGAACCATGAGAAATAATTCAGAGATACAAACTGGGGTCTCCCAATTGACAGGAGTGGGAGAAAGATTCCGTGAGCGGGGATACAAACCTTCCATTATTCAAGAAAGCTTGAGTGCAGCATCTTCACTCACTCAAGAACAACTTATCAAGCCCACACCCAAGAAGGACACGAGTAACAAGCTTATTATGACCACTACTTTTACCCCAACTACCAAGAATACAGGACGTATCTTACATCAACATTGGCCTATTATGACATCAGACCCGAAGTTAACATTTACCAGACAGGTACAACCAATGGTGGGCTTCAAGAGGGGTATTAACCTCAAAGACCTCTTGATGCGCACAGACCAAAGAGCTAGCTACACCACAGGGACTAAAATAAACATCAAAGGATCATATAAATGTTTGGGCTGCACTACGTGCAATGGTTTGGTCAGTACTAAAACCTTTCATCATCCTCACACTAATAGGAGGTACGTGATCAAGCATTCCATCACATGCACTACCACACATGTGGTGTACCTTCTCTTTTGCCCATGTTCTTGCTTTTACGTGGGTAAAACCACAGGCACGTTACGGGAACGAATGGCAAACCATAGGCACGCAATCAGAT